>NW_016107389.1:3750943-3755048 GCF_001604975.1 Cebus imitator | reverse complement strand
ATCTCATTTTTTTCTCATGGCTCATTTCCTCCCTTTCTGCCATACCCCTTATTTCATTTTTATTTGAATATGTTCTCCTTTGGTTACCTTATAATTTAGTTTCCATTTCTTATATGATTTTGATTTTTCCCTTCCATTTCTTTCTTGAACTTAATCATCACTTATTTATTTCTTCATGTATATCATCCATTTATATTCTTAGTTTTTGGATTTTTGATTCAGAGTTTTTGTTTCATATCCCCAAATGCTTGAGTGTTTTGTTATAGCTTTCTTCTGTTTGGTATAGTGTGTTTATTTGGGGGGGGGCAGTTATTTACTAAAAGGTTTTATTTTGTATTTTCAGTTTTAGTTTTATGGCAGTGTTGTATAGATGAAGAATATTTACTTCTGTTCATTGTTCGGTTTGGGATGGTTTCTAAGATTCTTGGGTCAAAATTGCCCTTTTCTCTCTGTGTAGCAAAATGCAGTTTCTTTAGTGGATGGCTGTAAAGAAGGAGCACTGTGGGGAGGTGTTTTATTTTTAAAAATTAAAAAAAAAATTATCTTGCAAGATCATTAATTTCCTCTCTTTTTTTCTTCACCATCCAGTCTCCAAAGGGGATGTCTTTGTTTTATTCTCTTCTCCACTAAAAGTGGTACCTTTCTGGGATGGCCACTGAAAGGCCAGTGTACTATTAATCCTTTTCACTGTAGTCAGTACTCTGATCTTCCAGGATTCATTTCAGTATTTTTGCCCTTAAGATAGATTTATCTGGGAGTGATTTTCCTTTTTCCTCTTCCATGTACTGCTTTTGTACCCCTCAGCCCTGCCACTCTCTGAGGTAGCATTCAGAGGATGCTCAAAAGTTAGCACTGATAGACAAGTGGTGTTTATTTTGAGATTTACTTGAATTTCTAGTTTGCAGTGTTGTTTTCTAGTTATACTGTGGGCTTGATATTTGTGTAGTTACACTTTTTTGGCAGATAATGAGGACTTAGAAAGCACTAGTTTGCTGAGCCTGTTCACTTACTATTTAGTTTGACTTAATGGTACAATTTAAAAAAGTCAAATTAAGAAATAGTTTACCTGTATACAGATTATCTTCCTACTTACTTTTAATATGCAAGAGAAGATATAGGTATTTTTCTGTTTCTTATTTTTTTGGTGGTGGTTATTTATAATGACTTATTTCTAGGCAGAAATGAAACAAAACAAGAAACTTTTAGCTTTCCTTCTGAAATATGCCGTTTCTTCAAAATACTTAGCAAATAAGCATTGGCAGTGGTCATTATCAATTGAACAATGCTTATTTTATGTTATGATTAAACGGACCAAACATCCAGTCTGTTGGCTTTTGTCATTCCCTTAACAAACCTTTTTTGTCTTTGTTTAACTAACTCTACTATCTATAGGAAGCAATGCCATCGTTGAAATAATGTGAGATATTTCATGTTAATATGATTTATTTAGAACACTGTTTCCATTTATAGGAATGATATCTATGGGATAAGAATATTAGTACCAATCTTAGATTCTTGGTTTTTCATATTGTTACTGTAATCTTTAAAAAATAATAGCTAACATTTATTGAGGTATTATTTATCAAAGATAAATACCTTGTAAACTTTGTCCCATCTTTTTCCAGCTATTCTGTGAGAGTAAGTTCTGTTAGCCTCAAAATGTTTCTAAATGAGAAATTGAGGCTTAGAGTGGTGAAGAAACTTGCCCATTAATGGTAGAACTGGCTTTGAATCCAGATCTGTCTGGCACCAAATCCCATGATCTAGCATGGGTTTGACAGTTTCCTGTTGAGGCCTTGAAATGTGTCTTTCTTTCATTTGTATACAACATCATGATATATATTTCCTAGCATTTTATTATCTAAAGTGCTTTTTAAAAATTATTTATTTCTCTTAGCATCTCATATAGGATCTTTCAAGTAATTAGTATTCAATAATTGTTTATTTGATTTCATTATATTAAGAAGCAATGTAAAGGAAAGAATATTGAGTCATTGAGAAAGTGAATATAGAATCATATGGAGTGATGCGAAAGGGAAAGAGCTTGTTGGAATTATGCAAAGCATATTAAAAAGAAAATGATACTTTTCTTATGAATTATAGAAAATGTCATTTTCTATAATAAAACTGGTTAACAATAATAAATAATTTAAAAGTAATAAAAAATCAGTAATTTTTGAAAGACGGGGCTAGTCTTTACACATTTCAGTAGTCTTTGGAAAACAGCACAGCAATTAATGAGAAAGGGAAGAAGCCTTGAGGCTGACCTAAAAGGGTCAAGTTTACAGTTTTATTAAATATACTTACTATTAGCTGTTTGGTTGAATTTCTTCCTTTCAGTGCTGGTAAGTGCTCTCTAACTTGGAAGAATGTATCATTTAAGTACCACAAAGTATGGTGACTTTTTCCCTATTGTTATCCAGGCCTTGCTGCTAATCCTACCTTACCTAAGTAAACTAGCGTTATGGAAATCTATACTCAGCAAAACTTTTATCATAATAGCAAGGTATCAGTTCAGTCCGCTTTCTTGCAGGGTGAGCTAATGTTCAGGATATAGCGTACCAGTAGAATGAAAGTTGGTGAGAAGTCTTTGATGTTTCTATGTCTGATACTGCCTTAGAAGCTTCAATTTAAAACAACCCAGTAAGAAAGTTGGCATAAATTTTGCTTGCTTAGAATAGACTATAAACATTTACCTTATCTATGTATAAATGGGAGTAAATTGGTTAACTTCTTTTTGTGAATTTCTCCTTAGGCAGTAGTAATAGTGTTTTACCCAGATATAATTCTTGGCTTCCCTTTCTACATTTTTTTTCCCCTCCCACTGATTTTAGTGACAAGTGTTACAAAAACATTTCATTATAGGTGATTTTTATTGTTAAATATAATTATTTTTAAGATCAGAGTCTCAGGTACATTACGATGCAGTGCTTATACAATAACCAGCCATGTTTCTTATTTTTCATTTAATGTATTCTAAGAAAACACTGAGTTCTAGTTATGTTTGTAATGCTTTCTCCACAGGCTGCTTTGTACCGCCTCAGTGGAGACTGGAATCCCTTACACATTGATCCTAACTTTGCTAGCCTAGCAGGTGAGTTGCTGATCATATGTATCAATGAAAAATATTAGCTATTTGATATTTAATTAACTAAATAATGTAAAAACACTACTACTTATGACTGGTAGTTTGAGTAACATTTAAAAATGTTATTTATTACATTTATGCAAAGGATATGGAAAGGTAGGAAATGTATTCAGAAAATAGTGCACTTGAAATTCAGATTATGATGGAGGGAATTTTCTTCTAGTGCGATGTCTAGGATAGGACCATGAGGGTGTCTGAGGTATCACAAAGGACAAGGTCCTTGGAGAGAGAGCAAGGAACTGAAAGGTTAGGGAAGGATCATCTGCCTACAGGGATATTGAGAGTACCCTGGATGATTTCATGGTCACAACCAAAACTAAACAATTATGTTTCCAGATATCTCACATTCTTTTCCTGTTTTTTTCTTTCTTTCTTTCTTTATTTTATAATTTTTTCCCTGGAAATACTCCTTAAAAAATACTTTCTGTATTTCCTTAAATAGATGGTATAATTCATGCTAATGCAGTTTAACGACATTTTTAAAGTCCTGAATTAACTATACTTGATGTTTAAACTTTAAAGTTGCCTGTGTCTAACTCAGTGTTCTGTCTTTTCCCAGGTTTTGACAAGCCCATATTACATGGATTATGTACATTTGGATATTCTGCCAGGCATGTTTTACGGCACTTTGCAGATAATGATGTGTCAAGATTCAAGGCAATTAAGGTAAATGTATATTATCACATAATTTGAATATTCCATTTTCTATTTTTTAAAATTTATTTTATTGTATTTTAGGTTTTGGGGTACATGTGAAGAATGTGTAAGATTGTTGCATAGGTACACACTTGGCAGTGTGATTTGCTGCCTTCCTCCCCATCACCTATATCTGGCATTTCTCCCCATGCTATCTCTCCCCAACTCCCCACCACCCACTGTCCCTCCCCTATTTCCCCCCAACAGACCCCAGTGTGTAGTGCTCCCCTCCCTGTATCCATGTGTTCTCATTGTTCAACA
>NW_016107389.1:3747305-3748263 GCF_001604975.1 Cebus imitator | reverse complement strand
TTCTGCTAGGTTTTGAGTTTTTTTGATCTTGCTCCTCTAGCTCTTTCAATTTTGACGATGGGGTGTCAATTTTAGATCTCTCCTTGCTTCTCATGTGGGCACTTATTGCTATATCTTTTCCTCTAGAGACTGCTTTGAGTGTGTTCCAGAGATTCTGGTATGTTGTGTCTTCATTCTCATTGGTTTTGAAGAACATCTTTATTTCTATCTTCATTTCATTGTTTATCCAGTCAACATTCAAGAGCCAGTTGTTCACTTTCCGTGAAGCTGTGCAGTTCTGAGTTAGTTTTTGAATTCTGAGTCTAACTGGATTGCACTGTGGTCTGAGAGACTGTCTGTTGTGATTTCCGTTCTTTTGCATTTGCTGTGGATTGATTTACTCCCAATTATGTGGTCAATTTTAGAGTAGGTGTGATGTGGTGCTCAGAAGAATGTATATTCTGTGGATATTTGGTGGAGAGTTCTGTAAATGTCTATTAGCTTTGCCTGGTCCAGGTCTGAGTTCAAGTCCTGGATATCCTTGTTAATTTTCTTTCTGGTTGATCTGTCTAATATTGACAATGGGGTGTTAAAGTCTCCCACTATAATTGTGTGGGAGTCTAAGTCTCTTTGTAAGTCATTAAGAGCTTGCCTTATGTATCTGGGTGCTCCCGTATTGGGTGCGTGTATATTTAGGATCGTTAGCTCTTCTTGTTGCATTGATCCTTTTACCATTATGTAATGTCCTTCTTTGTCTCTTTTGATCTTTGTTGCTTTAAAGCCTATTTTATCAGATGAGAATTGCGACTCCTGCTTTTTTTTGCTCTCCATTTGCTTGGTAAATCTTCCTCCATCCCTTTATTTCGAGCCTTTGTGTATCCTTGCATGTGAGACGGGTTTCCTGGATACAGCACACCGATGGGTTTTGGCTTTTTATCCAATTTGCCAGTCTGTGTCTTTTGATTGGGGCATTTAGTCC
>NW_016107389.1:3742738-3746072 GCF_001604975.1 Cebus imitator | reverse complement strand
TTCTGTTTGTTGATGATGAAGTTATTTCTGTTTCTTAGTTTTCCTTTTAACAGTCTGGCCCCTCTGCTGTAGGACTGCTGAGGTCCACTCTAGGCTCTGCTTTCCTGGGGATCGCCTGCAGCAGCTGCAGAACAGTAAGGGTTGCTACCAGTTTCTTCTTCTGCTATCTTTGTCCCAGAAGGATACCCCCCAAATGTCAGTCTGATCTCTCTTTTATGAGGTGACTCTTTCGATATATAGGGGTCAAGGAGCTGCTTGAGGAGACAGTGTGTCCTTTATAGGAGCTCCGGTGCTGAGCTGTGAGCTCTGTTGTTCATTCAGAGCTGCTGGGCAGGTACGTTTAGGTCTGCTGCAGCAGAACTCATAAACCGCTTTTTGTTCCCAGGTGCTCTGTCCCAAGGGGTTAGGGCTTTATTTATGAGTTTCTGTTGTGCTGCTGCCTTTTTTTTCTCAGTGCTGCCCTGTCCAGCGAGGAGGCAACCTGGTCACAGTCTACCTGCAGAGGCTTTGCTGAGCTGCTGTGGGCTCCGCTCAGCTGCCGTGTGAACTTCCCTGCAGTCTTGTTTATATGGGTGTAGTTAGAACTGCCTTGGCAATGGTGGCCCGCCTCTGTATTGGTGGACTCTTTCTGTAATGGCAGGTTGCCTTGGCAATGGCGGGCTGCCTCAGCAATGGCAGACTACCTCCGTAGTGGTTGAGTGCCTTGGTAATGGCAGATGCCCCTCCCCCTCAGAGCTGGACTGTCCCGGGTTCAGCTACACTTGCTGTGAATCTCTCAATCCAGAGAGTTTCTGATTGCTGTTCTTTTGTGGGGGTGGGACCAGCCGAGCCTGATCACCTGGCTTCCTGCCTCAGAGCCTTTTTTTTCATTTTTAGTTGAACAGTGGACTCTATCCCAGTTGCCTGTTGAAAGGGCGCCAGGATCTGTGTGATTTCCTGTGCAGCAACTCACTGTGCCAGTTTAAACAGCGGTGCTGAGATTCGTGGCGCTCTTTTTACCTAGGAATCTCCTGGCCTGGCTCCCTGTTCAGTCCCCTCTTTAATCAGATGAATGGGCGACTTCCCGGGTCTCCAATCACCAGGCAAAAGGGCACCCGGACCAGTTTATTTTGTATGGAGAACTGCTGGCTGGGGCACCGACAAAGCAGCTGCATAGACCAAAAGAACCGCATCGGCCAAAACAGCCGCGCTGGTGACCCTTGGGGCTTCTCCACCTGGGAATCTCCTGGTCCGTGGGCAATAAAAATGCGGCATCCACTCACCCTCTGCACTTTCACTGGGAGCTGCAGCTCCAAGCTGTTCCTACATGGCCATCTTGGATCTTCCTGCCTTTTCTATCTTTAGAGAAGAAATGGGGTTTTAGTTATTTAATTTAAAATAGATATTGTACTACGACAATATACATTTTTATTATTTTATTGACCTGACATTCAGCACACTGTCTTTTTATAGCTATAAATAGCTCTGTTGCACGTGCACCAGGAAGGATGTCCAGTTGCAATTTTAACAGATTAACTGGGTTGCTTCATAAATTAATTAGGTACATATACATATCAGCACATATGCCTTGAAACCTCATTTTTATTTTTTTAAAAAACTTTTATAATTTGCCTTAATTTATCTCTAGCAATATGATGACTGCATATTGTTTTAACTCTGTACTTTTTAGTCGATTTCAAATTTTTATCCGTTATAAATAACAAGAAAAAATATCCATGCTGACATTATTTTTGTGCAAGTTTAAGCCAAAAGATGTACACTGAGAAAGTTTAAGGCATTATCAAATAGCTCCCAAAGCTTTTAATTTATCCTCCATGCACCAGTGAAAATGCATTTTCTGATGCATTGCCTTTGATAGCACTGATAACTCTCATACTTTTCATTTTATTACAGCTATTTTTTATTATCCAATAATAAATATGCAGAGAAAATAATACAGAAAAGTGTGAATATAGAGTGGAATTATTTTTCCCTGTATACCCACTGTAGGCCTCAGTCCTCAGACTTAATTTGTACCACTTTTAATTATTTCTTCAAGTTGTTCTGGCGGTACCTATATAACTCTACCTAATATGATCATTGCTTTATTTCTTGATTTGTCAAGGAAAAAAACACTATTTTTTGATTCCATACTTTGAAATATGAAGAATTAACTTATTTATACTAGTTACATCTTTATTCTACTAATTGTATCATATTATATTTAGGTCTTTTATGAGTTTAAATATCTTTAAACCACCATTTTTTTCTTTTGTGCTCTCTAACTTCCTTTCCAATTTTTTTTCTCCCACAAGTAAACCAGTTTCCTTTTAAAACATTTTTTTCCCATTTATTTATTTTATTGCATTTTAGGTTTTGGGGTACATGTGAAGAACATGTAAGATTGTTGCATAGGTACACACGTGGCAGTGTGATTTGCTGCCTTCCTCCCCATCACCTACATCTGGCATCTCTCCCCTTGCTATCTCTCCCCAGCTCCCCCCCCCTACCTTCCCTCCCCTATTTCCCCCTAACTGACCCCAGTGTGTAGTGCTCCCCTCCCTGTGTCCATGTGTTCTCATTGTTCAACACCCGCCTATGAGTGAGAACATGCGGTGTTTGATCTTTAAACCCCACAACTCTTTTTTAAAGGCTCGTTTTGCAAAACCAGTATATCCAGGACAAACTCTACAAACTGAGATGTGGAAGGAAGGAAACAGAATTCATTTTCAAACCAAGGTATGAATTTTGTTTTGCCACTGTCTCACATGCTTTATCTTTGTGTTCCATCTTAGCATTTTTTTTTTTTTTTTTTTGGTTAGTATTATGGATTTGAGACAAAACCTAGAAAGTTTCTTTTTAAGTAATGGGAAATTTTAATTAAAAATAAGAAAAATCTTCTCTGGCGTTTTCAAAATTTTTATTTATCAGGCAACACTTAAAAAAAATAAAATAGAAGTATTTTGCACCTTGTGTTTTATTTTCTCTTTTCTTTTCAACTAAATTGGTACTTATCTATGTAGCAGTGGCCCAGTTATTCTGAAAACTCAACCAACCATGTCTTTTTGGCTCAACCAGTCAACCAAATCATTGTCAAAAATATCATCTTAAAAAATTTAGGCCAGGCATGGTGGCTTACACCTGTAATTCCAGCACTTTGGGAGGCCAAGTTTGGGGGAGCACAAGGTCAGGAGTTTGAGACCAGCCTGGCCAATATGGTGAAACCTTGTTTCTACTAAAAATACAAAAAAATTAGCTGGGCGTGGTGGTGCATGCCTGTAGTCCCAGCTACTCGAGAGGCTAAGGCAGGAGAATTGCTTGAACCTGGGAGGCAGAGGTTGCAGTGAGCTGAGGT
>NW_016107389.1:3706884-3742618 GCF_001604975.1 Cebus imitator | reverse complement strand
ATACAATGAAAACATGACGGCAATCTATTTGACTCATTAACGAAGGATCTTGCAATGTGATAAAACATGTTCAAAAGACAATTAGAACAACCGTTTATATGGTCCAACACAAAAGGTATTCTAAAATAATTTTGCAATGTTAGGGACAAAAATAGTTAATATCCTACAGGAAAGTAAAATCTTATCCTTTATGATTTTTCTCTGGACAGATATCATATGCATCTTTATTATACAAAAATCCACAAATTAACAAGTTTTATCACAGAGTCCTGGCCTAACGAACAGTAAATGACAAGCCACATAAAGGTATATCTCTCTACAGAGTGAGGTTTTTGGGGTAAGGCTGTTAGCAGTGCTCCAGTAAAATACTAAAAGGACATGTAATCATTGTTTTATTTGCAAATAATTAAAAGACAGTTTTTGTCAACACAGTTGACCAGGCTAATACTTTTTGGCCTGATCATTTCATGCTATATGGAGCGTTTTAAACAACTCCAACAATAATAGCAACAGCTTCCACTTACTGAGAACTTATAAACTGGCAATAGTATTTTCTTTAATATGCGTAATAAATCTGCATGTAAATATAAGAAAATCTAGGTTCCAAAGAAAATCTAATCTAGGCGTCCAAGATAACTTGCTCATAGTCACACAGCAAGTGGCTGAGCTCGGCTAGAAACCCAATCAGCATGGCTTCAGGGCTTTGATCACAGGCCCAAATGTCTTTTCTGTATCGTGTTTTCTTTCACAAATAGATAACTTTGCAAAATTCTTCTTACGTCGTTACTTTACTCCTAATTCCTTTCTGCTGGTTGCAATATCATTTTCCTGCTTAATCTGTACATATTGTTTATTTTACTTCTCAAATTCCTCCTGTCCCTTAGGCTTAAGTTCAAGCTCCACTTTCTCTTAGAGGCAGGCTCTTACTACTCCTCCCTGCTTTCCTACCCATGCATACATTCACATTGGTCTCTGAAAGCCTCTGCAGCTAATGTATGTGCCACATATTTTGGAGCCTTCTCATTTGCTGATTTGTTTTGTATGAGTAAGTTTTGCTTTTTGATTAAGATTATGAACTCTGGCCGGGCACGGTGGCTCACACCTGTAATCCCAGCACTTTGGGAGGCCGAGGCGGGTGGATCACGAGGTCAAGAGATCGAGGCCATCCTGGTCAACATGGTGAAACCCCGTCTCTACTAAAAATACAAAAAATTAGCTGGGCATGGTGGTGCGTGCCTGTAATCCCAGCTACTCAGAAGGCTGAGGCAGGAGAATTGCCTGAACCCAGGAGGCGGAGGTTGCGGTGAGCCGAGATCGCGCCATTGCACTCCAGCCTGGGTAACATGAGTGAAACTCCGTCTCAAAAAAAAAAAAAAAAAAAAAAAGATTATGAACTCTAAGAGTGTTGAGGACCATGACTATATTACAGGTAAATTTATTTTCCTGCGATTCTGGTGACGAGTAGTATGTAAATAATTTCTATGGATACAAACTTGAAGGGCTGAGAAGTGATTAAATGTCTGCATATAATATATTCTTGCCATTTTGTTAAATTCTAAGTGTGCCATCTTATTTTTCCAGCATATTTACTATATTTTTCCTCAGAGCTTATAGATACGTTTTTCTATTAGTTTTAGTACTCCTTCTCTCCCTTCCTCCTTTTCTTTCTCCCTTCCTTCCTCCATTCCTCCTTTCCTTTCTAAAGATACAGGAAACATTTTAAGCCAGTGTTTTAAAATGATTTGCTTGACTTGGTAACAAAGTAATTTACTAAAGTGCATTTTGTCCATTAATTATATCTTTCCATGCTTTTCAATGTATATAATTTGAAGTCAAATGAACAAATTACTTGAAAGATCTTTTTTTTTCTCCAAAATATGATGGATGTAGTCAAGAGAATGATCTTGATTGTTAAAAATCAAAGTTTTAATAAATGCTACCTTAAACTTTAGAAATTTATCCTATACATTTGTAGCAATATCATAATTTGTATGAAAGAATAGCCATTGGAATAATTTCAAATGAAGGATTAGGAATTTGAATTTGAGTTCCTTTAATGACTATTTTGATCAAAGCCTATTTAGGCATTTAATTTATGCCGTGTATACTTCTTCTTGAAATAAGACCTGGAATTACTACTTAAAAACACTATTACTGTTTGTTCCTAGCCAATTTTATTCTATATTAGCAGAAAAAATGTACTTTGAGTATCACTACCTCATGTGGCTATTGTTCTATGCTTTTACTATTTATAAGGATTCAGCATTGACTGAATTCTATTTGTAAGAGTTCATCCCCTGACTACCCTCCTGCAAAGCAAAGGAACAAACACACAAACAAACAAACAAACCCAAAACACCAAGGCCCAGGCTCTATCCCAGCCTATTTACATCGGAATTTTGGGAGATGGGACTTCATTCTCATATATACAAGTGTGTGTGTGTGTGTGTGTGTGTGTGTATACACACACACACACACACATATGTATATATGAGAGCTCCAATTGATTCTGAAGCCAGGGTTAGTATTAGTTGTATTAAATCAGAAAGCCTTTGTGTTTATTCATCTTGAGCCTTTTATTTGGATTATTATATTCTTTTTCATATGAGGCAAACATAAATTTCTTTTAAATATACTGTTTCACAGTGAAATTGCACTTCCATTGTAATTCAGAGTAAACTTTTTTTTCCCTTCTCCTTCTAAGGTCCAAGGAACTGGAGATGTTGTCCTTTCAAATGCTTATGTGGATCTTGCACCAACATCTGATATTTCAGCTAAGACACTCTCTGAAGTAGGTTATAAAAATTAGTATCCAAGCCACTTTCTCATTAAGAATTTCAGTTAAGGTGACTTTAAGAATGGTTAGGCTACTTTAGAAAATTAACAAGCATGAAACTATTCTTAATTTTTGAAGCAAAAGACATTGATTCAGAACTACTTGGAATAAAAGGAATACTCTGGCAATTTGTTTTGCAGGATTCTGGGATATATTTCAAGAGAACATAATTTTCTAGTTTTAGAGTAAATAGATCAGTTGTTTAATCAGAATCTTAAGCAAACAACATTTTGGAGAAAAGTAGATTAAAAACTTGAATATCTTGTACTTTTTCTTGATTTAAAGATTTGTATAAAGCTTTATATGCAAATATGTAAACCAATAGTGTATATAACTTATTAAAACATTGTATTATTCTTTATTAGCATGCTGAGACTGTTGATAAAAATGTTTATATTCTATCTCTGAAATATTAACTTTGTAATGTTGAGGTTTTCATACCCATGATCTTTAATTGTCTATCATAAACCACATAGGTGACTGAAAATTAAAGTCCACCTTCAGAATAATCTAAGGAAAAAACTTTGGCTGGATTCAGTGGCTCATGCCTGTAATCCCAGCCCTCTGGGAGGCTGAAGTAGACAGATCACTTGAGGTCAGGAGTTCAAGACAGCCTGGCAAACATGATGAAACTCAGTCTCTACTAAAAATACAAAAATTAACCAGGTTTGGTGGCAGGCTCCTGTAATCCCAGCTATGCAAGAAGCTGTGGCAGGAGAATTGCCTGAACCCAGGAAGTGGAGGTTACAGTGAGCCAAGATTGTGCACTCCAGCTTGGGCAGCAAAACAAGACTCCATCTCAAAAAGAACAAAAAACAAAAACCCAAAACTTAAGAAGTTTTAGAGTTGTAAAGAAATTCAGACTTCATGTAATTTAGTCCCATTTTATAAATAAAAAAATAAGACCATAGAAGTTGATTAGTTTGATCAGAATCTCCCTGAAGTTAGCTGAAACATAGGTTGGCCAGTTCCTATTTTTCTTTTAAAATACAATTTCTGAATTTTAATAAAAGTGAAATCCTCTTATTAAGAGGACTGAGGTTCTGAGTGACATATATAAATATAAAGAAAGTAAAGAAGATACATTGTTTGAAAAAACTGTGTGCGGAGTTTTTAAAAAATCACTTTTTTTCACATATAATTTGTAATCACTTTTGTCCTTGAATTATTTTTTAAAGAACTTAAAACAATTTTCCTTGTTGTTAGGGTGGGGAGCTTCAGAGTACCCTTGTGTTTGAGGAAATAGGACGCCACCTAAAGGATATTGGGCGTGAGGTGGTGAAGAAAGTAAATGCTGTATTTGAGTGGCATATAACTAAAGGCGGAAGCGTTGGAGCTAAGTGGAGTAAGTTATAGCTGTGATTTTATTATTTTCTAAGTTGACTCTTAGTTAATAAAGTATCGTTTTAACAATTAAAGACCTTTGAAGGTAGGTAAGTCTTACCTTTTCAGGTAAGTTGTTTTTTCCACCACGTGGGAATGAACAGGTTTGGGAATGCCCAAAGGTGTGTGTGTGTCTGTGTATGTGTGTGTACAATATAGGGAATCAACTGAAATGAAAATACCTGCTTTTAAGATTTCATCATAATCCTTGAAAGTAGTTTAAACAGCCATCTTGGCTATATGCACCTTTATCTATCTAGTCTTCAGCTTCTTAACCATAAGGCAAATTGATCAAGTCAAAATGAAATATTTTTAAGTCATTATATTTGACAGTTATAAAATTATTTTCTTCATATTAAAACAGTAGTTTGGATTATCTTAATTATCAGTATAAAATTGCTATTTTCTTGCTATATGCAGATTGTAGTCAAAGGTACTTGTTTTAGTCTAGGGAAATTATCTATTAGAGTTCCGTGCACTCAGTATAAAACATCTTGCTGCAGAAAGAAAGCAGTCATATTTCTTTTTCACTAATATGGAGGTCCAAATGGACCCTGGTACCATTTTGTAAAGAAAGAGAAATTAGAGGATAAAAAGAACCAAGAAAAAATATTGTATCAGATCTTTTGTGTCTGCTGTATAACTCACATCCTTAATCATGGCACAAACTTTTATTTGTAGAGTATTCTAAAATAATAGGATTTTCCTCATTTTAGAAAATAAAGGAAATATACCTTTATTTTCGTAGAGATTCTTCAATTAGTTTGTAAAGATGAAAATGGATAGGAGATAGAGAAATAAGTCTCTGAATTCCCTTTGAACAGAGTCTGTTGCTTGCCACAGTTTTCTTACTGTATTTTAGTGATTTATAATTGTATATTTTCTCTCATTTGACCTTGGGCTTAACCCTGAGAAAGGGCTGCAGTTTGTCTATTTCTGGCTTCTAATATGGTCAATAATACATAATAACTAGCCTGACTCTGTACATGTTGAATGAGTGCTAAAAGTCATGTAGAAAGCATAGTTTTAGAAAATAGTATGGCTGCCTTTTTCTGAAATTGATACTGTACCTTCTCTTAAAACAATAGGTTTGTTGTATGGATTGTGATGTTATTTTTTATTTAGTATGAGTGAAATATGTAAGTGTAATATGATACCAATGAAATATTTAATAAGTAACTGACATATTTTATAGTATTTATTGCTATTAATTTCTAAAACTAGCCAGAAGTTGTTGTAGTAAACCCTTTGAAAACTATTTTATTGTTTTAAGCAACAGTAAAAATGCAGAGAAAATGAAAGATGACATAAAGGCATAAGAAAGATAAAGAATCAGAGGATTTATGTCGCCTACAGTACAGCCTCCTTCTGAAAATTAAAACAGAGTTACTCTTATTTGAAACTCCAGAAACCAAAACGCTCTATAAATGAACAGTTTTTTTCTCATAACTGCTGGTGAAGCCTGACTTGAACTTACATGATGCTGTCGATTGTCTTTAACTCACCTAGTGTGAGTTAGTCAAGTATAGAAGTGATATACTTGTTTATAGAGTGTTGCATCATTGGGGCCCTTTTATAATATGCAATACATGTTTTATGCATTATATTTCCTTCCTAAAATCTGATTCCCAATTTCAAAACCCAGCCTGAAGCAATTCATTCAGATAAGGAATTGTGGACCTGTACATGTATATTAATAATTCTTATAGAACATAAGTGATAAGAGACATGGAAAAGGGTGCTCTCCTTTCAGAGAATGGGAGGATTGTGTCATTCAATAAACCTTTGAGTATGTGTCAAGTTCTCTGCTAGGTGGAGACTACAAATATGAATAGACAGGATGCCTTTTTTAAAAAATCCATAGGAATAATTATTTAGAGGCAATGTGTCAGGAAAGCTGAAAGCTGAAATACTGGGGTTGAGGAAACAAAGGCTGTTGAGTTGCAGAGTAAGGGGAAGGAAGACCTCAATTAAGGAAACGGTAATAAAGGACAGGAGAGGGCCTATGTAGAACTATTGCTAAGATTGAATTGACTAATTTAGCTACTGATTATGTCTAAAAAACAACAGGAACGAGAGAGGCAAAACTAATGCTGTGGTTTTGAGCATGTGTGCTTGAGGATGTTGGCTCCATTACTAGAAGTAAGAAACAGGTAGAGGAGGGAGGTTTGGGAGAGAAGATGATTAAGTTGTGACCAAAACTGTAGCCAACCAAGATCTGGACTAGATTGTGGGGACTGTGGACCTGGAATTTAGTAGTAACTTGATAGCTGGAGGCAGAGAGTTGGAAACCATATTTGAGGAATTAGTAGTTGGAATTAAGAACGTTAGCTTCAGCACCTTGCTTCATGACATGCAGGAAGAAAATAGAAGGAAAATCTTTGCTGGTCCTGAAGGATTATCTGCTTTTCCTGTTCACTTTATGGAATAGTGGTTCTAATATTTCCATTTGTCTGTAAACAAGGTGAATATCATAGAATTTGGCTCACAGGTTTTAAATATGTAATTTATTGGTATTCTAGGCACAGACAGTCCTATACTTTCAAATAGGAATCTATTGTCTGTATGTATCCAATACCTGTAAAATAATATTACTGAAACTTTTTACAAAGATTTATTTCCATGTGCTAAATACAATGTTGCTGAGCAAAATCTGTTTTATTTTCTTTAGGATGATAGTTTAAGCTGTGTTTGTCATTGAGCAGTTTGGTTGTTATCCTTCTGTATTTAAATTTGGTTTCCTTTCACATATTTGTAATCTTTTCCATTATAGGAACATAAGTGGAATTTACAGTTAGATAGCAAGGTAGTACAAATACTATGGATTTTTGTTTGAATATTATTTGTTAAATAATAAAATAAGCCGAGTTTAAATATATGTATATATATACTATAATTGCATAGAATTAAGTCTGCATATCTGGACTAAATCCAAGCCTCCATTATGTACTGTATATGTACTATAGGATGATGTGACTGGATGAAGATGTTCTTTAAATATTAGAGCTTAGCTATTTTGAATCCTAGACATTTGCCACAATATATAAGAATATACAGAGGTTTGAGAGCTGGCATTCTTTTGATACCAGAATTATTAATTCTTGAGGATACCATGTGATTATTAAAACCTGTGAGCTCCTGGGTTGGTGCTCATCTAGCAGTCAAACCAGATTGCCGCTTAGGTCTCTCAACTTGGATATAAACTAAATCTCAAGGGTGTTGGTTCCAAATTTTGGATTTGGATTGAAATGAGCGTCTCATTCATTTATAGAAAAGCCCTGAAAGATATTATTTGGAAAGAAATATGTTCTCCATTTAGGAATGGGGTCCTGTTTGTTGGAGACATATGTGCCTCAGGGTCACTCTCTATTCCCTAAGCAACACTGACTGCTTCTTCTCTTCCAGGAGCAGCTCCTGGCTGCATGCTCATGTACATTTATCTTCAAAAGTACACACGAATGCACAACATTATTTAAAACAATTCTGACTTTCTATCTTCTGTGTGTTATTCATCTTAGTAACGTCATTTTGTAATTTTTTTGTTTGAAACAATTTCAGAATTATGGAAAAGTTGCAAAAATACTACAGAGAACTTTTGTCTGTCTTTCATCCAGTTTTGTCAAATTGTTAAAATTTGATGTCATCTTGTTTACTAATTTTTTCCTTCATATGCGTTTTTTTCTTCTGAAGCATTTAAGAGTAACTTGCAGACATGATGTCCCTTTATGCCTAAGAGACTATTCTAGTAGCATTTTCTGAGAACAAAGACATTCTCTTAACTAGTCACACAACAATGATCAATATCAGGAGATAAACATTGATACAGTATATTAGCTAATCCACAGTTCTTGTTACTATTTCAACATTGTCCCAATAATATCCTTTATAGCGAACATTGTCCCAATAATATCCTTTATTATTAAAATGAAGAAAGAAGAGAATTGATCAGGGTCCGATCTGGGATTGTATATTACATTTGGTTCTTAGATCTGTAGTCTGCTTTAATTTGGAGAAGTTCCTCAGTCTTTGCTTTTCCTGATTTTGAGATATTTGAAGACTGCAGACTGCAGACCAATTATTTTATAGCATGTTTCTTGGTTTGTTTTTAGTTGATTTTTTTATGACTAGTTTTAGTTTATGAACTTTTGGCAGAATAACACAAAAGTAGTATGCTCTTGGTGTGACTTTTTTAACCTTAATTTTTAACCTGAGGTTTTTTATTTGTGTTTGTTACTATTAATATATATTGTATATATATTTTTGAAGGGTAGATATCCTTCTTTCATGTGCTCTTCCATTTAATAAATAATTCCTAAGTACTTTCTCTTCAAGGAAGTATAGGGGATACAAAGACAAAACATGTTTGTGCCGGCAAAGACCTTCTAATGTTAAGGGAAGGAGGCATAAACAAAAACGGTTCCTTCTTTCTCCTGTAGTAGCCCTTTGTGGTTTTGTAAAGTATATATCCTAATAAGATCCTCAGGGGTCTCCAAGTTTTCAAATGTCATGTTCTCTTTTCAAATGCCAAGTTACCTCACCCCTTCCTCATTAAATGCTGTAAAGTATGACTGAAATTGTTATGGACTCTTTCAGAAGCTTAATTACATAAATACAGAGCTAAAAATCAACAGTAAGATGGCTATAATGAATTCTGCCACTAAGAGAAAATGAATACAATCTATTTCTTCACTTCTGCAATAAGATTAGGTGTGATCTTACAGGTGTCTATAAACTCAGGGTGATGGTGGTGGTTGGAGACCATGACCTGAGCCACTACAGAATTTGAAGTTCCACTTCTTCACCTCAAATTTCTGTTTTCTTGTATTTCTGTATTTTGCTTTTTTCTAAATGACAAATAATATATAATCGATAGATAGAGTAAGTGTAGAATAAATGTCATATTAACTTGGAAACTATTTTACTTGGTTTATTTTACCCTCATTTTGTGGAGAGAAAAAGATACACATTGGTTTCTTCCTATTTTTTCCAGCTATTGACCTGAAAAATGGCTCTGGAAAAGTGTACCAAGGCCCTGCAAAAGGTGCTGCTGATACAACAATCATACTTTCAGATGAAGATTTCATGGAGGTGGTTCTGGGCAGGCTTGACCCTCAGAAGGTAATGTTCTCAAATGTTCATTTATTCATTGTTTTATTGTTTCCTCTTTGACAATTGCACTTTTTGAGCTGACTCCCAAATTCTGATTTATAAGACAGGTTTCTTAGAACTCTGAAGATCACACAGTTAATACTGATATTCTGGTTGACAGGTCATATATTTCTTTTTTAATGGGGTTTCAGCTGACACTTTTTAAGACTGATTCTTTTTGAGGGGGTGGTGAAATTTCTCTTCAGGATGCAGTATAATAATGTAGAACCCACATCTAGATTTTTAAATAATATTCTGTTGTGTGTTCAAAGGTGAAAACCACATATTAGTAGATACTGCGTAAACTTAGACATTCCCAATATATAAAATTAAGAAATCATTGAATATTGAAAATAGAAGAATATTTTAACATAATAGCCAATGTCTTACTTAAGGTGAATCTTAGAGGCATTTCAGTGGAAAATCATGATTAAGACAAGAGTGCCTTCTGTGACCATTGTTTAGTTAATATTATTCTGAAACTTTTGGCCATTCCACAAATATACAAAATTAAAGTAAATATACAGAATTTTATCAACTAAAGTAATTGATGTGACAATTAGAATGGAGGAGAAAAATTTATATTCATTTTGTGATTATGTAGCTGGAAATCCCAAGAGAACGAACTTTTTGATTTTTAGAATGAAGGCGTTCAAACAAGTGGATGAGTACAGTTATTAAAAAATAGCTTTCGCAAAGAAGTAATTTGAATAAATGAGGAAACATTTCGTTTTCTTGTATAGAAAAACTAAAAGGAATTGTAAGTAATATAGTAGGTAAAAGGTAGTCTTTGGCATCCAATAAAATCTAAATTTGTATCTTGGCCCTATCACTTCATCTGGAAGCTTTAATTTTCTCATTTGTAAAATGAGTATAATAATTGTAATGTTTACAAAGCCTTGTTGTAAGAACTAAACCCAATAATATGTATGAAGAGCTTAGTATAGTGCTTGGCAATGCAGTGAACCCTCTGTTAATTTCTTTCCAGGAATTTATTTAGTACCTACTGTGATTCAGGTTGTACGTATTGGCTGAATTATGACAAAACCCAACTGTACAGAACTTCGTTTTAGTGTACTAATGCAAAGGAAATAAAATCTCAAGTTAGAGAAAAATAAGGCAGAATAAGAGTGTTAGAGCAATGACTGGCAAACTTTTTCTGCAGAGGGTTACATAGTAAATATTTTTGGCTTTGTGGGCAAGATGGTCTCTCTGTTGCAGCTCTTCAGCTTTGCCATTCATTGTAGGCTTAAAGTAGCCATAGAGACTATGTAAACAATGGAGTGTGACTGTGTTCCAGTAAAACTTTATTTACAGAAACAGACAGCCGAGTAGATCTGGTTCTCTGGCTGTTTTTTGTCAACCCTTGAGTTAGAGTGTGACAGAACAGGGGAACTATTTTAAACAGGGTTGTTTAAAGTCCTGATGGGGGTTTTCTAAGATACCTGAAATGCCTGCTAGAGACTTGAACAGAGTACCAGAATGAGTCATCAGGCTAAGGAAACAGCTAGTACAAAGGCCACCGCAGGAGGAACTTGGCTCCACTTAGCCTTCTCTGAGCTCGGTAGTGATAGAACCAACCCTTGATTTAACCACTCTAGTGGGAAATTTCACCAGCGTGTCAAACTTACTGTGACCCAAATAGAACTTGTGATTTATTTTTCTCCCCCAATCTCTTCCTTCTCACTCAGTGGCACCATCATCTGTCTACCCAAATTAATAAGCCCAGACATGTAAAAATTATCTTAGATTCCTTCTGCCCTTCTGTATCCTTTTCATCCTTACTTCTCTCTGACCTTTCTCCATAATATATCTTGAATTCATCTTCTCTTCCTCTCTAGGGATATCACCGTGATCCTAGCCTGTGTTATCTCTCACCTGTCTTACTTCTTCCAGGCTTGTCTCTCCCATTCAGTCTGTTGTTCTCCACCTAGGAGCCAGAGTAGTCCTTTAAAAATGTAAATCAGATTATTTATGTATGTTAGTCATTTCTACTACTGTCATTAATTGCTGGTTCATATTTATCATCCCACTTGATAAAATCTCCAAGATTTCATTTTGCACATGTATAAAATCCAAGCTACCTAGTACTATGCTGTATGTGATGTTTCTTTACCTTGCTCATTTTTCTGGCTTCATCCCATGCCACTTGCCTCATCACCTGCAATGGTAATTCTAGTTATTTTGTCCTTCCTGTCAGTTCCTTCCCATCAGCTTTTACTCCTTCAATGTCTATGCATTTGCTTTTGCTGGAATTTCTCCTCCTAGCTGTTTGCATGGCTGGCTTCATTTCATCCAAAGTAGTTCCTTCCTGTTATATTCTAATAGCTTCCTGTTTTCTCTTTCATTGTGTTTATAACAGGCTTTAATTATTTGTTTACATTTTACTTTTTGACTCCCCTAGTTTAATGTTAGCTCTGTGAGAACAGGGACAGATATTCAGCCTAGCCTAGAATGTTGCCGAGTATACTGTAGACATTCAGTTAATGCTTGGGTAAATTAAAGCAAATATAGAAGTAAGGAATGAAAACTCAATAACAGTAGATGAGGCTATATAGAAATTAGAAACTTCTGCCTGTCAGACTCTATAGTATATTTCCATAAACCAAGGGAAAAAATAAAATGATGATATATAGTATATTGATATTATTAATATATAAAAAATTCTTGAAGCACTACAACCTCAATAGAAAAAGTGAACAAAAGATATGGAACAGTAATTAATGACATGAATAGAAATGACAAACAAGAGAAAAAACATTTTTCCCAGTATCCAAAAATGCAAATTAAAGCATGTTATTTTTGCCTCATATTTTCAAAGTGTAAGAAAATACTATTTTTATGGTTGGGATAAGATAATTCACATGCAGCTGGAGGGAATATAAAATTGCTATAGGCTAGGCACAGTGTCTCATGCCTGTAATTCCAGCACTTTGGGAGGCCAAGGCCAGAGGATTGCTTGAGTCCAGGAGTTTGAGCTTAGGCAACATAGGGAGACCCTGTCTCTACAAAAAGGAAAAAAAAAAAATTAAATTAGCCAGGTGTGGTGGTACACACTTGTAGTCCCAGCTACCTGGGAGGTTGAGGTGGGAGGATCACTTGAGCCCAGGAGGTTTAGGCTGCAGTGAGCTGTGATCATGCTACTGTACTGTAGCCTGCGTGACAGAACAAGACCCTGTCTCAGTCAATCAGTTAGTAGTTGGTATAGTCTTTCTGGAAAGCACAGTGCTTCCAGACCTTCTTCCTTTGTGGCAGTTTATAGTCTTACTACTTTTTGCTTGGCACTCCTAGGCCAAACCATCTACCCAACAGTTTCATTTATAAAGCAGTTTGAAACAATTAGTTTTTTTGTGTTTGACCATAATAACTGTATTTTCCTCCAAAATTTACAGTATTCCACAGTGCCCTGAGAGTTTGCTGTGATGTCAGGTGCATGGCAGAGAAGAGTTGGGAAACTGGCAATATGGATGTATGGTTAAGAACTTTAAGAAATAGGAAAATAGATAGAAGGAAAGAGTTATGTACAAAATTCTTATCAAAAATAACTATCAAAAATTGATATTTTTACTGAAAGTAATTAGGTATTCTTGTTTTAGGTTGTAAATCCGTTTCAGAGTTTAGTACTTGGCAGGCTGGTCTAAGGATCTAAGTATTGATTCCTTCCCTGCATGAGTTGCAGACCATTGTTTTGTTTGCTTGTTTGTTTTTGTAACTGCATAGTGAAAAAAATCTTAGTTTTGAAATCCTGGTCTCTTGTTTGAATGCATTTGATTGTGACTGAATGAGCTCTGTCTCAGTATTTCTGAAATAAAAAGTTGTTGCCTTTTCGCCAGTTCACGAGCGTTTGCTTCTGAGACTAAGTGCTCCTAGTTAACAAGTATTGTTAACAAGCGTTGCTGAGTTTAAGCCCTGGCCCTATTTCTTGCTGGCTCTGTAGACTTGAGCAGATTATTTAATAAGCTCTCTGAAATTCATTTTCTTGTATGTCAACTGGGATAAGAACTACTGATGTGCCCACTTCAAATTGACAGCTGTGATTCTTAAGTGAGATTATATTTGTGGAGCTGCTTTGTAATGCTAAGTGTATATAGATACCACTATTTTCTCCATTTAGCTAGAAATCTAGAGGCTTTTTCACTTCATATTTTGTGTAAGCTATAAAAACTTATCGTTTATTACTTTTACTGGTAGGGAATTTGCACTGAAGGAGAATTTAAGCAACTTGCACAAATTTCTGTATCAGGTTAGCTACAGAAGTGGTATAGGAACCCTTCGTTTTTTAACACACCAGCTTTTGCTTGGTAATAATGATGAATTAAGACTCCCTACCACATGTTAAACTACTAAGCTAAGCAGTGTAAAGATAATTTTAGTTAACTCACACAATAGAGTTGTGTTATATAGGTACTGTTGTCATGCCTTTTATAGATGAGAAGATTGAGGCTCAGAGAGGCTAAGTATTCTAAGCATTTGCTCCAGCTCACCTTGCTATTAAGGGGCAAAGCCTGGATTTTAACTTAGGCATTCTGAAGCTGTAGCTGTGATCTATTTACTGTTGTGTTATATTCTTTAATTTGTCATTACATGGCTTTCTAGTGCATGAAAATGTAAATATTTTAAATCTGCTTTTAAAAGTTCAGAATTGAATATTATGAGGAGTACAGTATAGCCTTTTATTAATATGGCCTCAAATTCATATATAAGAATATAAAGTAAAGCCAGAAACATAGGTTGAAACAGAACTCCCAGATCTGTGAGTTCAGATAAATTATTGTGTAGTATTCTAAAACACACAGGAATCATTTTTTCTTTTTTTCTTAGATATCTTAAAAATACAGGCTATCTATAGTTATTAAATTGTCATTGTGAAATAAAAGTTGCCTTTATTGTCTAGAATTATTAACTCAATTGTATTCAGCTTGAATAATGATCTTAAAAAAATTAGTAAACTATAACATTGTAACAGTTGGCACTCTTTTCCCTCCTCTCCTTGCAGGCATTCTTTAGTGGCAGACTGAAGGCCAGAGGGAACATCATGCTGAGCCAGAAACTTCAGATGATTCTTAAAGACTATGCCAAGCTCTGAAGGGCACACTATACTGTTAATAAAAATGGAATAATTAAATACTCAATTCACCCAAATATGCTTGATTATTCTGCAAAAGTGATTAGAACTAAGATGCAGGGGAAATTGCTTAACATTTTCAGATACGAGATAACTTTTCAGATTTTCATTTTCTACTAATTTTTCATGTATCATTATTTTTACAAGGAACTCTAAGGTAGCACCTAATTATCCTTCTGTTCTTAGATCTGTATCTTCATAATAAAAAATTTCACCCAAGTCCAGTTTCTTTAGAATTTGCAAGAGCATTGATAAATTGAAAGAAAAATTAAATCAATAAAGGCCTTTGTTACCTTTTTTGTGATTTTCTTTTTCTTTTATTTATTGATATTCCAGTTTTTATGTAAATTTCCATGTATGCACTCATTTTTCACACTTTGTTCTGATAGTATTCTGTTTTAAAGCAAGAGAAAAGTCTTTGTGCTTCAAAATAGTTCTCTTTCTTCTCCCCTCCCCTTTGCTGGAAATTCTTTACTACATATAATGCTTATAAATCTACCAAGTATAGCTCTCTTGAATAATCAGCAGTCTCAAAAAAGATGGTCACTAGCAAGTACTGCCACATCACTATTTTTCTCAACATTTAGCTTGGATGAAGTGTGCTGTGAGATACTCTTTGGATGAGTTGTATGCAGAGGTGACCAGCAGCAAGTGGGGTGCTAAGGTCAGGGATGGAGTAAATTTCAATCATGTAACAGCTGAGGAGAATATGTGTGGGTGGCTAGTACAGCTGAGTTTCCCAGGAAGCTGACTTTGAGATGGAGATTCATGTGCAGGAAGTTGATTTGGGAGTGGTTTTAGGAGCAGCACCCACCAGGGGAAGCAAAGGAAACAGGACTGGGCAGACGGAGACATTAGGCTGTGGTTGCAGTTATCATAAGGCCTTGACCGATTTTTTGGGGAACTCCAAAGCTGGGATGGTCATTCAGAATTGTCCTGAGGCAACTAGTCATTGGTTATGACCTGCTCTGCAGTGGGGCCATGACTTTAGTCAAAGCGGTAGGGCAGTTCCTGGAGTTGGCTTACCCAGAAATTGGGGTAATATGTCTTTAAAAAATTTTTTTTTTAAATCCTTAAACTTTTAAGTGCAGAGTACATGTGCAGGATGTGCTGGTTTGTGACATAGGCAAACATGTACTATGGTGGTTTGCTGCACAGCTCATACCATCACCTAGATATTAAGCCCAAGATCCATTAGCTTATTCTTCCTGATGCTCTCCCTCCTCCCACCTTCGCCCACCCCAACACTCCTACTGTGTGTTGTTCCCCACCATGTGTTCGCATCATTGAGCTTCCTTTTATAAGTGAAAAATGCAGTATTTGGTTTTCTGTTCTTGCATTAGTTGGCTAAGGATAATGGCCTCTAGCTCCATCCATGTCCTGCAAAGGACATGATCTCATTCTTTTTTATGGCAGCATGGTATTCCATGGTATCTAGGTACCACATTTTCTTTATCCAGTCTATCATAACATGGGCATTTGGGTTGATTCCATGTCTTTGCTATTGTGATTAGTGCTGCAGTGAACATTTGTATACATGTACCTTTTTAATAGAATGATTTATATTGCTTTGGGTAAATACCAATATGGGATTGCTGGGTCAAATGGTATTTCTGCCTCTAAGTCTTTGGGGAATTTCCATACTGTCTTCCACTATGGTTGAATTAATTTACACTCCCCCAACAGTGTAAAAGCGTTCCTATTTCTTCACAGCCTTACCAGCATCTATTGTTTCTTGCCTTTTTAATAATCGCCATTCTGACTTGCATGAGATGGTATCTCATTGTGGTTTTGATTTGCATTTCTCTAATAAGTGATGATGTTGAGGTTTGTTTTTCATGTTTGTTGGCCACGTGTATGTCTTCTTTTGAGAAGTGTCTGTTCATTTCCTTTGCCCACTTTTTAATGGGGTTGTTTTTTTCTTGCACATTTGTTTGTGTTCCTTGTAGACTCTGGATATTAGCCCATTGTCAGATGGATAGATGGCAAAATTTTTCTCCCATTCTGTAGGGTGTCTGTTCACTCTAATGATAGTTTCTTTTGTTGTGCAGAAACTCTTAAGTTAAATTAGATTCATTTGCCATTTTTTGCATTTGTTGCAATTGCTTTTGCCATTTTTGTCATGAAATCTTTGCCTATGCCTGAGCCTTGAATGGTATTGGCTAGATTTTCTTCTAGGGTTTATGGTTTTGGGTTTTTACATTTAAGTCTTTAACCTATCTTGAGTTAATTTTTATGTAAGGTATAAGGAAGGGGTCCAGTTTCAATTTTCTGCATGTGGCTAACCAGCACTCCTAGCATCATTTATTAAACCTACTAGGGAATCTTTTTTCCATTGCTTGGTTTTGTCAAGTTGGATGAGGATCAGACAGTTGTAGGTTTGCAGTCTTCTTATTTCTGAGTTTTCTATTCAGTTCCATTGGTTGGTGTGTCTGTTCTTGTAACAGTACCATGCTGAGGAATATGTCTTTCAATCCTGAACAGGGCTTTGTAGAACTCAGCACAACACTTTGTTTGAGGAAACAAGAATGTAGATTCAGGGATCAGGGGAGAAGGTTTCAGAAATTTGGAATTGCAATACTCAGAACAGTGATGGAACATAGTAGAAGACCTCAATATGTTAACTGATTTTAATGGGTGAACAAGATAAGTAGTGAGCATAGAAACAAATTATATTTCTGGCAATTACGCCTTTTTCTCATGAACTGTATACTATTTGAAAATTTAATTCATAGTGATCTGTTATGCCAACTGAATTAAAAAGAACAATGGCAGTATTTTCAGTGTTGGTCTATTGTACTAAATAGTTGTTTTTAATCAGCTTGGAAAAGCTTAGTGTCCAATAGAAATAGCATTTTAAAATAAATGCCACCATATATTAATGAAAGTGTTGATTGTATAGTCTAGATACTTAAAATGTAAGGCAGTTATGATTTAGTTATCTTACACATCTCTGTCAATAATAATGGTCAGAGAACTACTCATATCCAGATTTGGTAACTTATTAGTCATGCTCCTTAACACTTCTGTAATATTTAATATTGTCAAATGCCCCAATCTCCTTAATTCTTCTTACCTTTCAATGAGAAATATATTAACTTCTTTTTTATTTTAATTGTACTTTAAGTTCTGGTGTGCATGTGCAGATCTTGAAGGATTGTTGCATAGGTACACACATGCCATGGTGATTTGCTGCCCTCTCCCCTGTCACCCACATCAGACATTTCTCCCAATGTTATCCCTCCCCAACCTCCCCACCACCTGCTGTCCCTCCCCTAGCCCCCACAACAGACCCCAGTGTGTGATGTTTCCCTCCCTGTGTCCATGTGTTCTCATTGTTCAACACCTGCCTATGAGTGAGAACATGAACTGTTTGGTTTTCTGTCCTTGTGTCAGTTTGCTGAGAATGATGGTTTCCAGTTTCATCTATGTCCCCGCAAAGGACACGAACTCATCCTTTATTATGGCTGCATAGGATTCTGTGGTTTATATTTGCCACATTTTCTTTATCCAGTCTATCACTGATGGACATTTGGATTGGTTCCAGGTCTTTGCTATTGTAAACAGTGCCACAGTGAACATACATGTGCATGTGTCTTTATAATAGAATGATTTATAATCCTTTGGGTGTATACCCATTACTGGGATTGCTGGGCTAAATGGAATTTCTATCTCTAGATCCTTGAGGAATCATCACACTGTCTTGCACAATAGTTGAACTAATTTACACTCCCACCAAAAGTGTAAAAGTGTTCCCATTTCTCCACATCCTTTCCAGCATCTCTTGTCTCCAGATTTTTTAATGATCACCATACTAACTGGTGTGAGATGGTATCTCAATGTGGTTTTGATTTGCATTTCTCTAATGACCAGTGATGATGAGCATTTTCTCTTATGTTTCTTGGCCTCATATATGTCTTTTTTGAAAAGTGTCTGTTCATATCTTTTGCCCACTTTTGAATGGGTTTTTTTTTTTTTTTTTTCTCTTAAATCTGCTTTAATTCTTTGTAGATTCTGGATATTAGCCCTTTGTCAGAGGGGTAGATTGCAAAAATTTTTTCCCATTCTGTTGGTTGCCAGTTGACTCCAATGATTGTTTCCTTTGCTGTGCAGAAACCCTGGAGTTTAACTAGATCCCATTTGTCTATTTTAGCTTTTGTTGCCATTGCTTTTGGTGTTTTAGTCATGAAGTCCTTGCCTATGCCTATGTCCTGAATGATACTGCCTAGGTTTTCTTCTAGAGTTTTTATGGTGTTAGGTGTTATGTTTAAATCTTTAATCCATGTGGAGTTAATTTTAGTGTAAGGTGTCAGGAAGGGGTCCAGTTTCAGCTTTCTGTACATGGCTAGCCAGTTTTCCCAACAACATTTATTAAACCGGGAATCCTTTCTCCATTGTTTGTTTTTGTCAGGTTTATCAAAGATCAGATGGTTGTAAACGTGTGGCATTGCCTCCGAGGCCTCTATTCTGTTCCATTGGTCTATATCTCTGTTTTGGTACCAGTACCATGCTGTTTCAATTACTGTAGCCTTGTAGTATAGTTTGAAGGACAGTAGTGTGATGCCTCTAGCTTTGTTCTTTTTGCTTAGGATTGTCTTGGCTATGCGGGCTCTCTTTTGGTTTCATACGAAGTTTAAAGTGTTTTTTTTCCAGTTCTATGAAGAAGGTCATTGGTAGCTTGATGGGGATAGCATTGAATCTGTAAATTACTTTGGGCAGTATGGCCATTTTCACGTTACTGATTCTTCCTAACCATGGGCATGGAATGTATTTCCATCTATTTTTGTCCTCTCTTATTTCCTTGAGTAGTGGTTTGTAGTTCTCCCTGAAGAGGTCCTTCACATCCTTTATTAACTGTATTCCTAGATATTTTATATTCTGTTAGTAATTGTGAATGGGAGTTCGTTCTTGATTTGGCTCTCTGTTATTGGTGTATAGGAATGCTTGTGATTTTTGCATATTGATTTTGTATCCTGAGACTGCTGAAGTTGCTTATCAGTTTCAGGAGATTTTGGGCTGAGATGATGGGGTCCTCTAAATATACAATCATGTCATCTGCAAATAGAGACAATTTGACTTCCTCTTTTCCTAATTGAATACCCGTTGTTTCTTTTCCTTGCCTGATTGTTCTGGCTAGAACTTCCAATACTATATTGAATAGGAATGGTTTGAGAGGGCATCTTTGCTAGTGCTAGTTTTCAAAAGGAATGCTTCCAGATTTTATCCATTCAGTATGATGTTGGCTGTGGGTTTGTCATAAATAGCTTTTATCATTTTGATATACATTCCACTGATACCTAGTTTATTGAGAGTTTTTAGCATAAAGGGCTGTAGAATTTTGTCAAAGGCCTTCTCTGCATCTATTGAGATGATTATGTGGTTTTTGTCTTTGGTTCTCTTTATGTGATAGATTACATTTATAGATTTGGGTATGTTGAACCAGCCTTGCAGCCCAGATGAAGCCTACTTGATCGTGATGGATAAGCTTTTTGATGTGCTGTTGCATTTGGTTTGCCAATATTTTATTGAAGATTTTTTCATTGACATTCATCATGGATATTGGCTTGAAGTTTTCTTTTTTAGTTGTGTTTCTGCCAGGTTTTGGCTTCAGGATGATGTTGGTCTCATAAAATGGGTTAGTGAGTATTCCCTCTTTTTGTATTGTTTTGAATAGTTTCAGAAGGAGTGGTACCAGCTCCTCTTTTTACATGTGGTGGAATTCGGCTGTGAACCCTTCTGGGCCTGGACTTTTTTTGGTTGGTAGGCTATTAATTGCTGCCTCAACTTCAGACCTTGTTATTGGTCTATTTAGGGATTCAATTTCTTCCTGATTTAGTCTTGGGAGGCTATAAGTGTCCAGGAGTTTACCCATTTTTTTCCAGATTTACTGGTTTATGTGCATAGAGTTTTTTGTATTAATCTCTGATGGCAGTTTATATTTCTGTGGAATCAGTGGTGATATCCCCTTTGTCACTTTTTATTGCAGCTATTCGATTCTTCTCTCTCTTTTTTAATTAGTTTGGCTGGCAGTCTGTCTATTTTGCTGATCTTTTCAAAAAACCAGCTCCTGGATTTATTAATTTTTTTGAAGGGCTTTTTGTGTCTCTATCTCCTTCAATTTTGCTCTGATCTTAGTTATTTCTTGTCTTATGCTAACTTTTGAGTTTTTTTTTTTGATCTTGCTCCTTTAGCTCTTTCAATTTTGTTAATAGGGTGCCGATTTTAGATCTTTTCTCGCTTCTCAGGCATTTATTGCTGTAAATTTCCCTCTAGACACTGCTTTAAATGTGTCCCAGAGATTCTAGTACATTGTGTCTTCGTTCTCATTGATTTCAAAGAACATCTTTATTTCTGCCTTCATTTCATTGTTTATCCAGTTGTCATTCAGAAGCAAGTTGTTCAGTTTCCATGTAGTTTTGTGGTTTTGAGTGAGTTTCCTAATCCTGAGTTCTAATTTTCTTGCACTGTGGTCTAAGAGACTGCTTGTTATTATTTCTGATCTTTTGCATTTGCTGAGGAGTAATTTACTTCCAATTATGTGGTCAGTTTTAGAGTAAGTACGATGTGATGCTGAGAAGAATGTAAATTCTGTAGATTTGGGGTGGAGAGTTCTGTAGATGTCTATTACATTTGCTTGGTCCAGATCCGAGTTCAAGTCCTGGATATCTTTGTTGATTTTCTGTCTCGTCGATCTGTCTAATATTGTCAGTGGAGTGTTAAAGTTACCCACTATTATTTTGTGGGAGTCTAAGTCTCTTTGTAGGTCATTTAGAACTTGCTTTATATATCTGGGTGCTCCTGTTTTGGGTGCGTATATATTTAGGATAGTTAGCTCTTCTTGTTGCATTGATACTTTTACCATTATGTAGTGCCCTTCTTTGTCTCTTTTGATCTTTGTTGGTTTAAAGTGCATTTTATCAGAGACTAGGATTGCAACCCCTGCTTTTCTTTTGCTCTCCATTTGCTTGGTAAATCTTCCATTCCTTTATTTTCAGTTTGTGCGTGTCTTTGCATGTGAGGTAGGTCTCCTGAGTACAGCACACTGATGGATCTTGACTTTTTATCCAGTTTGTCAGTCTGTGTCTTTTCATTGGTGCCTTTAGGGCATTTACATTTAACATTGTTATTGTTATGTGTGAATTTGATCCTGCCATTTTGTTACTGGCTTCTTGTTTTGCCCATTAGTTGATGCAGTTTCTCCATTATGTTGTTGTTCTTTACCATTTGGTATATTTTTGCAGTGGCTGGTGCTGGTTGTTCCTTTCCATGTTTAGTGCTTCTTTCAGGAGCTCTTGTACGGCAGGTTTGGTAGTGACAAAAATCCCACCGCAATTGCTTGTCCGTAAAGGATTTTATTTCTTCTTCACATATGAAGCTTAGTTTGGCTAGTTATGAAATTCTGGGTTCAAAGTTCTGTTCTTTAAGGATGTTAAATATTGGCTCCCACTGTCTTCTGACTTGTAGGGTTTCTGCCAAGAGATCCGCTGTGAGTCTGATGGGCTTCCCTTTGTGGGTGACCCTACCTTTATCTCTGGCTGCCCTTAGCATTTTTTCCTTCATTTCAACCCTGGTGAATCTGACGATTATGTGCCTTGGGGTTGCTCTTCTTGAGGAATATCTTTCTGGTGTTCTCTGTATTTTCTGTATTTGAATACTGGCCTGCCTTGCTAGGTTGGGGATGTTCTCCTGGATAATATCCTGAAGAGTGCTTTCTAGCTTGGATTCATTCTCCCTGTCACATTCAGGTACACTGATCAGGCATAGATTAGGTCTTTTCACATAATCCCATATTTCTTGAAGGCTTTTTTTCATTTCTTTTCACTCTTTTTTCTCTGTTCTTGCCTTCCTGTTTTATTTTATTGAGTTGATCTTCAATCACTGTGATCCTTTCTTCTGCTTGATCAATTCGGCTATTGAAACTTGTGTATGCTTTGTGAAGTTCTTGTGCTGTGTTTTTCAGCTCCATCAAGTCATTTATGTTCTTCTCTAAGCTGGTTATTCTAGTTAGCGTTTTGTCTAACATTTTTTCAAGGTTTTTAGTTTCTTTACATTGGGTTAAAACATGCTCCTTTAGCTCAGAGAAGTTTGTTATCACCCACCATCTGAAACCTGCTTCTGTCAATTCCTCAAACCCATTCTCCATCCTGTTTTGTTCCCTTTCTGGTGACGAGTTGTGATCCCTTGGAGGAGGAGAGGTGTTCTGGTCTTTGATGGTTTCATCCTTTTTGCTCTAGTTTCTTCCCATCTTCGTGGATATATCTACCTTTGATTTTTGAAGTTGGTGATTTCAGATGGGTTTTCTGAGTGGATGTCCTTTCTGTTGACGTTGAAGCTATTTCTTTTTGTTGTTTAGTTTTCCTTCTAACAGTCAGGCCTCTCTGCTGTAGGACTGCTGGAGGTCCACTCCACCCCTTGCTTACCTGGGAATCATCCACGGGGGCTGTGGAACAGCAAGGATTGTTGCCTGATCTTTCCTCTGGTAGCTTTGTCCCTGAAATGTACCTGCCAGGTGTCAGCCAGAGCTCTCCTGTATGTGGCATCTTTTTGGTTATATAGGGGTCAGGGAGTTGCTTGAGGAGGCAGTCTATCCCTTGTCTGCTTGCAGACGTACTGCTGGGCTACCTCAGGCTCTGTCCAGATGCTGCATAAGTCTCTGGCTTTTGCTTGCACAAGTAAGATTAGCTATGGAGGATGCCCTTCCCCCCACCGAGCTCAACGGTCCTGGGCTGAGCTCAAACTGATGTGCTCTCTGGGAAACTCTCAATTGAGAGGGCTTTGGTTTGCTGGTCTTCGTGGGGGTTGGACCCACTAAGCCGCATCACCTGTCTCCCTGCTTTCAGTTCCCCCTTTTTCTGGGGAGTGGGAAGTTCTGTCCTGCAGGCACTCTTGTTGCTAGTCAAAACATCTGCCCAGATCTGTGCTGACAACCCACAGCACCCACCGGAGCTGCAGCTCAGATCTGTGCTGGAATACATGGCGCTTTTCAGTCTGGCGGGGATCTCATGGTCTGTGGGTTGCAAAGATCATGGGAGAAGCGCAGTATCTGAACCATAGTATTGAAGGGGAAGAGACCCTGATCCTCTGGCCAGTGGTACTTCCTGAGTGAGACAGCACCCCACCCTGCCTTGGTTTGCGCTTCTTGGGCTACACCCGCTGTCCAACCAGTCCCATTGAAATGAACCTGACCTTGGTTGGAAATGCGAAGATCACTCACCTTTTGTGTCACTCTTGCTGGGAACTGCACTCTGGAGCTGTTCCTGTTAGGCCGTGTTGGTGGAAATCCCTATATTAACTTCTTAATGCATTTGTTAGTCTTACTCCTACTTGCCTCTTTTGTGATTTCCTTTGACTACCAGTAAAGTTCATTTAGAGTCAGTTCCCCACGTTTTTACTGGGACCTTATTCACATTGGCTCCTCTCCCTGAACACGTCCCCAAATTCCAGACTCAGGAGGAAAGCAGGTGTTTAGCATAAACTACATTGATTGTACAAAGAGGGCACAGAGAGCCACTCAGTGAGGGAATAGTGGGAAACTTCCCAAAATCGAAGTTCCCAGTTACCAGCCAGGGATCAGCTTTAGAAGCATATCTAAGGGCAGCAGGCTCAAGGTTTGCTGTGTTAGCTCTTTTTGTACACTGGTAGGATCAACCCCAACCAAGACCTGAGAGCACACCAGTTGTGATAACAGAAAATTTGAAAGACTGGAAAACCAAATCCCAAATATCCACCCCACAGGTTCTTCAGCTCTCTTAATTTTCTTCTTTACATTAACATCAGGTAAACTACATATCCTTAAGCCTTCCAAGTGTTACCTGTGTGAGACTATTCTCAACCCATCCTAGTAGAATAATCTCTGACTTCTCACAGAACTTTGTATATATTTTAAAGCAAACAATAAGAAGGATTTTTTTTTTCCATTGGAAATAAATAGATTTGAATAGTATTACTCAAGGTTTTAAATTTGCCTGTTAGGTCAACAAATGAAGCAGAAAAGCTAAATGATAATCCATTTCCACTGAGAAATTCTGAAGTTCAGAAACTTTAAAAGCTGACAGTTATGGAAAGCGATTCTCTGAAGAGAAGAATATTTTAGGTCAATGTGGACTAAGCTATTTTTATGAGGGGAGAGGAGAGAAAACCTATTTTACAATGCATAAATAAGCAAAATACAGAAATTGCAAGCCTTGGCTAAAAATGCATCTAGATTTATATTACATCTATACATGGTATATTGGCTGAAGTTGCCCAATTAAGTGACTTCTAGACATCAGGGTTAACATAGCTTAAATACCTGAGATTGCAGAGTGTTGAGGCACTAAAATTCAAAATTTAACCATGGAAGGTCTGTAGCTTCATTCAGAATCCATCTTTTAAGAAGCTTGGTTATATAACTTTTAAATCCATAGCTGACAAGAAAAATAGACAAGTAGAAAGAACCATGTGTTGTTGCAGGGAGCATTGGCTGGGGGTAGTTTTTGTAGGCAGCATGGAAGAAGTCATAAAATTAACCTAGAAAACAGACGAAGCAGTTTCATTTGAAGTGAGGTTGAACAGCTTTATACACCTTAATCTCTTGAAGTTACATGAGTGTCAGTAAAGAACAATGTTGGGTTAAATCAGGGGTCAGCATACATTTTCCGTAAAGGGCCAGCAGTAAAGGTTTTAGGCTTCGTGGGCCACATATGGTCTCTGTAGCATATTCCTTAAAAAAAAACCTGTAAAATTGAAAAAGCCATTCTTAGTTTGCTAGCTGGACAAAAAACATCCTAGGGACTGGATTTTGTCGGTAGGGTGGGACCTGGATATAGGTGCTGACCGCCACTGCTTTAGAAAACAAAAATTTCACCTGTCATCTTTAAAAAAATATTAAATGTTTAGTTTTGTAAATTATTTCTTTTATGATGATTTAGAGGGACTATCTTCAAACCAGTACAAATATTTCATAAATAATATCTGGCCATTTTCTAACCAATTAAATAATTTGTTGTGCAATAAGCCACCTCACATCTTTCAGCAAGAAATACATTAAATTTGAATAGTAAAGGCATTACATAATAAATAAGGACACAATTAAAATTTGCTTTAAATATTTTGGTGAGAGGACGTCACACTTCTATTCAAAGAAGAGAAACATTTTTACAGTCCAGAGGTCTTTTTTTTTTTTTTTTTTAACACCTATTATGCCATGAATTCCTAAGGAATCAGTTTCAGCAGCTCAGGCTCCTTCCATGGGTTCTCACAAAGTGTGCTTCTCTGGGTGGAGCAGGCTGGCACTTCAGTTGAACCAGGTACCTTTCTCTCTGGCTTCTTTTTTTTCTGATCATTTTCCTTCATGTGTTTCAGGAATCTATCTTGGCTCTTAGAGTGCTTAATGTGCTCAGTACGCACATTAATTCTTTTGGCAGGAATATTGCCCTTAACTTGTTTGTTTACAATGTCAACAGCATGCTGGGTAGCATTGTAGACTCTTCCAGTTTTGCCATGATAAATAACACTTGTGGGATATTCCTTTTTGAACAGTACCCATTCCCTTGATGTCTACAATATCACCTTTCTTATACATTTGCATATACATGGCCAAAGGAAAAACTCTCTGTTTTCTAAAAGGCCTAGAGCACATATATCGGGTGCCTCTCCTCTTCCCCTTTGTGTTTGTCATTTCGGCCAAAACTACTGGAAAATGGTGGTTCCAGCTGAAAGAACTGTCATCTTTATTTGCCTTAAACAATTTATGAAAGTATGAATGTCTTTAAGGAAAATTTTATTAATTATAAATGGCAAGAGACAGAACTAGGGTGAATAAACAAGAAATAGTTTAAAAAGTTGCTTATTTATATTTTGCTTACTAATGGAGCTTTGTTTTTGCCATTCTTATTTAAGTATGTTCATATAAAATATTCACTATTAGAGAATAACTATTTTAAGTCACTTTAGTCATCATTTAACTTGTCTTTTCGTACACTTTCTGTTCCTTTAAGGCTCTTTCTATCTCATAACCTTTAAACTGAATAAAGTATATTAATGAGACCAAATGATTGGCATACAACTTGAGATTCTTGGCAGGATGTCAGAATTACTATGTGTACAATTTATCCCATTCCTCCCATTTGTTTTTTAAATATTAAAAATAGTAAGGTTCATTAATAACCCAATTTTTAAAAATGGGCAAATGTTTAGGACATGTCACATGTCACCTTAGAATTACTCAACACCATGAGTCGTCAGGGAAATGAAAAATTAAAACCATAGTAGGATACCATTACATACTAACTGAAATGATTAAAGTGAAAAAGACTGACAATACCAAATCTTAGTAAGCATGTAGATCAGCTGGAAGTCTTAGACACTTGTAGCAGTGTAAAATGGTACGACCCCTTTAGAAAAAGTTATAGCAATATTCTTATAACTAATGTACACTTTCCTGTGAGTTGATTCAATTTCTAGCTACTTTCTCAAACGAAATGTAAACATATTACAAAAAGGCTTATACAAGAATTTTTATAGCAGTTTTTTTTTTTTTTTTTTTTGAGACGGAGTTTCGCTCTTGTTACCCAGGCTGGAGTGCAATGGCGCGATCTCGGCTCACCGCAACTTCCGCCTCCTGGGTTCAGGCAATTCTCCTGCCTCAGCCTCCTGAGTAGCTGGGATTACAGGCACGCGCCACCATGCCCAGCTAATTTTTTGTAGTTTTAGTAGAGACGGGGTTTCACCGTGTTGACCAGGATGGTCTCGATCTCTTGACCTCGTGATCCACCCGCCTCGGCCTCCCAAAGTGCTGGGATTACAGGCGTGAGCCACCGCGCCCGGCGCAGTTTTGTTTTTTTTTATAACTTAAAAGTCCATCCAGTAGGGAATGGATAAACAGTTTATGATACATGATACAACGGGATTCCACGCAACCATTTAAAAAGTAAACTAGTCAGGTGCAGTGGTGTGCACATGTAGTCACAGCTACTTAGAAACTACTTAGTCACAGCTACTCCTAAGGCAGGAGGATTGCTTAAGCCCAGAACCTTGAGTCTGCAGTGTGCAATGATCAGCCCTGTGAATAGCCACTGCCCCGTGTCTCTAAAATAAATAAATAGTGAACTACTTTTACGTTAGGCAGCATAGATAAGTCTCAAAAATATAACACTGAGTGAATGGCATTCTAGAACAAGAAAAGTAAAATATGGTGGAAAAGTTCAGAAAGTGCTTGTGCAGAGGAGGGCAGTTTGGATTGTTTGGGAAGGAACATGAGAGTACTCTGGTAGTTATATCCTACATTTTGATAGGGATTTGCATTACACAGGTAAATACATTTGTCAAAACACATTGAGTTCTGCACTGAAGATTTGTACCTTTGATTGTATATAAATTTTTATTAGAAAAAACTATAAATAAATATTAAACTCTCACCCATGAAATACATGTCAAAGGACTAAAGGATAAAGTGCACTGATATCTGCAATTTACTTTGAAATGCATGAAAAAACAGATGGATAGATAGATGGACAGATGTGATAACACAAGCATAATGAGGCAGGAGAATGGGATCTGGAGGCAGGGAACTTAAGACCAATTCATACTGACTTCCTAGAACTAAATCAGAAGGAAAATCCCAACTTTCCACATGTAAGTGGCAAAAAACAAAAACAAAAACAAAAACTGGAGGCTACTCCTTTAGCAACCCCTCCTCCTTGCTTTTTTCTGTGTGGCAGATAGAAAATTGAAAGTATTTCTGATATTGGTTGCTTTTTGCCACCAATCAGACATTTGCATAGAGTGTAACTTTGTAACTTCACTTTAGCCTTTGATTGGTTGCTTTCCACAACCAATCAGATGCTTGCATAGGGTGTAACTTTTGTAACTTCACTTCAGCCTCTTAAGTAGTTGCAAGGCCACTACTTCATTTCCATAGGGTGCACACCATGTAACCAATGGGAAACCTTTAGAGGGTATTTCAAACCCAGAAAATCCTGTAAAGAAGCTCATGAGCCCCTATGTTCAAGCCCACTGCCACCCTGTGGAGTGTACTCTCATTTTCAATAAATCTCTGCTTTTGTTGCTTCATTCTCTCCTTGCTTTCTTTGTGCATTTTGTCCGATTCTTTCTTCAAAACGCCAAGTACCTGGATACCCTCCACTGGTAACAACAGTACTGGTATACTATTACAATAATTGCAACAATTACATACATAATTACAAATACATAATTACAACAATGTTAATTATTCAGGAGGTGGGTATAGAGGTACTTAGTGTAAAATTCTTTCAGTTTATTGTATTTTCAAACATTTAAATGTTAAGAAAATACAATAGTGACATAAAAAAAGAAAATTCAGCTATATGCTATAAAATAATACACACCTAAAGCACAATGACAGATGGAGATTTTTCACTATAGGAAAAATGTGTCCCAACACATTATGTTGTTAGCAAAGGTTACTGTGGCAGTTAGTGTATGGTGATTACAGTGGAGGGGAGTGGAGTGGAGGGAGGAAGGGAGACCAAGCAAAAGGAGAAGAAAAAAGAGGTATGTTAACAAAGCTTGTATATTATTACATTTATTTTATAAAGTTATGTCTGCATAGGGGAATATATGGAAATGGCACAATACTGTAGGATACAGTTAAAGCAGTAAACAAATGAAAATTTCATAGTTTAAAATTCTTATGCTAACTACAGGAATATAAATAAATGAATTAAGCATTCAACTCAAGAAGTTAGAAAACAAACCCAAGGAAAGCAGAAGAAAAGAATTATTTATAATAAAAGCAGAAAAAGAAGTCAGTTGAGAATTAAAAAAATCTAGCATAAATAAATAATTAAATGAACAAATCAACAGGCTGATTCTTTACAAAGTCTAATAAATAGCTAAGTCACAATCTTACCTAATTTTTAAAAACGAGAGTATTTTGCTCAACTCTATGCCAATGAATTTGAAAAGCTGTATTAAATTAATGATTTTTTTTTTTTACATCATTGACACAAAATAGAAAACCTAACCAGATGGTTTGACATTAAAGAATTTGAGACTGGCTATGGTGGCTCACACCTGGAATCACAGAACTTTGGTAGGCTGAGGTGGGAGAGTCACTTGAGCCCAGGAATTCAAGACCAGCTAGGCAACATAGTGAGACCCTATCTCTACAAAAAATAGAAAAATTAGCCAGCCTGGCACATGCCTGTAGTCCTAGCTACTAGGGAAGCTGAGGCAGGTGGATCAACTGAACCTGGGAGGTGGAGGCTGCAGTGAGTCGTAATCATGCCATTGCACCCCATCCTGTGATAGAGTGAGACCCTGTCTCAAGAAGAAGAAGAAAAATAGAATTTGAGAAAGTTTGAGAAATGACTATTCTCCCTGAGTTCCTAAGCCTCAGATTCACATGTGAATTCAGCCAAACCCTTAATGAACAGATAATGCCAATCTTACTTGTATTGTTCCAGAGTGCAGGGAATGAGAGCTGCCATGTTTGTTCATTGAGTTGCTATAATATCAATACTAAAATTTCAAAGGTGATAGAATCAAAGGAAAGTATGGATTAATGACCTTAAAAAAAGTGTCTAATAGCACATTAAAAGAGTACCTCTTATGGCTCAATATTAGAAACTCCATTAATAGAATTAATCACATTAATAAACTGCAGTGTGGAGTACTAACCACTATGTGATCATGACGAGCTACTGGGGACACAACATTGATAGACAAAGGAGAAAAATTTATATTATCTCTATAGATTTGGAAAAGGCAACTGAAATTTAGCATCATTTCCTTTTAATTTAATTTTAAGTTCTGGAATACATATGCAGGATGTGCAGGTTTGTTACATTGGTAAACATGTGCCATGTGGTTTGCTGCACCTATCAACCCATCACCTAGGTGTTAAGCCCCACATGCATTAGCTTTTTATGCTGATGCTCTCCTTCCCCCTGCCCCCCGACAGCCCTCAGTGTGTTGTTCTCCTCCCTATGTTCATATGTTCTCATTGTTCCACTCGCACTTACAAATGAGAACATGCAGTGTTTGGTTTTCTGTTCCTGTGTTAGTTTGCTGAGGATAATGGCTTTCAGCTCCATTCATGTTCCTGCAAAGGACCTGATCTCATTCCTTTTATGGCTGCAGGGTAATCCATGTATGTGCCACATTTTCTTTATCCAGTCTATTGTTGATAGGCATTTGGGTTGATTCTGTGTCTTTGCTGTTGTGAATAGCACTACAATGAACATAAATGTGCATAGATAATAGTATGAGTTTTATTCCTTTGCATATATACCCAGTAATGGGATTGCTGGGTCAAATGATATTTCTGGTTATAGGTCTTTGAGAAATCACTAGACTGTCTTTCACTATGGTTGAACCAATTTATATTCCCACCAACAGTGTAAAAGCCTTCCTATTTCTCCACAGCCTCACCAACATCTGTTGTTTCTTGACTTTTAATAATCACAATTCTGACTGTTTTGACATGGAATCTCATTGTGGTTTTGATTTGCATTTCTCTAATGATCAGTGATGTTGAACTTTTTTTCATGTTTCCTGGCCACATGTATGTCTTATTTTGAGAAGTGTCTATTCGTATCCTTTGCCCATTTTTTGATGGGGTGTTTTTTTTTCTTGTAAATTTGCTTAAGTTCCTTATGGATTCTGGATATTAGACGTTTGTCAAATGTAGAGATTTCAAAAATTTTCTCCCATTCTGTAGGTTGTCTGTTCACTCTGATGACAGTTTCTTTTGCTGTGCAGAAGCTCATTAGTTTAGTTGGATTTCATTTATCAGATTTGCTTTTGTTGCAATTGCTTTTGACATTTTTGTTATGAAATCTTTGCCTGTGCCTCTGTTCTGAATGGTATTGCCTAGGTTTTCTTCTAGGGCTTTTATAGTTTTGGTTTTTGCCTTTAAGTCTTTAATCCATCTTGAATTAATTTTTGTATAAGGTGTAAGAAAGCAGTCCAGTTTCCTTTTTCTGCATATGGCTAGCGAGCATCGTCAGCACCATTTATTAAATAGGGAATCTTTTCCCCATTGCTTGTTTTTGTTGGGTTTGTCGAAGATCAGATGGTTGTAGATGTGTGCTCTTCCATTGGTCTATGTGTTTGTTTTGGTATCAATACTATGCTGTTTTGGTTACTGTACCCTTGTAGTATGGTTTAAAGTCAGGTAGCATAATGCCTCCAGCTTTGTTCTTTTTGCTTAGGATTGTCTTGGCTATACGGGCTCTTTTTTGGTTTCATATTAATTTTAAAGCAGTTTTTTTTCTAATCCTGTGAAGAATGTCAATGGTAGTTGAATGAGAATAGCACTGAATCTATAAATTACTTTGTTCAGTATCACCATTTTCACAATATTGATTTTTTGTATCCATGAACATGGGGTGTTTTTCAATTTATTTGTGTCTTCTCTTATTTCCTTGAGCAGTGCTTTGTAATTATCCTTGAAGAGGTCCTTCATACCCCTTGTTAGCTGCATTCCTAGGTATTTTATTCTCTTTTTAGCTATTGTGAATGGGAGTTCATTCATGATTTGGCTCTCTGCTTGTTTCTTATTGGTGTCTAAGAATGCTTATGATTTTTGCATGCTAATTTTGTATCCTGAGACTTTGCTGGGATTGCTTATCAGCCTAAGAGCTTTTGGGCCAAGACAAGGGGGTTTTCTAGATTTATAATCATGTCGTTTGCAAACAAAGACAGTTTGACATTCTCTCTTCCTATTTGAATAAATCTTTCTTTCTTTCTTTCTTTCTTTCTTTCTTTCTTTCTTTCTTTCTTTCTTTCTTTCTTTCTTTCTTCTTCTTCTTCTTCTTCTTCTTCTTTCTCTTTTCTTTCTTTCTTCTTTTTCCTTCCTTCCTTTCTCTTCTTTTCCTTTTGCTTTCCTTTCTCTCTCTGTTTCTCTCCCTTCCTCCCTCTCTCCCTCTGTCCCTCCCTCTCCCCTCCTTTCCTTTCATCCTTCCCTCCCTCCTTCCTTCTTTCTTTCTCTCTTTCTTAGTGTCTCACTCTGTCACCCAGGCTGGAGCCCAATGGCACGATCTTGGCACACTCCAACCTCTGCCTCCTGGGTTCAAGCAATCCTCCTTCTTTAGCCTCCTGAGTAGCTGGGACTACAGGCATGCACCACCAAGCTCAGCTAGTTTTTGTATTTTTGAGAGACACAGGGTTTTGCCATGTTGCTCAGGCTGGTCTTGAACCCCTGGGCTCAAGAGATGTTCCCCCCATGGCCTCACAAACTGCTGAGATTACAGGCATGATCCACTGTGCGCAGCCTGAACACCCTTTATTTCTTTCTCTTGCCTGATTACCCTGGCCAGAACTTCCAATACTATGTTGAATAGGAGTGGTAAGAGAGGGCATCCTTGTCTTGTGTCAGTTTTCAAAGGGAATGCTTCCAGTTTTTCCCACTCAGTATGATATAGGCTGTGGGTTTATCATAAATGGCTCTTATTATTTTGAGAGATGTTCAATCAATACCTAGTTTATTGAGAGTTTTTAACATGAAGGGATGTTGAATTTTATCTAAGGCCTTTTCTGTGTTTGTTGAGATAATCATGTGCTTTTGTTTTTAGTTCTGTTTATGTGATGAATTACATTTATTGATTTGCCTGTTGAACCAACCTTATATCCCAGGGATGAAGTCAACTTGATTGTGGTGGATAGGCTTTTTGATGTGCTGCTGGATTTGATTTGCCAGTATTTTTTTTTGAAGATTTTTGCATCAATGTTTATCAGGGATATTGGCCTGAAGTTGTCTTTTATTGTTGCTGGTAAATATATTTAATGTGATAGGAATAAAGGGATATCTCTTTAATCTAAGTTGAATGATTTCTCTATCTCTCTGTTGTCCCTTAATGGTAAAATACAAAGAGCATTTCATTATAGACAGGAAGATAAGTCCACTATCACTACTACTATTTAACATTGTCCTGGTGGCACTCATGAGTACAACTAGAAAAGAGAAATGAAAAATATATGTAAATAGACGTGCACTAAAATCAGTTAGGGATTGCACTGAGTGAAACAAGCATGCTGGAAAGCCTGAGTCAAGGATGGTGTTCAGGAACCCTAGGGTACTGACACATGAGTGTGTTCTAACTGATATATTCATTAATATTCTAACATTCTATTATATAATTTCTTTTATTTTCTTTCTTTCTTTTCTGTCTTTCTGTCTTGTCTTTCTTTGTCTTTTACACAAACTCAATTATTTATTAATCAAAGGGGTGACCCTAATTAAACCAACATTTTGAAATAGTTTCATGTAAAATGTTTTGATAAAGATAATTGAACACAGTAATGATAAAAAAAAAAAAGCATTAGTATGAGCTTGTTCATTCTGGTAACTAATTCTTGTCCAAAGTGATGGTGGAGTTTTTATTCTACTTTTTCACAGATCAGAGTACAGGTGACATTGTTTATGATGCAGTCCACCACTAGTTTTCTGTTTCAATTTTCTTGTTATTGTGTCTTCCTTCCCATCCTGCTTCTGATGTCGAACCAATGTGCCATCTGTAAAGGTGTAGCCTGAGTTTTTCTGCTATCACCTGTAGTTTCTTTGAATTTCTGTCCCCTGAATATGAGAAATCTGTGTTGTTTTAAAGTGCTTTCTATTTTTATGGTGAGGTTTTTGCCATCAAAAGAGATAATACAATCGTTTTTGGCCATAGCACCCTTTTTTTTGCAGAGGTCTATTCCCACTCCTAGTTCCTTCATGGATTTATTATTCATCAAAGCATTTGCTGTCCATCAAGTGCCATCTTTCTTCCAACTGATGAACAGTGTCCATGGTGGGTGTTGGAAAGTGTGTGGAGTGAGCAGAGCAGGGTCCAGCATGGGAAACATGCTCTGCCCTCCTACATGATGTTATAAGGAAAGAATAAAAGGGCAATGGCATGACAAGAATGTGTCTGTGTTCTTGGATGCTTCAGGATCCTTCCTGTGTAGACTCTGTCTCTGGATATAGTGCCTATCTTAGGGAGATAGAGGCTGGGAAGAGGTCCAGCAGTCACCTGCATCTGCTACTGTTCTGTGTGGACACTTGATCATGGTAGTTATTATATAGTTATTTCTTGTTTAATTAAAAGGCAGATATTCCAGTTTTAGTAGACATTTGTGATCCCAAATATATAACCAGCTAATGGTTGGTTATATACATGAAGGAACTAGGAGTGAGAATAGCCCTCTATGAAAAAAGGTTGCTATGGCCAAAAAAGATGTATTATCTCTTTTGATGGCAAAAACCTCACCATAAAAATGGTGGCAAAAATTAGAAAAATCACTCCAGAAATGTTTAGTACAATGCAATTACTGTAGAATTTTAAAAACATGCTTTCTATGGCTATATTTACATGTAATAAAGGGATAAAGAATGGACTAGAGAGGATCCACACCTACTTCATGAGAGTGGTTGCTTCTGGTGAATGAGCCTGCAGAAGTTATCAAAGATGATTTCAGTGTATATCTGTAATGTTTTATTTTCTTCATCTAAACTATATTCCTTAATTTAACTTCTTTGCTTTGATTTTATTTTTTACATTTCCCTTCTGAGTCTTTATTCCTGTTTCATTGGGAATCTTTGTCCCTCTGTATCATATAGACAGAAACCCTCTGTATCATAATAATTTGATTGTTTTTACTTCAATATCTACCAATTTAATAATGGTGAGCAGGGGCCTGGCAGGGAGCTAAGGTAGCTCCCACCCTTCACCCTGATAAAACCTTAGCACATCTAACTGAAAGCTCCCATAGCCACCTCAGTAAATTAAATACTGGGAAAAATTAAATAAATAAATAAAGTGTACACCTTGAGAGAATGAGCTAAGCTTCAAGAGATCCCTGCCATTCAACCCTATAGGAGACAGTGAACTTGCCCTCACACCAAGTATATGACTACTACAGCCAGCATCTGAGAAGGCCAGCACACAAGACTCTCTGTAACTAAGTAATTCATATAGTGTCTTCACTCCTAAAGGCACCAAGAATCTAATTAGGCTAAAATAAACTATAAGCATAAAGTCATATGCTTAAAAAAAAACACAGTCTAGTAAAAAATAAATTCAAGAACAATTTGAAGAAATAGTCTACTCAGATGAGAAGAAACCAGAAAAGTCAATCTGGTAATATGACAAAACCATCCTATAACACCCCCTAAAATATCATACTAGCTCCCCAGCAATGGATCCAAACCAAGAACAAATCACTGAAATTCCAGATAAATAATTCAGAAAGTTGACTATTAAGCTATTCAAGGAGGTACCAGCAAAAGGTGGAAA
>NW_016107389.1:3631064-3706674 GCF_001604975.1 Cebus imitator | reverse complement strand
GGACAAAGAAAAAAGAATTCTAAAAAATGAAGAAAGCCTCCAAAATATATGGGATTATATAAAATGGCCAAACCTAAGAATAATTGGTATTTCTGAGAGAGAAGAGAAATCTGTAAGTTTGGAAAACCTATTTAAGGGAATAATTGAGGAAAACCTCCCTGGCCTTTCTAGAGATCTAGACATCCAAATACAGAAAGCTCAAAGAACACCTGGGAAATTCATTGCAAAAATATCATCACCAAGGCACGTAGTCATCAGGGTGTCTAAAGTTAAGACAAAGGAAAAAATTTTAATAATTGTGAGACAAAAGCATCAGGTGATCTATACTGGAAAACCTGTCAGAATAACAACAGATTTCTCAGCAGAAAATGTATAAGCCAGAAGGGATTGGGGTCCTATCTTTAGCCTCATTAAATAAAATAATTGTCAGTCAAGAATATTGTATCCAGCAAAACTGAGCTTCATAAATGAAGCAGAGATAAAGTATTTTTCAGACCAACAAATGAGGAGGGAATTTGCCACTATCAAACCAGCATGACAAGAATTGCTAAAAGGAGTTCTAAGTCTTGAAACAAAAGCTTGATATGCACCAAAATAGAACCTCCTGAAAGCATAAATGTTCTAGGGCCTATAAAACAATAAGACAATGAAAAAAAAAAACAAAGTATCTAGGTAACAACTAACATGACGAATAGAATAGCACCTCACATCTCAATATTAATATTGAATGTAAAAGGCCTAAATCCTCCACTTAAAAGACACAAATGGCAGAATGGATAAAAAACCATGAACCAAATATCTGCTGTCTTCAAGAGACTCATCTGACACATAAGAATTCACATAAACATAAGATAAATGGGTGGAAAAGATATCTCATGCAAATGAAAATCAAAAGTGAGCAGGAGTAGCTATTGTTATATCAGAAAAAACAGACTTTAAAAAAAAAAAAAAAAAAAAAAAAAAAAAAAAAAGGCAAAGAAAAACATTATATAATGATAAGAGGATTAGTCCAACAGGAAGATATTACAATCCTAAATTTATATCCTAACGCAAGTGCTCCCAAATTTATAAAACAATTACTACTAGACCTAAGAAATGAGGGAGAGGGCAAGACCATAATAGTGGGGGATTTCAATATTCCACTGACAACACTAGGCAGATCATCAAGACAGAAAGTCAACAAAGAAACAGTGGACTTAAACTATACCCTGGAACAAAAGGACTTAACAAATATTTACAGAACATTCAACTCAACAACTGCAGAATGTACATTCTTCTCATCAGCACATGGAACATTCTCCAAGAGAGACTTTATGATAGGCCACAAAACAAGTCTCAATAAATTTAAGAAAATTGAAATTATACCAAGCACCCTCTGAGACTGCAGTGGAATAAAACTGGAAATCAACTCCAAAAAGGACCCTGAAAACTGTACAAATAAATGGAAATTAAATAGTCTGCTCATGGCTGATTTCTGGGTTAACAATGAAATCAAGATGGAAATTTAAAACTTTTTGAAATCAATTATAATACAGACACAACTGATCAAAACCTCTGGGACATGGCAGAAGCAGTGCTAAGAGGAAAGTTTATAGCATTAAATTCCCACATCAAAAAGCATGAAAGAACACAAATTGACAACATAGTGTCACACCTCAAGAAACTAGAGAAAGATGAAATAACTAAACCCAAACCTAGCAGAAGAAAAGAAATAACAAAGATCAGAGCAGAACTAAATGAAATTGAAACAAACAAACAAAATACAAAAGATAAATGAAACAAAAATACTGGTTCTTTGAAAAGATAAACAAAGTTGATGGACCATTAGCAAGATTAACCAAGAAAAGAAGAGGGAAGATCCAAATAAGCTCAACTATTAATGAAACTTGGGATACTACAACCAATACCTCAGAAATACAAAAGATCACTCAAGGCTGTTGTGAACACCTTTATGTGCACAAACTAGAAAACCTAGAGGAGATGGATAAATTTCTGGAAATATACAACCATCTGAGACTAATACCAGGAAGACATAGAAACTCTAAATAGGCCAACAACAAGTAGTGAGATTTAAACAGTAATAAAAAAATTTCCAGCAAAAAAAAAAAAAAATTCCAGGACCAGATGGATTAACAGTTGAATTCTATCAGACATTTAAAGAAGAAATGGTACCTGTCCTACTGAAACTGTTTCAAAAGGTGAGAAAGAGGGAATCCTCCCTAAATCAATCTATGAAGCCAGTATTACACTAATATCAAAACCAGGAAAAGACATAATAAAGAAAGAGAGCTACAGACTCATATCCCTGATGAACACAGATGCAAAAATTGTCAACAAAACGCTAGCTAACCTAATTCAATAGCATATCAAAAACATAATAAATCATGATCAAGTGGGTTTCATACCAGGGATACAGGGATGGTTTAACATATGCACATCAATAAATGTGATACATCACATAAACATAACTAAAAACAAATATCATATGATCATCTCAATAGATGTGGAAAAAGCATTAAATAAAATCCAGCATTGCTTTATGATAAAAACTCTCAACAAAATAGGCATAAAAGGGACTTACCTCAAAGTGATAAAAAATTATCTATGACAAACTGATAGCCAACATCATATTGAATGGGGAAAAGTTGAAAGCATTATTCCCAAGAATTGGAACAAGACAAGGATGCCCACTCTCAACCACTTCTATTCAACATGGTACTAGAGGTCCTGGCCTGAGCAATCAGACAAGAGAAAGAAATAAAGGGCATCTAAATTGGAAAAGAGGAAGTCAAATTGTCACTGTTTGCTGGTGATATGATCATATACCTAGGAATCCTTAAAGACTCATCTGAAAACCCCTGCATATGACAAATTAATTCAGTAGTCTCAGGATACAAAATCAATGTACACACATCATAGCATTGCTATATGTCAAAAATGACAAAGCTGAGAATCAAATCCAGAACTCAATCTCTTTTACACAGCTATAAAAAAATATACTTAGGAATATACTTAACCAAGAAGGTGAAAGATCTCTACAAGTAAAGTGACAAAACACTGCTGAAAGAAATCATAGATGACACAAACGAATGGAAACACACCCTATGCTCATGAATGGGAAGAACGAATACTGTGAAAATGACCATATTGCCCAAACAAATCTACAGATTCAATGCAATTCCCATCAAAATACCATCATCATTCTTTACAGAACTAGAAAAAAAAATCCTAAAATTCATATGGAACCAAAAAAGAGCCCACATAGCCAAGACAATACTATGCAAAAAGAACAAATCTGAAGTCATCACATTACCTGACTTCAAATTGTACTACAAGACTATAGTTACCAAAACAGAATGGTAGTGGTATAAAAATAGGCACATACACTAATGGAACATGATAGAGAACACAGAAATAAAGCTAAATACTTACAGCCAACCGATCTTTGACAAAGCATACAAAAATATAAGTTAGGGAAAGGACACCCTATTCAATAAATGGTGCTGGGAAAACTGACAAGCACATATAAAAGAATGAAACTGGATCCTTATCGCTCACCTTATTTAAAAAATCAATTTAAAATGGATCAAGGACTTAAATCTAAGACCTGAAACCATAAAATTTCTAGAATATAACATTAGAAAAACTCTTGTAGATATTGGCTTAGGCAATTAATTCATGACTAAGACCCCAAAAGCAAATGCAACTAAAAGAAAAATAAATAAATGAGACATAATTAAACTAAAACGCTTCTGCACAGCAAAATAAATAATTAGCAGAGTAAACAGAAAACCTACAGAGTGGGATAAAATCTTTACACACTATGCATCTGACAATGGACTAATATCTAGAATTGACAAGTAACTCAAACTAATTGGCAAGAAAAAAAATCCCATCAAAAGTGGGCTAAAGACATGAATAGTCAATCCTTAAAAGAAGATATACAAATGGAAAACACCCATATGAAAAAAAATGCTCAACGTCACAAATTATTAGAGAAATGCAAATTAAAACCACAACGAGCTATCACCTTACTTAAGCAAGAATGTCTGTAACTGAAAAGTCTAAAAACAATAGATGTTGATGTGGATGTGGTGAAAAGGGAACACTTTTACTCTGCTGCAGGGAATGTAAATTAGTACAACCACTGTGGTAAACAGTGTGGAGACTCCTTGAAGAACAAAAAGTAGAATTATTATTTGATCCAGCAATTCCATTACTGGTTATCTACCCAGAGGAAGAGAAGTCACTATATTAAAAAGAGACATGCACATGCACCTTTATGGCAGCACAATTTGTAATTGCAAAGATGTGGAACCAATCTAAGTGCCCATCAACCAATGAGTGGATAAAGAAAATATGGTATATATATATTTTTTTTAAAAAAATTTTTTTTTACACTGTTAAATACTATTCAGCCATAAAAAGGAATGAAATAAGATCTTTTGCAGCAACTTGGTGGTGGAGGTGGAGCTGAAGGCCATTATTCTAAGTAACTTAGGAATGGAAAATCAAATATTATATATTCTCACTTATAAGTGGGAGGTAAACTATGAAGATGCAAAGGCATAAGAATGATATAATGGACTTTGAAGACTTAGAGGGGAATATTGGGAGATGAGTGAGGGATAAAAAACTCACCCACATGGTTACTTGGTTATCCATGTAACTAGAAACCGCCGGTACTCCAAAAACTCTTGAAATAAAATTAACAATAAAAAATAACAGCCAGGAGAGAGAACACCGAAAAGGTGGGTTGAATTTGGAAGAAGCTATATACTCCAAGGACAGCTGAAACCTTCTTCTTCCTTTCTGTTCCAACTATTCATCTGTTTCTTTAAATAGTCCTCCCATAGCTTTTCTGTTTGGCTCTTGTGAAAGTTGATAGTATGAATTGTGTCGTTCTTGTCATAACCAACTAAATCTGAGTCAAGAGGTCAGGCAGGAAGCACTTGAGGCATGGAGCACCTGCTCCAAGAATTGAATTTTCCGCAAGCCAGGCTGCTGAAACAGCTTGCTGTTACCCAAAGACCAGTTTTGCCTTGCAGCTGCTGAAATAACTGGGTGTGATTCTATGACTGGTTGTACCTACTACTGTCACTCACCAGTCAGGGCTTGTCAGCTTTCAAAAGCTTCTCCAGTGCTGATGAGATTTTTTTCAAAACAGTACATAACATTGATTTTTCTAATAAAACTCCTAATATTCTTTTGTTCTTTGGGCACGCCGAAGGCTGCCTGGCCTGTGCATGCCCTGAATTGCAATTCTGTGATTCCCCTGAAAAATATTAAATTTAGAGATTTGTCTCTATTTGCATTTTGATTTTGACACTCTTGAGAAAAACATAGAGCATCCAGGGACAATAGAAGTTCTTTCCCTTTATCGTATATATAAATTCTAAGATGCTCATTTTTTCACTTTCTAACATCTCTGAAATTAGTTTCCATCTTACAATTGACAATTCTTAGGGGGACTCCTGCTTCTGATTGGGAATGGACACTATCAGAGTATACTGTCCTGCTCACAGAATATAATATAAGGAGATGGTTAGTTCTTTGGGTTGAAATGGCTTGACTCTTTGGCCCTTTTGAACAATCAACTGAAGTTGGGGCTCACTGACAACCAAACCTCAGCTCAAAGCAAGTCACCCTCATGTCCCAAGGGAGGACACTAGAACAGTGAGAGTATTTCACCTTGGAGCTCAGATTGACATATTAGAGGTGATTGGTACTGCTACTTCCTGGCCCACTGCACACTATAAAATAGTCTCTTCTTTTTCCTGTGCCTGGTTAAGAATATACAATTTAACTGGCAAGTGAGGGCAGGCCGGGACAGACTGAAACAAACCATTTTCTCTCATGCTTTACCTTGAAGCTTAATTAGTTGGCTATACCAGAAATATGTGCTCCATGTGACTGTACTGATTCTCAAATAGAAGTTTTCAAGAGTGTCAATGGATCGTACTTATTGAACAGGTATTTACTGAGCTAATGTGTACAGGCCCTGGCAATTTAGGTATAAATGAGGAAGAAAGAATACTACTTTTAAGCAGCTGATTGCATTGAATGAGTGAATCCAACTGCATTGTCATATGTTAAAGATTATGATCATTTAAAGACAGTCTTACTTTTTAGCAGACGTTTGGTGATTTCTCAGGTTTAAGTTGCATTTTTTAATTATTTAGAGAATAAATTCTTTTCCAAAAGTTGTTTAAGAAATACATGTTTCTGCACATGTGAATTATCAGTTTCTATTCTTAGAATTGATAATTTAAAAAAAATCTCATCTGGCAAATGGCAATGAAACTCTGGGAAGTTAAATGAGTTGTTTCAGCTCACAATGGGAGGGGTAGAGGTGTCAGAGTCAGACCGAAAAATAAGGTCATCTGACTCCTAGTTTGTGTTGATTTTACTAAGCATTCTAAGCGGTACCTCTAAACATATGTTTTCAGCCTTGTTTTCAAGGATAATATGCTTTATCTTAAAATCTCTCCTTAAGGTGAATGTGGTGTGGGGAGTGCTGTCTCTAAAAGCTAGCTGTACTTTAACTCCATGACTTTGGAATTCTAGAACATTCTCTAACTAAAGGTGAAATAAGAGAGCACTGAGTATTGTATTTCTTGGTATTTGTGGTATTCTTGGACCAAAGAGGCCCCTTTATCTTTGACATTTTAAACTTCTGATTTTCCTTGCATAGTTGAAATGTGCCCTTAGCTTGTACCTTATTAGCTCCTTTCTTTATGTATTAAGGTTCCATTCCTTAGTGTCTTTTTACAGCACCTCAGGGACTCATCTCTTCTAGACCTCAACCCCCCTCTTTTATACTCCATATGCAAACCAATATATTTTGTATTTTTACTGATAAAATATTGTAGTTGGTATATTCGTCAGGGTTCTCTAGAGGAACAGAACTAATAGGAGAAATGTATATATATAAAGGGGTGTTTTTTAAGGAGTACTGACTCACACAATCACAAGGTGAAGTCCCATAATAGGCTGTCTCCAAGCTGAGGAGCAAGGAAGCCAGTCTGCATCTCAAAACCTCTTTAGTAGGGCAGCCAACAGTGCAGCCTTCAGTCTGTGGCCAAAGGCCTGAGAGCCCCTGGCGAATCTTTGGTTTAAGTCTAAGAGTCCAGAAGCTGATGAACTTGGACTCCGATGTTCAAGGGCAGAAAGCATGCAGCTCAGGAGAAAGATGAAGTCCGGAAGACTCAGCAAGTCAAGTCCTTTTACATTCTTCTGCCTGCTTTTATCCTAGCAGAGCTGGCAGCTGACTGGATGGTGCCCACTCAGACTGAGGGTGAGTCTGCCTCTCCCAGTCCACTGATTCAAATGTTAGTCTTGTTTGGCAGCACCCTCACAGACACACCTAGGACCAATACTTTGCATTCATCAATCCAATCAAGTTGACACTCAATATTAACCATCACAGTTGGCAAAGATAAATTGTCTCTTGAATTTAATTAAGCTTATAACTATTTTAAAGAATAATAGTTACGGGTGTGAGACGAGCTATTTACTTGGGTTTCTATACAACAGCTCATCTATATTTTCTTTGTGGGTCTTAACAGTAAAATAATTATTATAAACACACTGAATTGCTATAGAATTATGACTTTATAGTTCAGCCATTAAAAAAAATCAGTTTTCAAATCTCCAAGTTAATTAAAATGTTTAGTTGCTTTTCATTTTATAAATTCAATGATAATTAGTCTAATCACTTTATTCAACAATTAAACTACAACAGAAATGAATTATTCAGAGTTCCATATTATTTGTAAAGTCATTGAATTTCCGAAGTTTACTTCAACTAAACTCACCTGAAAATCAGCTCAAAACACAGGAAAGCAAATGAAGACATTAGAAGTTCCGATGATCAATGGGACTTGTTTTCATGCTTAACTTCATTTTTATATGTCAAAGAATGGGTTTCATCATGATATTTCACTCTAAGGCATTAATTTGTCATTATAAATGTATCTGATATAATAATATATTGTCATAATTGATAGAGTTAATATAAAGAGATTGTCCATTGCTAAAACGGATTATTGAGTGTCTCAACTCAGTAACTCATGTAGACAGCTAGGAATAGCTAACCAGTTTTGTGAGCCACCTTACCTGCTCTGACTTATATACATTCCCTTTCTCACTTGAAAGGATAAGGAAGGGAATGGTCTCCCTTGGCTGAAAACTCAAGTCCATTTGCTACTGGCAACTTGCCATGAGAACTGGGAAACTCACTCTCCAGGCTTGCTTCCCAGCTATTAATTTAAGAGCTTGGATGAAGCCATGGCTAGAAGGTCTTCCAGTTTTAAGATTTTAGGAGTCCATTAAAGTTTTAGGAGCATTAAAGTTTCACCCTTGCTTTGAAATCAAGTATTTTACTTTACAAAGTAAGAATTACACTGTATATGTATACCTAACGAAAAGCAAGAGATTAAAAGGAGAAAATGGTATAATTAACATGTTAACAGTATTGGTGGGGTAAAGGTGGTGGAAACCTGAGTTTTCTAGCCCTCCTGGTCACCTCTCATTTAATATTTAAATCAAAAGAGCTTGCTTGAGTTTTTTTCCTACTTACATGAGAAATTGAAGCCCTTACTTCTGATTTCGTGGAGTTATTAGTGTCCCATCTCACCTCATTCAGCTGTTTCTTTCTTTCATCATTGCATTGACTCCAAATGTGGAACAGCATTCTCTTTCATTGATATTTTCCACCAAACCACACACATAAGGTAATTATATGTACTAGACCAGTACTGAAATGTGAGGCTCAACATACAGCTAAGCTAGCAGGCTGCTTGCACTTTAATTCTTTGGAAGTGCCTTGGCCAATTCCACTGCTGAAAAGTCACAAACCAGAGAACCCTCTCACATCTGCCTTCCTCATCTCCCATACCTTCAGAAGCTCCCAGCTTTTCCCACTTTATTATGCATAACCGTTTCGCTCTGTTTCTCAACCAGGCCATCAGAGTGTTTCTTTTCACAGCCAACGATGACGTCAACATGTAGATCACTAAACAAAGACGTTTCTCTCCATATGAGAAATTCTACCTCTAAGTTACATGTTTTTTTCTTTCCAGGCAAAATGGGATGGCAGGTAGGAAGGAGTGAGCAGGAAGCATGGAGGTGGCTTGGAAAGAAGGAGGCCAGGGAAGGGAAATACTGTCCCTGAGTTCCCACCACTGGCAGCATCCTGTGTTGAGGGATTTACAAATATTATCCCAGTCAATCATCTCAGCAATATAATCTACCTATGAGGTACAGTATATAATTGCACCCCCCCCCCCATTATAAAGATAAGGACACAGGTTTGGGGAGGCTAACTTGCTCGAGATCATATTACTAGTAAGTAGCAGATCTGGAATCTGAATATAGGCAATCTTTTTGCTTAATCACTATAAAATGCTGGTTTGTCTGTTATGCTGGTGTGGCAATATATTATTGCATTTTATTCCTGTGAGCTATCTGCAGTTTTCATTATTTTTTTTCTGAAAAGGAAACTTTTCCAAATCACAAAGTTAGCACGAGGAGTAATGGCACGAGGAGTCAAACCCAGCTCACTCAACTCCAAAGTCTATGTAGCCTGGATACGCTTTGCACTGAAAATATTAATATACCTATCTTTTACTTGAGTTTAACAAGCAGAATTTATAATAATTTTATTGCAAATTTGCAAGGTTTTATAACAAACATCACACATTTGATGCTTAAAGACATTAGGTTTGCAATGTAAACAATAGAAAGAAAAGGAGAAGGAATGTTTCAAAGAAGGTGGAAGAAAATGCCTTTAGAGAGTAAAAATACCACTGCGCAAGAAATACACACAGTTGGGATTGTGAAGTACTAGTATTCTAATTTCAGGATTTTAAACCCATTGATTCTTGTAGGAAACATCTTACCGTATGCCTTAACTTGATGAAAATTAACTGGCAAGTATGAAAATGCACATTTTTGTTATTATGTAAATGCTGCAACCAAAATACAGAGTTTTTATTGTCTTTTGAAATTAGAATGTCCACAGAAACATTTTACACATAAAAGTTACAGAAAAGGGTGACAGGCAATTTGAGTCTGATCTTAATGGGTAGCCCACCAGAGAAATAAAAATATTTAGAAACAATTGACTCAAATGCATCGGGGCCATCCCAATGAATGCTTGAGTCCCTTTTTTTGAAGTACCTGGCATATGTTTGTGCAGCCTCTGCTTGGTGCCCTCTGATGATGGAGGACTCTGATTTTCTTAAGGCAGGGGAGGGACTGTCATAGGAGAGTAGGCTGTTGTGAGTATTAGAAAATCCAGTGCAGTGATAAAATGTGTTTCCTGGTATACTCTGTTGATTTTGGATTTTGCTTAATGAAACAAGGGAGAATAAATTTATCCCACTCTAGAGTTGGTTTAAATGCTTCTATTTTTGAAATGTGATCTTGCTCTGTTGCCCAGGCTGGAGTGCAGTCACACAATCAGAGTTCACTACAGTCTTGAACTCCTGGGCCAAAGTGATCCTCCTGCCTCAGCCTCCTGAGTTGCTGGAAGCTGAGACACTATACCTGGTTTCTAAATCCTTTTTAAAAGGGAGGAATGTGGTCCAATAGAAATGATGTTAGACTCTGGGTCTCAGGGCCAGTTGTATGACACCTGAGGATCTGTTCTCTTGGCTGTTCTCTTGGCCCATCTCATAGGGTTGCTTTAATAGTCAAAGGAGAATAAATATGAAATTGTCTTAGTAACACCACCATCCTTTATGGTTCATAAAATTGGTGCAGACAGTGCTCTAAATGTAAGCAGATGAGTCTAGAGTTCAATAATTCAGAAACTTTAATTACACAAAAATTGTCAAGACATGGACACTGTGGGCATAAGTTTGTCTGTGTGGGGATGGGGGTGGGTTCTGGTTGTCACAGGTCTGACACCAGAAGAGGGAACACATGTTCCAGTGTACCTGCAGATGGGTCGGATCCTTCTCATGGATGATGCTCCCAGGTTTCATGCCCTGAGGCTCTCTGTTCCTTAGCCTGATTCCCTTAAGGGTTGTGGTCCTGATCTGATTCCAGCAGGTGGATTGTGCCTATAGGACCCTGCCTAGTTTTGTCCACCTTTTCCGCAGTGAGACTTTAATACCTATGTGAGGGTGAAGGGCCTGCCCTATGGAGCAGATTTCAGAGACTCAACCCTTATCTGCCTACGTCCTGTCATTGATGGCTTAGTTTTCTTAACACTATATTCTGCTTTTGGATGGGATTCACCGTCACCTAATACCAAACCATTTTCTAAATAATGCTTCAGGTTTTTATACTTTGGAGACTCTCTGTCTTAGATCACTGATTCTCAAAATACAGTCCCTGAATCAGTAGTATCAACATCCCCTGAAAGCTTGTTAGAAAGTCAAGTTTTGGGGCCCCAGTCCAGCTCTACTGAATCAGAAACTCTGGGGATAGAGTCCAGAAGTGTGTGTTTTAACAAGCCCTTCGGGGATTCCAATGCTGATTAAGGTTTGAGAGCTCTGTCTTGGACTGTCTGGTTGCCCTCTGTGCAGGCAATTTAGGCCGTATCACCTCCTCCTTCTTCCTGTCCTAGTCATGGGGGAAGGGTTTCTGCTTGGTGTGGGCTTGCACTGCATTTCTACCTGCCTGTTGTTAAAATCCATCAAAAGGATCACCACTGTGTCTATATATAAATAGTCTAGGTTAACAATGATAAAAACTAATCATAAAAAGAAAAGTAAATAGGTAAAGAATAGCACAGGGGCATGTTGACCCACACATTTTGATGCTATAATTTACAGATGTCCATCCTGATCAGAATTAACTGGGCACTTATAGCACAATGGCAAATAACATACAGTTCTTTCAAAATTAAAAGAAATGCCACTGAAGATGATGGAGTTGGGGTGAGGGGGCACAAAGCGTGGGAAGTCAGGATAATAGCCTATTTCACACATAGGATAACTTTCCTGTATACTTTCTTCTTTTCTCTTCTTTTTCCTTCTAGTTGTGTTTTTCTTTCTTCTCATAGGAACAGATGAGTAGTTTGACAATGTTATTAGCTAATGAAAAAAAAGAGAACACTACCTTATTTATAGACTTTGGGCGTTAATATCTAGAGGTTTAAATGTGAAAGCGAAGGTGGGGCTCCGTGAGTTTCACTTAATTTCCTCAGGAATAACAAAGTGGGAGGTACAATACATCTTTGTTTAGCTGCTATGGTTTTCATTAAATTTAATTAAGTCTCCCAGAAGCTTTAAATTTAGGGAACTTCAAAATGCAGGTGGCTTCTGTTAAATGTAATTATATTCCCTTTATAGCTGCCATGGTTTGGGAAAGCTGAGCTGTCAGACTTCAAATCTTTAATGAGTTCACCAGTGCTTTGGTTTCAGAATCCATTTCCAAGCAAAGCTCTGATTTCTCTCTCTCTCCCCCTCTCTCTTTCCTTCCCTCCCTACCTACTCCCTCCCTTCTTTCTGCCTCCTTTCCTCCCTCCTTCCGTCTTCCTTTCTTTCCTCCCTCCTTCCTTCCTTTCCCTTTTGCAGGAGGCTGAGACCAATATGAATCTAACAAAAGCTTACAACCTCACTAATGAATTGAGGTTAACACTTCAGAGGTTAGTTTTCCCAGAGGTATTCTAAGCGAGTCTGTTTGGACAGAAGGGCAGGTGTTCGAGGCAGGCGGGGGTCCTTGAGTTCAGTAGATTATCTGTCCAAAGAACCAACCATCTGTCCACAGGTCTGGCAGGGATGAGAACAAATGTCTGGTGCTACCTTAATGGCAACCACCATTGCCAGAGTGGATGGAGACTTGCATGCACAGAGCTCCCCCTCACCTTCTGTTTAATCCTTTTTCTTTTGATCCAAGTACATCCTTTTTATTTTTACAGTTAGAAAAGAGTAAGTGCTACTTTGTTGTGAAGTTAGTACAATAACATTGCAGAAAGCCTCTGATCAGTGTTTCCCAAATGACAGATTGAGTCACAAAAAGTACCTTGCTCAAGGTCTCAAGGAATAGAATCTCAGTTTTCTGAATGCCCATCTACGTGCAGTCCTGCAAGTTGAGGTGAGCTTAGGGGGTAGTAGGAGGAGGATGAAGAGTTATTAAAGAGGTATAGTGTGCAAAACTTTTTTCAGGCTTCAACATTTTCATACGAAAAGAGTTCCTCCTCAGAGATCCCAGAACAATTGTATTTTCTGTAATTGTGCTGAAGTTTCATCTCAGCATTTCTCTCACCTACCTAAGAGCATAATATGTCATTGTAAAGGTAATGAGACAATGCTGCCATGAGTTTGATGAAGTTCAAATATTTTTGTATTCTTGATATCAACTACAGTTCCCGGAGTCTGAACGTAAATGATCTAGGTCAATGCAATTGCTTTGCAGGTAAACAATTTTCTTTTAAAGTTGCAAGCAGATTTCTGTACTACTTTTGTACAATTTATTTGATTCCGACTATAATCTGGCACACATTTAATGACATGCATAATTGTTATTGTGAATTGTGGTCTTTGGAGAAAAATGGCAAATAGTTGAATAAACTGTTTTAATTGGTGGTATTTCTACACAGCTAAGTTTAAGTTTTATTTCTCTTTGATAGTTATTCAATATCTATAATCAGCATTACTATAATTTTTCAATATTATCAATTTTTCTTTTATTCATACAAAATAAAAACATTTCTCTCCAATTCAGGATTGAATATGGACTTGTTAATACATGATATCAAGGAATTTTATTAAGTATAGTAATAAAATTCTATGTTACTTTGGTGTTCTAATTATGTAAAAAATCTTCATGTTATAGAAATGCCCACTGAATTATGTAGTGTTGAAGAGATGTGATAGTTGTTTAGACTACTCTCTCTACTTTTGTGCATATTTGAACATTTTATAACAAAAAGTTGGCCCCCTCATATCTGTGCATGCTACGATGCAAAGCATGGATGTAATCCATGCATATTTAAGGTTCCAGTCATGGCCTCTATATTCAAGATGGCAGTCAGTGCTAGTTCTCCCCATAGTCCCATCTTAGGGATATTCTGCCCAGGCTATTTTATGTCGCTTTTTTCTTTTACTCAGCCTAATTCTTAGGTTCCTATCACCCAGGCTCTTGATATCTACAATTTAACACTATATTCTCTTCCATAACACCCGGACTTCCAGTACATAGCAGATTTAGGTAAAAGTCCCTGCTATGGCCTTAGACTTAAGCTATGGTTTCCAATTCTGTTTACCAGGAGCCCCTTATTTAGGGAAATCAGTGAGCATTTGTGTCACTAGCAAAGGCCATTGGCAGAGTGACCTAGGGAAGCCTGAGAAATGCCAGCATTACTTCCCAGTTTTTGTGACAACCAGAATGACCCCCAGATGTCCAAATTGGCCCAGGCCCCTGGCATGTGGGTAGCTAGATCTGGGGTGGGTGGGGCTGAGAGGGTGTGAAAGAAAGAGCAGTTCTTTGCACTCAGAAAGCCTGCATGAAAGCCGGGATCCTCATGCTGGGGAATGAAGGGTTTCAGTCCCTCCAGCTGTGTTTATGACATGCCACTTTCCTCTGGCTCTTGCCTTCCACCACCATTTCTCCCTCCATCTCCAGAAAATCAATAAATGCTCCCTACACATTTTCCCTTCATCTACTTGCTAATGGACAAAATGCCTGTAAGGAGAGAACACATTTCAATCTGCCATCAAGGATGAAATATATAAAGGTAATCACTGGTGGAAACAAAGCATTGGAATCCCTTTCCCCTGAAAGCTAATCAGTCCTCAAGTATTTAATGGTGATGTCAGAGCTTCTCCTAATGACAGGGAAGAAACAGGTGGGGATGGTGCTTGGATTTTCTTCGAGAAAGCAGAAGAAGCTCCTCTGACTCTCTTTCCTCCGTGTGGACTCGCAAAGGCTGTTCTCACTATTCTGGCCTCTTTGCCTAAGGCAAAGAAGACCTGAGGGGAAGCCTGAGGTGGCCTTCTGAAGCATGGAGGATCCTTGCTATATTTGCCTGTGGGAATCAATTTTATTGCTTTGGAGTATGAAGTTTTCCTTTCTCCAAATGCCACTGGGAAGGGAGTCTCAGAGCTTCAGAGAAGGTAAGTGTAAATTAGGAAGGCCGGCGCATGTTCTGTTTGTACTTAGGTGCTAGGATGGTTACCTCATTTGGATATTTTAGCAACTGGGTCTTTCTCTCTGCCTCTGTCATATAGAGACTGGGGTTGCATGCATAAAACAGCTGAGCTATGATTCCTAATACAGGTGCTTGTGTTTTAAAATCCTTGCTCTTTGCCATAAATTAACTGTAATTGCTAACGTGCTTTGATATTGTCTTAACAAGCTGTGTTTGTTGTGAGAAGAGCATTCAGAAAGAAATTTTTAAAATTTTTAAAATTTCTATAGCTTTGGGGGTACAAGTGGCTTTGGTTACGTTAATGAATTCTACAGTGGTGAATTCTGAGATTTTAGCACACCCATCACCCAAGCAATGTACACTGTACTCAATATGTAGTCTTTTATCCCTCAGTGCGCTTCCCCATGCCGAGTCCCCAAGGTCCATTATATTACTCTGTATGACTTTGCTTCCTCACAGCTTAGCTCCCACTTAGAAGTGAAAACATAAGGTATTTGGTTTTCCATTCCTGAATTACTTCACTTAGAATAATGGCCTCCATCTCCATCCAAGTTGCTGCAAAAGACATTAATTAATTCCTTTTCATGGCTAAATAGTATTCCATGGTGTTATATATCACATTTTCTTTATCCACACGTTGGCTGCTGGGCACTTAAGTTGTTTTCATATCTTTGCAATTGCAAATTGTGCTGCTATAAACGTGAGTGTGCATGTGTCTTTTTTATATAATGACTTCTTTTCCTTTGTGTAGATACCCCCAGTAGTAGGATTCTTGGGTTGAATGATAGATCTACATTTAGTTCCAGAAAGGATTTTTTTTTAAATAAAGATTACCCATGACTACTACTTGAGCTATCTCACATACAGTATTAGACACAAGGTAATCAGTGCATAATTTTGCTTCATGACCAAAATAAAAGTGTCTCATACAAAATGTCCTTTGTGCCAAGAACTGTAACTGAGCATAAGCTATATTTTAGGTGTACTTGTAAATGGCTTGAAATGAGAAGGGATAAATTAAGTTGGCTGTAATGGGGAAATGCGTTTCAGCCACATTTATCCTTACTCCTGTCCTTCTGTGGTCTCCATTTCAGGCATCAGCTCACTGAGGACACATTTTAGCCTCTCTCAATTGTTCACAAGCTATTAAAGTATTTACAGTGGTGAAAGCTAATATCAGATACTTCCCCTTATGGTTTTGGAGATGTTTTAAGATGTGCAGGGACTTACCGAATTGTTAATTAGTGTTGAACTCTTAAAAGGCATGTGCTACAGACGAGTCATGACCTGGTGAGCAGTTTCATCTGCCTTTAGAAAGTATGGTTTTTTTTTATTCACTAGGCTTTCATCTGAGTCAGAAATTATACAATAATAATATTGTGATACTGAGTCAAGGGCAGCAATTGTCTAGTAGGGAAGCAGGGGGAATATGGAAAATTCTGCAAATCCAGGAAAGGGAGCAGGATCTGGAATCCAGAAGGCCAGGGAATCAGCAGCAGTGACTTTAACAAGTGATTATGAAATCCATGACCTCTATATTTGGCATAGGCTGCAGATGTGTTCTTGAAGGTTTTAGTTATTTAGAAGGACATTGTGGACATATAACCAGCAGCATCATTATCCAGGAACTAGATAGAAATGCATGTTCTTGTGCCAAGATCAGAACTACTGAATTAGCAGTCTGTTTTATGTGTCCAGGTGATTCTGGTGCATGCCTAAGTTTAGGAGATGCTAATATACATGCCTTTAGTGGATCCCAGCAAAAGGAACATAGCCCTGGGATTTCCGGGACTCTTGGTGAGGGTGAAGATTAGAGCTTGGTTGCTAAGCCCTAGGTAGTGAATGAGTGAATAAAAGTTTTGGTGGCTAAAGTTAGCCACAAATCCAACAACAAATTTCTTTTCATTAAAATCTGGGGGATATTTTTCCTCTCCAGTATAAAATATTTCTGAACTTAAGAAAGAAAGTACTGGCTTAAGAAGAAAAGGGGAAAAGAGTGATTTTGAGAAACACCAAGACACAGACCTGACTAATGGTTATCAAGTTGGCAATATGAAAAGGGAATTTATTTGATGATAGTAAATAAAATTTTGTATCAAAATGAAGCACATAAAATTAAACATGAATGGATGATTACCATCAAATTGTTGAATTTTAGTAGAGGCAGTTTCCATTAGTAGAAATCGCATTTTTATCTCCAGATCAGCTCATAGACATTAGTGGTAGAAAAAAGTCATGGGATTTTTAGCCATTTACCCTTGAATCAGTTATATTACAGGTCCATGATGGGGAATCTGATGGCATAAGGATTGAATATGAAACCCCTCTTGCATATCATTATGCATGTAATGTTGTTCTTCACATTAAGGTTGATTCATTTGGTAATGTAAGGAATTCCAACTGGAATATGGACTTTTATGAATGTTTTCCTTCATCAGTGTAAACAGCATTTATTAAGTGGCTGGCTGTGATGTGGCTAATAGATAAGTATGTTCTCTCCTTTCTCCAAGGAAAAATTCATGTGAACAATAAGTAAGCTACGGGGTTACATCAGAATAAAATGATACAAAAGTAAAGGCAAACAAACAAGAAAACCTGACCTTATGTGACACTCTAAGCTTTTGAAAATGAAAGCCTTTGTGTATGAAGGAGAACTCATATCTAAAACTAAAAATATCACTTTATAGATGCTTTGCCTTTAGGATATGGGACACTTAATTTTCTAAAATGACTTTTTTTTGCTATGTATATGAAATGCTGAACTAATTATTCCGTCTGAAGCATCCTTTTTGGCTGAATTGATTCCCTATCATGATGGCTCTGAAATAGTGAACACACAAATTGCTTTTTACAAGGCTGGATATAATATCAGACTTGAACTAAGAAAGGATTCCTCAATTCTTCATATGTCCACTTTATGACTTATTCTTCTCATCACATGCTTTAGAAATGAATCATAAATCAGATTTCCATGTCATTTTTATATACAATGGCCTTTTGAATCATTTTAAATAAAATACATGCTTTCTGCTATACATGTCTAGAAAAAAATGGAGTAATATATCTTCCTTGGAGCGCTAGCAAAGACTCTTTTCTGTTAATTTTTTTTTTTTTTTAACAAATGAAGCTTCAGGGTAAAAGTCCATTCAGCAACACCAATAGGAAATAAATGACAAGCAACAAACCGTAATTAGAAATGTAGTCAGAAAACAAGTCAAGCTCTTAACTGATTTTTAACCCTGCAGAACATAAACACACACATATAGTTATTTACAATGTATAGTTATATCTGTATATATCTATCCACATCCATATCCCTCTCTACATATATAGACACACATATACATATATAGTTATATATATAAACACACACACATATATATAGATACACACACACAGACACACATACACACACACACACACACACACACACACACACACAGTTATCCAACTAGGTAAAGATATCCTTACTTTTTCCCATAGCAGGCCAAAATCTTTGCTTTTTATGATATGGGATAAAAAACCCTTATTATATTTAAGCAATGAGAATATAAAAGATTTAGACATTGGAAGGCAGGAGGTGGGATACAAATTAAAATGAAGGGAAGAGGGTCTAATATTTCAACAATAAGCAAAGTGTTTCTATATATTAGTGATCCTAAGGTAATGCTTTAAGGATAATATCTCCATTTTATAGATGAAGTACAGAGGGATCAAGAATATCCTTAAGATCGTGAACTAAAAATAGGGATTTACTGCAGAAATCTATAGCAAAGTCACATCTTAGGTGATGGGCAGCAAAATCCAGGCAATGCCAGAGCACTAATGGGGTAAACAGTCGATAAAAATATTTCAGTGCTGACCTGTGCCGTTGGTCATTTATCACTCTGATTTCTGAACCTCCAGACTCTCAGTTCTGATGAATATAATCTCACGAGACTGCCTCCTCTTGATGTGCTGTGCTACCCTAAGAATTTTCACATGCAATCTTGTCTAGAGGAGTTGCTCAGCTGTGTTTCTGTGAGGGCTGGGACTCTTCTCTGAACCTCATCAAATTCCCTCTTTTTAAATACATTGTTATCCAAATACGAAAGTATGATAAAGACATTTTCAGGCATACAAGTCCTCTAATGGTTTGCCATTATGAACATGTATATTGAAAACATTTAGGGGAGGAACTACTCAAATGAGAAGAAAAACGTCAGAATATGCTGCAAGAGATGGAGAAGAAAGTAATAAAATAGCTTGGTAAAACGTATATGTCTTACAAAAGATATGGGAGAAAGAGAAAGAGAAAAAGCATATTTGTAACAGCCCAGATTAAAATTCTAGGCAATAACAACATAATAAATGGTGGGCATTGGAAAACAAAGGGAGATGAGTACTTGCCTTGTGAAGGAGATGGTATAGCTTTTGGTAACTTTAATAAATTGGTAGGTTTAAATAATGTGTGAATGATGAATCTTAGGCTAAGTGCATTCAGTATAAGAACAAAGGTAGGGCCGGGTGTGGTGGCTCACTCCTGTAATCCCAGCACTTTGGGAGGCTGAGGCGGGTGGATTGCCTGAGGTCAGGAGTTCGAGATCAGCCTGGCCAACATGGCGAAACCCCGTCTCTACTAAAAATGCAAAAATTAGCTGGGCATGGTGGCAAATACCTGTAATCCCAGCTACTCAGGTGGTTGAGGCTGGGAAAATCTCTTAAACCCGGGAGGCAGAGGCTGCAGTGAGCCGAGGTTGCGCCATTGCACTCTAGCCTGGGCAACAGAGTGAGATTCCATCTAAAAAAAACAAAAAACAAACAAACAAAAAAACAAACCTGTAAAGGTAGATGTTTAATTTTATATCAGCAGAAAAAACTTACTGCTTAAAAGACAGTAGGAAAAGAGAGAAATAAAAGAAGTTATGATAAATAGTGACTATTAGATTCAGTGAAAGAAATATCATAATGTATAAGTAATTAGAGTAAATGTAAATGGTTGATGCTAACCATCTAAAAGACAATAAACTCAAATTTGATTGAAAAAAAAAACCTAATACCCTGTCACTTAATAAAATACAAAGTTTGAAAATAAAAGAATGGAAAAGGATGTACAATGAAAGAGTCACAACGTTTATATTTGACAAAACAAAAACTAAAGGTAGAGGCAGTTGTTGTATTCTGGTAAAACGATGAGAAAAGAAGCTGTAACTACCACAAACATATACACTCAATAACATAGCTATAAAAGCAAAAACTGACAGAATTTCAGGCGGAAATAATGAATCAGGACTTGTAGCTGTAGATTTTAACACATTCCTCTGCAACAGGTCCTTTCATTTCATTTCAACTATTTGTGCTAATAAATGAGTTCAGCAGGGTTGCAGGATAGAAGATCAGTATACAGAAATTAATTGTACCTATACAGTAGGAATGAGCAAACCAAAAATGAAATTAAGGAAACAATTTCATTGATCATTCCATATTATGTATGGGTATCAAAACATTATATGTATCCTCAAAATATGTCCAACTATTATGTATTAATAAAAAAATTGATAAAAATTCATTAAAAACCTGCCAACAAAAGAATAAAATACTTAGGAGTCAATTTAACCAAAAAACTTCTAGCCTTGTACAGTACAAACTAATAAACATCATTCAAATAAATTAAAGTGGACCTAAGTAAAAGAAAAGACATCCTATGTTCATAGACCGAAATATAATATTGTTAAGATGGCAATATGTCTTTCTCAAACTGGTCTACAGATTCAATGCAACTCCTATCAAAATCTCAGCTACTGTTTTTGCAGAAATGGAGAACTGATCCTTAAATTCATATGGAAATGCAAGAGAGCCAGAATAACCAAAACAAAAAAACAATAAAGTTGTAGGACTTACACATCCTGATTTCACAATTTACTACAAAACTATAGAATTCGAAACTGTGTGGCACAGCATAAGGATATACATATAGATCAATGGAATAAAATTGAGAGTCCAGAAATAAACCCATACATCTATAATTGGTTTTTCATAAACATTTTTTATTTTTAGTTTTTGTGGAAACCAATTGATTTTTGGCAAGGTTACTAAGTACAATCAATGGGGAAAGAATAGTCTCTTTCACAGATGATGTTGGGACAACTGTTTATCCATTTGCCAAAGAATGAGGTTAGATCCCTACTTCACACCGTACACAAAAATTAAAAACAAGAGGGATTAAAGACCTAAATGTAAGAGCTAAAACTATAAATTACTTAAAAGAAAACATAGGTGCTGGGTGCAGTGGCTCACACCTGTAATCCCAGCACTTTGGGAGGCTGAGATGGGCAAATCATGAGGTCAGGATATTGAGATCATCCTGGCTAATGTAGTGAAACCCCACTGAAAATACCAAAAATTTGCCTGGTGTGGTGGCATGCGCCTATGTTCCCAGGTACTTGGGAGGCTGAGGCAGGAGAATTGCTTGAACCTGGGAAGTGGAAGTTACGGTGAGCTGAGATTGTGCCTCTGTACTCCAGCTTGGGCAACAAAGTAAGACTTTGTCTGAAAAAAAGAAAACACAGGTGTAAATCAATATAACTTGGGATTAGGCAATGATTTCCTAGATATGATACCTAAAGCATGAGCAACAAAACAAAAGATAGATAAATTGGACTTGACAACTTTTTAAAAAATGGTGCTTCAAAACAAACTATTAAGAAAGTTGTAGGAGATTGGTCAGGGTGGTGGAGAAATTTTAGAAAATGCAAACCTTCTTGCAAGGCTGGAAGGTTTTGCAAAAGCCTCGGAAGAAGGTTATGGCTGAAAGCAGCCTAATTCTCTTATCTTGAACTAGTACCATAGAGCAGATAACAAGGGAATATAGAGGAGTTTATCTAAATAGCTTGTTTACTCATGTGGTGCTAAGACCAACCTTTGAACATCAGTGGGCAGAACTGCTCTCTCCTCAGGGGTCAGCAATGTGAATTACCCTGTAATGGTGTTTACTTGAGACCTTTGTCATTTTATCTATACTAAATAAATGTGAAGGCCGCCTGCTTATGGGTGCCACTACTGACTCTGGCCTCAGCTGACTGGCAGAGGTCCCCCGGCTCCACTGACTGGCAGGTCTGTGTCAGTGTATGTTTTTCCTCTGTTGCTCAATCGAGTCTGCCGGTTGGACCCCACAAAAGTAAAAAAAACTAAGAAAATGGGAGAAAATATTTGCACATCCCATTTTTGATAGAAGTCTGGTGTTCAGCATATATAAATAACTCTTACAACTCAACAATAAAAACACAAGCAGACACAAGTTGGAATAGACATTTCTCCAGAGAAGATACACAAATGCCAATAAGCATGTGCAAAGATGCTCAACTTCATCAATTATTAGAGAAAGGCAAATCAAAGCCATAATGAGATACCACTTTAAATCCACTAGAATGTGGAAAAATTGGAACCCTTATTCATTTTACTGTTGGAAATGTAAAATGATCCAGCCACTGTGGAAAAGTTTGATAGGTAAAAAAAAACATAGATTTGCCACATGACTCAGCCATTTGACTCCTAGGTATATATTTAAGAGAATTAAGAACATACATCTACATAAAATCTTGTATATGCATTACCATAGAATACTATTTATAATAGCCACAAAGGGGAAACAACCCAAATGTTCATTTACAGTAAATAGGTAAATAAAATATGGTATATCCATGCAATGAAATGTTTCCTCTCATAAAAAGGAAGAAGCACTGAACTAGGCTACAATATGGATGAACTTTGAAAGCATTATGTAAGTGAAAGAAGCCAGACATAAAAGGCCTCTTATTGTATGAATCCATTTATGTGAACTCTCCAGAAGAGGAAAATCCATAGAGCCAGAAAGTAGGTTAGTGGTTGCCAGGGGCTGGTAGAAATAAGGGAATAGAAATTGATGACCAGTGCATATAGAGTTTCTTTTTGGGGTTATGAAAATATTCTGGAAGTAGAGAGTGGTAATAATTGCACAATCTTATGAATATACTAAAACCCACTGAATTGCACAGTTGAAAATAGTGAGTTTTATGGTCTATGAGGCTAGTTCTAAACCTTTCACAATTACACATGACTAAGTGTCTAGAACAAATACAGAGAAATAATAAAACTGTAAATTTTAATACATTAAAATGTTATTTCAGCTTATTTAAATCAATCGAACCCTAGTGGGGTTCCTCTCCTTGGAACCCTAGCATCAGGTTGTTCTACACGTAAATTCTACCAAACATTCAAGGAACAGTTCATTTCTAACTCAAATATGCCAAAAAAAAAAAAAGATAATAAAAACTGCCTAGCTCATTTTAGGGATCTAGAGTAATAAATATGATTCCCAAGGTATGTGGGTGTGCCCCTCTGCCAAGATGTGTGGCTCCTTCAGCACCAGCTGGACGTTGGAGCCTTCATGATGTTGCTGCTCACTGTGCCCAGAGATGTGTCACAGGTCCCAGGTCCTTCCCTTCTCCCCTGTCACTCACCATTGCCCAGCAGATGAGAGCTCTTTGTGTTCAGGATTGGAGATTTAGGCTGCTGGGATAGCATCTATGTCATACAGGTATCTGAGTGTGGCTGAGTGTGGTGGGTGGGAATGAATATCACACTGGAGCCTCCTGATTAAAAGAAACTGAGGCACATAGAAGAAGAGTGCACCTTTGCAAGTGAGGCCAGAGATGAAAAGAGACGCTTGGAGCCTGGTTATTTACCAAATGTCTGAGTTGGAAGTGATTGCAGAGATCACCATGTTGGTTTCTGGGCCACTGCAGGTGTTGCTTCTCTCTGACCAAGCTGAGTGAATGTCCTCCTCCCTGGGGTGAGGTCACAACTACTTGGGAGCTGCTCCCTCACAAGACAGCTGAGTCAGAAAGTCTTTCCTTGGACTGAGTTGAAATCTTCTTCCCTGGGGGGTGTTCCCTGAGAACGTGAACAGATTGAGCTACTAAACTGGGAAGGCGAACATCAACTGGCTGGGAAGAAACAGGGACTTCAGAACGTAAGGGCATGGGATACCAAGTGCCAAGAAGGTGCTGGTTGCTACACAACAGGGACTTGAAGCAGATGGAGGACCACCAAGATAGTAAGGGGTCTTGACTGGAGAGGTCAAAGTGCAGCCGGGCTAGCTACTTCTTTTTCTTTTTTGATGGAATCTTACTCTGTAGCTCTGTCACCCAGGCTGGAGTGCAATGGTACAATCTCAGGTCACTGCAACCTCTATCTCCTGGGTTCAAGTGATTGTCCTGCCTCAGCCTCCAGAGTAGCTGGGACTATAGGTATGTGCCACCATGCCTGGCTAATTTTTGTATTTTCAGTAGAGATAGGGGTTCACCATGTTGGCCAGGCTGGTCCTGAACCCCTAACCTCAGGTGAACCACCTGCCTCAGCCTCCCAAAATGCTGCGATTACAGGCGTGAGCCACCGTGCCTGGCCCTGAGCTAGCTATTTCACATAGAGCTGCTGTTGCTGGGTAGCACATGATATTAATGTGCTGGGAATAAATCCATACAAACCAGAGGCTTCTGTGTTATACTGATGTTATTTCTATATCAGTCCATGTATGGGAAATCCTCTAAGACAGAATTAATCTAGAAATTAATTTATCCAAGAATATACATGCTCTCTGTGAAGAAAACTTTAAAATGTGAATACAGAACATAGCAGATAATCTGTAATAAGTAGGCATTTCATGCTCTTGGTTAAGATGACTTATGCAATAAAGGTTATTCTTCTATAATCTTTAATTCAACCCCAGTAAAAATTCCTGAGGTCAGGGGTTCAGGACCAGCCTGGCCAACATGGTGAACCCCTATCTCTACTAAAAATACAGGTGGACTTTTTTGATGATCTCGGTGGCATTTAATCTAACATTTTACAGAATAATGAAAGCCAAATAATAATAAGCCAATCTTTTTTTTCTATTGTGGTGAATATGAGAACTACCTTCTTATCAAAATTTTAAGTGTCCAATGCAATATTGCTAACCTAAGCACAATGCTGTACAGCAGATCTCTCAGGTTTTTTCATAGTAAGGCAGTCTTGCAAAAGAAGAGTAAATAGGGTGACTTTCTCTTGAAGATATTAAGACATGCTACAAAGCAGCCATAGTACACAATAAAAACAGTGTGATATTGGTGCAAGGACAAACAGATCACTGAAACTGAATAGAGAGCTCAACAATGAATTCATATTGATTGGAAATTTATATAATAGGAAGGTGGCACCATAAGTCATCAGGGAGAGAAGGGATTTTGTAGTAGATGCTAATGGAAAAACAGGCTCATTAAATGGAGTAAGAAAGATTGATCTTATCATAATACCACATTATGAAGGTGGATTTTAGATGAATTAAAGACCTAATGTGAAACTTAAAACTATAGAGTTAATTAAAAAATATATAGGATACTATCTCTGTGACTTTAAGATGGGGAAAGGTTTAGTAAATAAAAATTTAAATGTAAAATCCATAAGAAAGAAAAGGTGATTTTGATTATATCTGGGCAATGCTATTACAAAGATTAGAATGTTAATAGTCTGTAAATAAAGTTTCTAATGACAATAAGAGATTAATACCTAGAACACAAAGATAACTAAAATAACAAGAAAAAGGTACAAATCCTAGTGGAAAATGGCAAAGTACGTGAAAAGAAAATTTACAGATTACATATAAAATTTCTACAAGAACATATTTAAATGAAAGAATGCTAGGGTTTGGTTTGTTTGACCCCTCTAAATGTCATGTTGAAATTTGTTATCCAGTGTTGGAGGTGGGGCCTAGTGGGAGGTGTCTGGGTTCTGAGGTGAGATCCTTCATAAATAGAGTAATGCCCTCCAGAGGGCAGGGTGAGTGAGCTCTCACTGTTAGTTCTCCTGAGAGCTGGTTGTTACAAAGAGGATGGCACCTCTCCTTGTTCACCATGTGATTTCTGCATGCATCAGCTTTCCTTTCCCACCACTGGTGGAGGCAACCTGAAGCCCTCACCAAAAGCAGAAGTTGGCACCATGCTTCTTGTACCCCCTACAGAACTGTGAGCCAAATAACTCTCTTTTTTAAAAAATACATTATCCAGCCTCATGTATTCCTTTATAGCAACACAGACTAATGCGAATAATATACATTGTTACCTATGAAGAGGAAAGAAATCCTAGTGAGGCATAGAGATTTAATCAATATACATGTGAAAAAACAAAGGAATGAATGAATAAATAAGAAAAGGTTCTTTGTGAACCAAAGAACTGAGTTCCACTAACTAAGGAGTATAATTGCCTTACTCTTCTCCAATGGAGACACAAAAAGAAAAGAAGAAAAAAGATGAAGCTGTATATGTCTCTTTAAAGCTTCAGGCCCACCCACCTCTTCCTGGTTTTATGTCTTAAGAACGTTTAAACATCGCCTCTTTAGATAATTAGGTAACCACAGCTCTGTCTTGATGATTACCTAAATTAATGTATAAAAGACACCTGGCACTGAGTATATACTCAAATACTGGTTTCCTCTTCCTCATTTTAATGTTTTCTTTTTCATTTGCCTTTCCTCTAATAGTTCTTTATTTGACATCTTTCAAAACCCTTCACCATTGTGTTCATTGTCCTCTGTTTTTTTCTTTTTCTTTTGAAGTATGGTCACCTGAGTATCCTACTGAAGGTATGTTTCTGGTGTGTGCCTCTTCTGGAGATGGCACATCTGTGAATGCAGGCTGGGAAAACATGGGCGGTTTCAGCAGCCAGATCATCCTGATGACCCATGGGTTGTCGCTGCCCACCCAGCCTTCATCCCTACCCTGGAAATCTATCATGTAACTCATGCTGCTAAAGCTGTTTCTCTCCCATCCTCTCTTGGTGCAGTTGTTTCTTAGCCCTAAGTAAAAGGAAGATAGGATGTAGATATCTGTTGGATTTTTATTAAATTTGACCTCAGGTTTGCCCTCAGACTGTTCATTGTGTTATCAAAAAATTTCCTCCAGGTTTGTTTCATTTCCAAATTTGATAACTGTATCACGTATATTTCTTGGCAAAAATTGGTGAAAGTTATAGAAAAGCAGGTTTAGCCACAATATAAGGAAAACCTTTAGCAATCAGAATGGTCATTAAAAGGAATTAATTTTTACAGAAGGTAGTCAATTCTTTGTCACCAGAAGTGCCCCTGATGTAGCTGCTGGATCAAAGCAGGTGTTGGAGCCAGAGGATCCTGTCCCTCCCTTTCCCATAATGCTAGTTTTTATAAAACTTCCCAGGGCTTGCCCCTTAACCTCAGATATTTTTATTTAATTGATCTGGCATGGAACCAGACATCAGATTTCTTTTTTAAAGCTCCCAGGTCAATATAATCTGGCCCCATTGCTGAGAACATCTATTGTAGGAAAAAACCACTGAAGCACAGGTTGGGAAAGTTGGGCCTGAAAACCTGAAGTTTTTCATTTTGCTTATGAGACTGGGTTATTTTAACTTCCTATCTGGTACAAAGATGGGTGCTTAGTGCCTTTTCATGCTGACCTTCCTCCCTGTGTCTTCTGCAAACCAGGCTCTCGCTCTTGTGTCCACACCGGAGCTATCTTTGTGAAAGGTAGTGTGTGCTTTTACTTTTGGGTGCTGAAATATTGCACTCCCTTTGAGATCAATTGCCTTAAAGTACTCTCTTACCCCCTCAAACTGGAAATTGCAGCACTTTCTCCAAAGGGACAATTTTCTGTAGATAAAGCTATTTAAATAACAGCACAAGATTGAAGACAACACATTTAACTGTGAAAAGGCCATCGACAGTAGTCTTAAGTGTAAGGGTTTTTTGTTTGTTTTTGGTTTTTGTTTGGTCCCTATGTTGAACCGGTTTAGAAAACCCCAGATTCTTGTTAACTTTGACAATTGGAAAAGCCATTAAGGGATGATTACAAGAGCTTCAGTCTATAGACACTTGTTAATTATCTGCATCCTGCAGGGAAGAGAATGAGGCTGGGGGGAAAAGGAATAAGAACAGAGAGAAATCAGGTGCAGAACTCCAGCCTGTAATGGGAAGTAACTACACAAAGTCCTTTATCAGAGTTGGCTTCTTGTTTTTCTGCAGAGTGAACTTCTCATGAAATTTGAGTCCTCAGGTGCCCCTTTGTCCTTTCAGACTCACTATGTGCTCTTTCTGCCTTTTAAACTCCCCCCAGGGTAGATAGGCAGGCTGCTCTTCTGTGACATAGTGCCATTTCTTAGGTTAATTCTTATGTCTTTTCCCTTCTTTCAAGAAAATGTTCAGTGCTTGACATTATAACAGGCTCCTTAAATATCTGTGAGAGGGTAAAGTTCACTAAAACAGAATCCATTGCTTCTGAATGCATAGCAATAATTCTTGATCCAAAACCTTAAACTTCCAGCCATTAAAATGTTAAAGGTAAACAGATTCTTATATTTCCTTAAATAAATGCCTTCCTTAAAGAAAATGGCAACTTTTTCTCAAATTAATTTTCCCAGATAGTTTCATAGATTTCTCTCCTTAACCTGACAATTGGCCAAACAGTATTTACTCCTGTCTAAATTCTTGTGTTCAGTGCACTAGGATGCATGAAAGTATATTTTTTAAGGCACAAAGAAAATTTGTTTGCTTATGATCTCACTAATGGGTGTTCATTGCCTTCCTGGAGCCACAGTTGCTGTGTCTTCCCAAGGCTGGAATTCTTGATAAAGAGGAGGAGCTTTATTGGGGAAGAACCTGAAGGATGGGGATGGGGCATTCATTTTATTCGTAAAATTATATGCTCTCCTTGGACATATAGAAAAAATATAGATTCATGTTTATGCTGATAATTTTATTTCATGTGCTTTTTGGGGAACATAAAAAATAATGTATATATACAATTTAAAAAGTATTGTGCTTTGACTGTATGCTTTCAGAGCGCTGGCTGACGCGTAGTGTCAAGCAGGCTTCTTGAGAATAAAACACAACAATGGACAGAGTTGGTGAGAAATTTTAGTTTTGGCTTAGCTCTTCTTGACACCCAGAGATTTCACTTTAGAAGTCTGGTCCCCAAAAGGGCTAGGGAAGGGTAAGTGCATACTGCTCCGGGAAGTTCTTCTAACTGTTCCAGAATCCTTTACGAATGATTTGCATGTTTGTAAGAACTGGGCTTAAAGAATTTCCCAACCAAGAATCAGTGCTCTGTGGCCCGGTGGAAGCTGACAATGTTGACATGACCAGATGTGACCACCTCCCTTGAACCTCCTGGAAGCCTTCCCTCAGTGTGTGGTGCAGGCGCTATTACCTAGCTTGGAGGAATGGTGACTACTGCAACTAGAAGCAGTCTTGGTGTCTTGGCCAGTAAGAGGCTATGAGACCAACACAGCCACCTGACTTTTGGGTCCTGGCTGCATGAAAATTTTGGTTCAATTGAAAAATGACCAAACAAGAGAGTGCATATAAACTAGCCCCTGTTGTGTAGCTGGCTGCTGCCAGGATTCATGTTACAGATGGGATGGAAATGAGTTTTGTTAATTACATAATTTTGAACTATTTAATTCAGCTAAAATTATACCAGACCAATTTGATGAATAGATTGTGAATATGAATAAGCCTTGGAATGCATTTGCCTTATATCTGAGTAAAATTCCATATTTATATGCCAATCATTGATCTTTTCTATGATCATCATCAGTTCAAGCAGCCCTCCTACTTGTGTTTTTATTTTCATATAACCTGCTACTGACAAAAATGTTGATGCCTCTGATCTAGACTGTGGTTGTCTGGGACCTGCTTGTCCTCAGATACTTTTCTTGTTTTCTCTCTGCTGTGTTATTTCACAAAGGGGCTGAGCCATGAAGGCTGTTGTTTATCAAACTCCTGTGTTAGCAGGTTTCTCACTTAGCATAGCCAGTAGGAGGCACTGTTTAGAGATTGGAGGGAGGTTGGGATACAGCAGAAGGGAGAAGCCAGGGTATTTCTCCTTCTTCCTGCCTTGGGCTGATTTCCCAGCAGCAGGCACATTAATCCCATGGCTCCAACTCCTATCGTACAGGCCCAGCATGGGTCAAGCAATACCACCTTCCCTCTTTGTTCTCCAACCTAGTGGTTGTATTGGCTTCCTTTTGATGGTAATGTCTGAGTTACTGCATCATTCCATTTGGCTCTCAGCTTTTCTGTAACCTGTATAACTCATTCTGTGCACTAAAATCCCTCTGTTATAAATACTTTCAGTGGTACATAATCCAACGTCCTCATTTTATAAAGAAAAAAATATGAAGTCCAGAGCAATTCAAGTGTGCCTTCTAAAGCTATCTGGAAGTCAGATTTCTAGCATTTCAATCACTGACAACACATTTAAACACCCAGGAGTAAGAAAACTGTAATATCTTTAATGGGAGTAGCTATCAAAAATTCTTGCACTAATATTAATTTATCAACCCCTCTAAGCCAGCCTTCATTGAGCCTGTTATTTCTGTTTTTGCAAGCAATTATTTAAGTTGCTGTCACAACTAAGTTCTCCTGGGAAACTGGTGTTCATATTTGCCTAGTTGCAGCATTACACCCATGCTATTATTATTCACTGAATAGAGCCTTCATAGCCCACAATGATGGATGCATCTCCACAAACACCGAATTTACTATTAACTTGAGACTCACTCAGTGGAAAAAATCTGTGTAAATAATTTTCAGAAGCACAGAGAACTGAAACCCCAATACCTAGAAATAAACAAATTAGGGGTTTATTTTTTCTCACACAACAGGAAGCCAGAGATGGGGGTTACTGGCATAAATTTCAGCTCAAGGATGGAAATCGACTCAGGGCTGAGACCTTCACTGTGGTGGTGACCTTGGTCGTGGAGATGTGCTGATTGGATGTTCCTTTGAGAAAGAATTTGCCATCTTGAGAACCTCCAAATTCAGTGCCTTCAGAATCTGCCTCAGCTTTTGATCCAATGCCAAAGTTTTTTTCAGGTAGCTCCCAAGCAGTGACAGAGCATGCAGGGGATACTTGGGCATGGCCATGGCCATTTCTGCCCAATGCAGAACTTCTCTAATGGGATAGTGTTTTCTTGCCTCGGTCCATGTACACTTATGAGTGAGAACATGTAGCTTTTGGTTTTCTGTTCCTGTGGTAGTTTGCTGAGAATGGTGGCTTCTAGTTTCATCCATGTCCCTGCAAAGGACATGAACTCACTCTTTTTTATGGCTGCATAGTATTCCATGGTATAGAGTGTTTTTCTTTACTGTGTAAATAGAAAAGAGCCAGAGCAAACAGAGTAACTCCTTATCTCTCCTCCCAAATAATACTGGAATAGAAAATAATCCATTTGGGTGAAAATAGGCAGGTAGCTAGTTCTTTAGAAGTATGCCTTAAGTTGCCATTGACAAGTTACTGACATTGATAAGTTATTTTTGAACAAAATGCAAAAAAAGTAATGAGAACAGTTTTGAACAACCATATCTAAATGTTTATAACAAATAAGTTTTATGGTTCACATTCAATTTGGAAAAAGATAGATATTTTCTTGTGATGCTGCCCTTAATTAAAACACTTTGGAATTCCTTCTGTCCTACTGATTTCAAAGCAGTTTGTAAGACACACATGAAATTTGGTGGCTTTACTTTATAGGGAAACCACAGTTGATCAAAATATCATTTATTGGAAAGATCATTTACCTTATTTGCCAGATCCAACTCTGAATGTCTTTGTCTATTTTCCAAATAAAATCAAACTATTAATGATGAAAATTTATCACCACTTATAAGATTTAAAAGTCTATGTCAGAAACTAAAGGTGATTTTTAAAAAGGTGTTCAAAATATTTTGAGTAATGTCAGGATTGTTAGAGTAAGGTCACAGATTCCCCAGACATCTACTTGGAAAATGTGTAATCCTTTCTGTTGGCATATATTGATCTGCTTATTTCGTGAATAGTAGAAACACATATTCAGGCATCTTTTTTTATCCAAATCTAAGCAAATATTTTGGATATCAAATTTTTGAGTAGTGGTAGCCTATATCTCATTATTTTAAATGGGGAAATTATAAAGTATTTCTAGCTCATCCAAAACCACACAAACAATGACTAAATCATTCTCATGTACATATAAAACACAGTAAAGCTTTCTGGAATCAAGCACAATTGCAAATGTCTTTTAAAATTTTTCATGCTTACAAAAAAATCATAGATTTGGCATATGAAAACAAATGCATGCCAAGCATATGTCTTTTACACATTTATTCTTCATGTGTTTCATTATCTCACCTCTTTCTTCTAATATATAGGCTTTCCCACATCTCTTAGACTTATCTGCTTTATTCAAAGATCTTTATACTTTTCTATTCTTTCAATAGACTTTTTCTTTTAGTGAAGTGGGGGAGGTGACAGTGATAATACACAGAACTTTTAATCAAAAAACGCATTAAGTCCCAAACCTGTCTGGAGAACAGTTGAGACTAAGGCTTTTCACTTCTCACTGAGGCTTTTTTGAGACACCAAAATGTTTTTTCTGGCATGCATATGCAGATTCATTGAAGTAATTTTTTACTTGGATAGTACATTTTGAGTGCACACATTTTTAAGTTGTTACAGTAGATATTCCAATAGTAAGTGTTCAACAAGTGAAGAAACCTGTATAAAGTGGCTGTTTTTCTTTGAAATTAATGATTAAATATTCTGTTTTGGCATCTTGAAAAAATTATCTATAGTGATGTTTGCTATGTGATCCATATATATATATACATATATATATAATTGCTGTTTGTTTTTTTTTTTTTTTTGGCTATGTATGCTCTTTGTTGGATGAAGAAAAAATTTCCATGGAGCTCAACTAAACTCCTAAAGCTGATTTGTGGAACTGTCTTTAAGCTGGAGTAATTCGTTAGCTAAGTGTTTCTCAGAATGGTATTTCCTGAAACAACATTCTGGGAATTAATAGATGTAGCTAAGAAATATTTCATTGTAAAATAAGTATGGAGACATATGTCCTTTCTCTGGAGAGTCACAACTTATGAGAACATATTAAAGAGACTGAGAAATCTTATATATAAAATGCAAAATTGTTTATTAACTTTGGTCAATTTACATTTCCCATTTCTTAATAAAACACTTATTAATATCCCTCAAATGCCAGTTTGGGAGACATTATATTAAACCAATTCTTTATTTCTATCACAGATTGAAGAGATTACTCTAGAGTTTGATGAAATTAAGAAATATTATACTGGTAAACATTTTCATTTCCCAGCTCTTAAAAATATTCCAAAGAAGTTAATTCTAACACTAGACATCAGAATTTGGCAAGGATGGAATCATATAGAAGTTGGCAAGATGTAATGCTATAAATATTAAGAGTTTTTTCAGTATAGGAGTGGAAAAAATAATTTTCCTCTCCATCCTTTTTAATTCTCGACTGGAAACCCTGTAACAAAAAGACAGATTAACCAGTGTTAAGTCAAACTAAAATTTGGCCTAAGAAAGCCTTCATATTCTTAGATGAGTTCTGCTGAAAATCTAACTCAGGAGAATGCTTCTGTAACAACAGTTGAGTCTCAGCCAATCACAGCAGCCATACCTTAACTACGCAAAGATGGCCAACTGTTCAAACTGTTTTCAAATAAGGCAAACACCAAACTGTAACCAATTTAGCTGTTTCTGTACTTCACTCTTGTTTTAAGTATGTCATTTTTTTTTTTTTTTTTTTTTTTTTTGAGATGGAGTTTCACTCTTGTTGCCCAGGCTGGAGTGCAATAGTGTGATCTCAGCTCACTGCAACCTCCACCTCCTAGGGTCAAGTGCTTCTCCTGCCTCAGCCTCCCAAGTAGCTGGGATTATAGGCACATGCTACCATGCCTGGCTAAATTTATGTATTTTTAGTAGAGACGGGGTTTCATTATGTGCTAGGCTGGTCTTGAACTCCTGACCTCAGGTGATCCACCTGCCTTGACCTCCCAAAGTGCTGGGATTACAAGTGTGAGCCATCATGCCCAGCCTCACTTTTCTTTTTCTGTCCATAAATCTTATCACACCATGTTACAGCCTCTGAGTATCTCTGAATCTCTTCTGATTCTGGGGGCTGTTCAATTTGCAAATCATTTTGTCTTTTTTCTTGCTCAATTAAATTCTGTTAAATTTAATTTGTTTAAGGCCCACCCCCACCCCCCACCCCCTTCTTTTTTTTAACAGGTTTGATGTCAGAAGTGGGGATGTAAAGTAAAACACCAGTGACCTCTAGGAAAACTAGGCAGTCAGGTAAGATACCCCTGAAGCCAGCTATGCTCACTCTTCTCTTGTTTGGAGATCATAAGTGAATTTTCTTTTGAATTCTGAACTCCACTAATTTGTAATCTGAGCTTTCTGAATTTATTTGAACAATATTTAGACTGGCCTGGTTGTAGGACTGAACAGAATTAAATCTTTAATGGGATTGGATTCAGTGAGAGGCCTAAGGGTTCGGTTAGGTACCTTTTGGTTAATAAGTTTATCTCAATCCAAGGAGTCTAAGACTCTATCTTCTGGGACTGCAGCTAATTTTATCTGTAAAACTTATGGGCCCAAAATGTGTGCATTTTCAGAAAAATGGGTTAACTTTACAAGCGACAACTTAGAATTATGATAACACCAATGGCATTTCAATTTGGATAAAATTGTTTATTTGTGAGGCACATTAGAAAGAAGGGGATAAAAAACTCACAAAAAACAATGGGATGCAGAAGCATCTAAAAGGCTAAACAAATAAAAATTTGCTTCTTTCAAAGATTCTTTGCAAAAGCAAATGAAAAGCTTAACCAACAGCCTGTGGACATGATAAAAGAGGACTGTTGTCTTACTGAGCTAATCTCAGCAGTTCCTTCTCTTTATTCGTCTCTACCGCAATACTTTGAGTCTGCTAACCTTTTTGCTAAATTATCCTTCCATCCTGAAAGTGATGAAAGCGGAGGAGTTAGTGAAACCTTCTATCAGCCAGGTTTTCCTGCTGTAACCATTTTTACTTCATGGTCTAAAACTCATCTTAGAGCCATTGTAAAGGACTTCCCTAACCCAAGGGAAAAATCCTCAATCATTTACTGAGGAATTTAGAATCCTCATAGGAGTCTATAATTTATGACTCTCTGATCTTTACTAATCTAGTCATATAATATTGACATTTGACAAAGTTTAAAAATGGATGGCAGGAGTGTGATGGGACAAATCTGAGGAGTGTATTAGACTCCTACAAAACTTCCTCAGAGAAAGGCCAAAAGGAGCTAGAAAAATTGCTGAAAACAATTTATATTTAATTCCTAATATTTTCCCACAAAAGATTGATTGGTTCATCATACAATCTTGACAAAAAAAGACAAAAAAAGGATGAATAATTTCTGATTACAGAACTTACTTAGAAATACTGTTTGTAAAATATTCTGGACTCAAAATCTAGTAAGAAGTATTTCCTGCAAGGACTGAAATGGCATTAACTCCTCTATGTATAAATGGACTTTATCCTGAACTTGGCTGTTTAATTAAGAAACCTAAACCTGGATGAAAAGTTGTGGATATAAACCGGTGGCCTCATGTGAACATTTTGAGAGGACTCTGGAGCAAGAAACACAACCAAAAGGCTAACAATTTTGACTCTTCAATTCCAACAGTTACAGGGGCTGAGACTAAAGGGACCTTCTCTTTTTATTTTAAATCATAACTAAGAGGTCCTAGAAGAAGAAGTTCTTTATCCTGAGATGTTTGCCTTCATTGCAAACAATGAGGACATGGGAAAAGAGATTTCTTGCTTTTATATCAGTCTGCAATAAGCCTCCTTTTTTTAGGCCAGACTGTTTTGCCACCAGAATGAGCACAAGAGATTTTAACATTAATGGTGATAATCAACCTTTATTAGGCTCCAAAGATTCTCTGTTAAACTGCCCCCAACATAATATGCTTACATAAACACAGGGAAACAAGTTAAAATAAATAAGGAATCTTGTATATCCTAATGGATACTGTAGCCAACTTCTGTACCATAAACTCCACTTTAATAAGCCATCAGATCCCTTGAAGCAAAAAAGTCATTTCTGTGATGGAGGTTTCAAACCAAATTTATGAGATTTTCATATATCAACTCATTCAATTTACTTTGGGGCCATTTTCAAAAAGTTATACCTTTTCACCATATGGTACTACTCCAATAAACTTGCTACAGTGAGACTCACTTGCAAAGCTGAAAGAGAATATAGGATTCTATTCAGAGACAGATATAAGGTTACCAGACTCTCCTGAACCTGGAAAGTTATGCTCTCTACAGGCAGAAATGGATAAAATTGAAACTCAGGTCTATTATACCCCTCAAGTGTTTCTAAAACACTTGACTATTATGAGCCTCTTCTTCAACTGATATAGGAAGGATTAAAAGTATGGAACTTACAGAAATTCAAGTAGATCATTCTAAACCTTTGCCTAAATTACTGCAATATTCACTAAAACTTGAAGCAATTCAGGGGCCCTTACCAACTGTAGAAGATTTAATTTTAAAAAGATGTAATTCCATGTATCAGTTCTTGTAATGCTCCAATTCTACCAGTTAAAAAGCCAAATGAATGAGGTTGGAGATTTAGTCAAGATTTACAGTTAATTAATATAATTGTAATACCACGGTCTCCTGTAATTGCAAATCCTAATACTTTATTATCTAATGTTCCTGCTTATTTGAAATGGTTCACTATAGTAGACCTCTACTCAGGAAGAGTGATGTCACAAAAATAATGAAGTAGAAGCATTCTGGCTCCACTCTTCCCAACAGAAAACTAAATATCCAGCATCTAAATTATTACCGGCAATATTCCAGAACTCAAATCTGAAGCTGAGATGATCCCTGTGGCCACAAAGAAGTGTAATACTCATAGCAGGGAATAAGAGAACGTGACTTCTCTATCCATGATGCTCCTCCCCCAGTCTGCCAGGCATTACATGTGGAAAATTGTCCTCAGACTTATCGTTTCTACTCTGGAAAAGGCAGAAAAGCAATTAAGAAATTTATTTCAAAGAAATTTAAGAAAGAGATCAAAATAATAATGATAAAAATCAATCCCAAAATCCTGGAACCAAGAAACATTTGCCGAACTATAAAATGCACTAGAGACTCTTAAAAACAGAATGAATCAAGCAGAATGAAGAATTAGTAACCTCAAAGATAGGTCATTTGAAAATACACAGAGGAGAAAAAAGAAAAATAATAAAAAGGAATTAAGAATACTTACAAGATATAGAGAATTACCCCAAACAAAACAAAACAAAAACAAATCTAAGAGTCATTGGAATTCAAAAAAGTTGAAAGTTGTAAAAAAGGAAAAAGTAGAAAGCATAATTGAAATAATAATAGCAACCTTTCAAAGCCTAGTGAAAGATATAAATATTCAGTAAAGTCAGAGACCTCTGCTTAGCCTTCCTTAGCACATCAATTCACAAAGAGGTCAATACTTGTTCAGTTTTACTTAGAAAAATCAGCAGTACACCTGATCTGTAATGTCACAGGGTTTACCGAACCACCTTCATATTTTTCCCTAGCATTGCATCAGGACTCATTAACCCTAAGTTTCTTCAAAATTCTACTATTACTCAGTATATAGATGATCTGTTCTTAGGCTCTCCCATTAACAGTGCTATAAAATGGACAAAATTTACTTTTTACAGCAACTCACACATAAAGATCACAAGCCTTCAATGAAAAAAAAACTTCAGTTTCAAAAGAGCAAGTCCACTATAATTTGACTGCTAAAGGGACTTCCCTCTTGCCTGAAAGAATAAACTATTCAAACTTTTCCTCAGCTTGTAACCAGAAGACAATTAAGAAGTTTCCTGCACTTGCAAGATGTGGCCAGTCCTGAGTCTTGAATTTTTTTCTAAATGGCCTCACCATTGTATGAGCTCACTAGAAACACAGTACCAGAGCTTTTACCTTAGGAAGACAGTCATGAGCAGCCTTTCAACGAGTTTTGTCTTACAACAGCCTCCAGCTTTAGGACTTCCAGATTACACTAAACCTTTTACCTTGTTGTTCTTGAATGTAACAATCGGGCATTAGGAGCTCTTGTCCAAGAACTTAGAGGAAAACATAGGCCCATTGCATATTATAGCCTTCATTTAGACCTAGTAGTGAAGGTACATCCTGATTGTTTAAAAGCAGTGGCAGCCCAGTTGATAGAAGCTTCCTCTGAGCTGATTTTAGGGAATAAACTTAATTTGCAAGTCGTGGGAAGTCCTTTACATGCCAACCAAACTCAGCATTTTTCAGAAAGTAGACCAACATCTTGTTAAATTAATCTCCCTCTAATCTCCATTTAAAATTCTGCAACATACTTAACTCTCCTATTCTATTACTTCTGTCTGACAATGGCGAATACTACAATTTTGTAAGGATAATTCCCGAAATAGCTGCCCCTTGTGTTGATTTATGAGATACACCATTGGATAATCTGAGTTTTGGTTGATGGGCCCTGTGCCAAAAATTCAGAAGGAAAATATTGGGCAGGGTATGCCACTGCCACCCAAAATAAGTTGATAGAGAAGGGAGCTCTTCCTCAGCCTAAGTCAGCTCAGGCCACAGAACTTTTTGCTCTCACCTGAGCTTGTCATATAGCTTAGGGCAAGTCAGTAAATATTTATGCAGATAGCTGATATGCCTTTGGCAGAGCACACAATTTTGATATGTTATGGAAACATCAAAGGTTTCTCATTTCTAGTGGGACATCCATCAAAAATAGACTCCACATGGATGAACTCTTTTCTACTTTCCTGTTGCCATCACAGATTGTCATTATTAAGATTGACTCATGCATATAAAACTGAACCTGAACATAAAGAGAATTCTCTAGTAGATTTTTATGCTCAATCAATTGGTCAGTGCTAGAATGGTTAGAATATGCTTTCTGAATCAACCTCCTAAGATCCATACAAGTCAACTTTCTTATGATGACCTATTTAGAAAACAATATAATGCACTTGATTTGGAAAAATAAAATTGACATCTAAAAGGATAAAAATTTACTGTTAAGCATGGACTCATAGAGGGCCCAGATGGCCACCTGGTCCTTCTTGCGTCTTTGAAGCTTCTATTGTTAAAAGCTATGCACTCCACAACTCAGTATAGAACAGACCAAATGATCCAAGTTACGAAAAAATGCTGTTGGGGTAACTGTGCTAAATTTCTAAAACGGTTCACAGCCAATATTTTGGTTTGTCAAACTCATAATCCTGGGAAAACAATAAAAACTTTAGGTTGTGTATTTCTACCACAAGATGGGCCATTTGTGTGTTTCTACCACAAGATGGGCTATTTGAACATTTAAAGATGGATTTTATTCAGTTGCCACTCTCAGTGGGGTATTAGTATGTTCTTGTAATAGTCTGTGTGTTTTCTGGTTGATAGAGGCTTTCCTATGTAGGAAAGCTGGTGCTGTAACAGTAGCTAACAAGTTATTAGAAAGCGTGTTTTCTTAAGGGGCATTCTTAGAGAAATCTCCAGGAGTAGGGGAACTCATTTTATTGGGCAATTTATAAAGCAATTAAAGAATGTATTGTGAACACAATAGCATTATCATTGTTTCTATCACCCTCAGTCTTCTGGAAAGCTTGGAAGAACAAATGGCATCTTAGAACTGAAATTGACAGTGTTAACTGAGGCAATTGCATTGTCGTGACCTAAGATGCTGCTGTTGGTTTTAATGGCAATCAGATCCACTCTGCCTAGAAATCATAAGCTGAGTCTTTAGGAAATAGTCACTGGATGACCTATGTCTCCAATAATAAAAGCTCACACATCCCTTCCTCTCTTAAACTCTGATATGATTAAATGCTGCAAGGCTTTAAGCATTATGCCAAAGTATGTTTTCACCAGGTAAAAATGCTTTATATGACCCACCATCTGAGGGTAATCAAATACTACATGGTCTAGAACTTGGAGATTGGGTGTTTCAGAAATAATGTCAGAGTAAGACTGCTCCTGACCCCTGTTAGAAGGGACCGTATCAAGTTTTTCGCACCACCCACACTGCAATGAAGACCTTGAGTCCTAGGTCCACTTATTACAATTCAAAAGAGCCCTTCCAGATTCTTGGAACAGTATGCCTGTTGGAGACTTTAATATAAAGCTGATCATGGAAATTACTCCCTAGAAGTAGATGGCATCTTAGATGTGAACAGCTTTCTCAAGTTCACAGATTAAGATTTCTGTACCATCATGAAAGGGCTACACTTTTGTCTTTTTCTCTCATTTTCTGCTGTCCTAATGCTTTTATTTTTCCTACAGGAAAATTCGTGAGGCCATAATCAGTGGATGGCTTTAGCTCAAGCTGATGCTCTAGCATAAAACTAGAGCAACTGTTGGGTTTGTGGGCTAATGCCAAAAAATCAGGAAACAGTCCCACTGATGCCAATGCCTCTCTGTATTCTTGGTGACAATCACTATGAGATGCCAAAAAAAGAATGGAAAGCTATCTTTGGTGTTCTAAATATCACTGCTACTTGCTTTCCAGTATTCACTAGAAACAACATTCTGTCTTTCAGAGATAATAACCTGATCACTACCAAATATAGAAAACATATCCAAATAATGTCTGCAAAAGGTATTTGATGCTTCCTGGCATCACACACTCAAGACCTGGAAATTACCCATGTGAGTACAAGTAATCGCCCATAGAAGGTCACCAGATTAAATCTAGCACGGCCCTCCTTTTTTTTTTTTTTTTTTTCAACTAAATGTGGTTATACATCCTTATAACATGTTATAAAGGGACCACAAAAAAGTAAATTTTCCACTGGACCTTGTTCAGGAGCCAGGTAGAACAAGGGTGAAAATGTAGCTGACCCTTGCTCAAATACAGCTAGATGGCCCTCTTTTCCAACCCCTTAGGGACTGTATTTGGTCTTCACAGAATTTTGTTCTGTCTCCTTGCTGTTTTGGATCTTGCTGTTTGGTCTAGCTCACTTCTGCCTTTCAAATAGTTTCCCCTTAGAGTTCTTGTAATAGCTTCTGTGATCAGAAACCAAAGCAGTGAATAACTGAAATTAGCACCAATCTTGAAATAGATGGAAGATAAATTAGATTCCCTTGAGGAGAGATACCACTGTGGTTCCTGGGGACTCACTCCTGATGGTAGTGCAGTACTAGTTGTGTGGAATTTAAAACTAATCCATAAATTGGGAGAAATCTTGAAGTTTATAGCCAGTCAGACCTCACACGGTTTCAGATGGGTAGGAGCCAGTCTCTGAAAAGTAAATGATAACATACGTGTTCAACAAAAACACATCATGCAGCTTTATATTTCCTTTTACCTCAAGCTGGGGCCTTATATAAGGTATTGAGCAGATCCAAATGTTGGACCTATTTTTCCCCTGATTTTATTACTACAGAAGGCTTAATTAAAAATATAGTAGATACTGTTCTTTCCTTAGACACTGCTACCAAATAAATTAAGGAAATCTTTCAAGAGAAAGGAACACAGAAGGTATTTATGGGAACAAGTAACAATTGGTTTGCAGATAATTCTAAATGGTGGATAGCAAGCTTGGGTTTTCCAAGGTTTTCTTTATTTTTATTTTTTATTTTACTTTAAGTTCTGGGGTACATGATCTGCAGGATTGTTACATAGGTATACACATGCCATGGGGGTTTGCTGCCTCCATCCCCCCTGTAACCTACAGTGGTATTTCTCCTAATGTTATACCTCTCCAATTTCCTCATCCCCTGCTATCCCTCCGCTAGTCCCCCACCCCCAAACAGACTCCAGTGTGTGACATTCCCTTCCTTGTGTCCATGTGTTCTCATTGTTCAACACCCACTTTTATGAGTAAGAACATGCGGTGTTTGGTTTTCCGTTCTTATGTCAGTTTGCTGAGAATGATGGTTTCCAGATTCATCCATGTCCCTGCAAAGGACATGAATTCATCCTTCTTTATGGTTGCATAGTATTCTATGGTATATATGTGCCATATTTTCTTTATCCAGTCTATCATTGATGGGCATTTGGGTTGGATCCAGGTCTTTACTATTGTAAACAGTGCCACGATGAACATACATGTATGTGTGTCTTTATAGTAGAATGATTTATAATCCTTAGGTATATACCCAGTAATGGGATTGCTGGCTCAAATGGTATTTCAATTTCTAAATCCTTGATGAGTCGCCACACTGCTTTCCACTATGGCTGAACTAATTTACACTCCCACCAACAGTGTAAAAGCATTCCTATTTCTCCACATCCTCTCCATTATCTGTTGTCTCCAGGTTTTTTAATGATCACCGTTCTAACTGGTGTGAGATGGTATCTCAATGTGGTTTTGATTTGCATTTCTCTAATGACCAGTGATGATGAGCATTTTTTCATATGTTTGTTGGCTGCATAAATGTCTTCTTTTGAAAAGTGTCTGTTCATATCTTTCACCCACTTTTTGATGGGGTTGTTTGTTTTGTTCTTGTATATTTGTTTAAGTTCTTTGTAGATTCTGGATATTAGCCCTTTGTCAGATAGGGAGCTTGCAAAAATTTTTCCCATTCTGCTGGTTGCCAGTTTACTCTAATATTAGTTTCTTTTGCTGTGCAGAAACTCTTATGTTTAATTAGATCTCATTTGTCTATTTTGGCTTTTATTTCTCCTGGTAGGTCTCTAGGTTATTATGACTATGTGACCAGGATAACAACAAAAATTGATACCTCTTTAAATCAGAACATTTTACAGTATATGATGGTCCTTAATTACCATGACACCCTGAACAAAGACTATGACCAATTAGACTCAAATACTGTTGAACTGTCTATATTGCTGAATTTTGACTTGTTTGAAATGACTTGGTTCATTTCATAAGAAATCTTGTTATGAAGTACACTTTGTTTTTTTTATGTTATATTCTTGATAGTAATTAAATAGTCTCCCTGGTGACACTGTATCCTCTCAAGTCTTAAATGTTTTGTATTTAGCCATCCATTGAGCATTGAACGGTCTTACGATTTTACTTTGACTAGATCAGCAAGAACATAAAGAATTATTCAACTGGTGTGAGATTGTGACATGTGAATTCCATACTGAGACCAAAGAAGGTGTGTGAATTTCATACTGAGAACAAATAAGTCATTTATGATGGTGACAGAGAGTGGCACCAATGCCCACAGTTTTGGTTAGTATCTCAAAGTTGAAAGGCTGACCAAAAGGAAAGAAATTGTTAAATCAAACCAAAGTCTGTCTTGAGAAAGCCTCCATACTTGCATACTTGAATTCTTATGTATAAATCACAACCTAACCTAGCACATATACAAACTGAAAAGCTCACTTAGAAGAATGCATGTGTAATAGTAGCTGACTTCCCCAATCACAGCAGTCATACTTCAACCACTCACAGGCAGTCAGTCAATGATTTAAGCGGTGTTCAAATAAGGCAAACACCAAGCTGTAATCAATCCAGCTGTTTCTGAACCTCATTTCTGTTTTCTGCATGTCACTTTCCTTTTCTCTTCATAAATCTTATCCTACCATGTGGGAGCCCTGGTGGCTGCCTGATTCACAAATCATTTTTGTATTTTTTCTTGCTCACTTAAACTCTGTTAAATTTGATTTGTCTAAAGTTTTTCTTTTAACACAAGAGAAAAACAAGCAGAGGTTTACTAACATGATTATTTCATATATATCTGAGAGAAAACTGAGGGAAAGACTCTCAAAGAGGTAGCTTAGAATGGTGTTTTATATGGTATCTTCCATAAAGAACAAAACATTTTTAGAGAACTGGCGACACAAAGCAGGACCTTGAGTCTCTAGGGGCAGAAAATTTTAAGATGGCACATATGATGGAAACTGATGGTAGACAGAGGCTAGTCAGTACATTTTTTAATGTGGATTCCTTTGGTACTATCCCCAGGCTGGTAAGAATCATCTCCTGTGATCAAACTTTGTTATTCCTGGTAGAAATGGGGAGGAGGGGACACCTTTGTTTACTTAATGCTCTGCTTTTAGGCAATTAGGAAGAGGGTAGATATTTTGTTTTTGTATCTGCTTCTTCTCAATTGCTTTCTACTCAAAACAATTCTTACATCAAAGTGGTATATTTGGGGAGGAAGACTCTGCTGTCCTTCACCACGTTAGACACAGATCAGTTTTGGAAAAGACCAAGAAGTGTATGTTCTGAATTCTGATAAAAATGGAAGAAAATATAAGGATGAAAATTCACCTAGAATTTATTTCACATTTATAATACTTTCTCATAGCTATTATAAAAATGTAGTTGTTCCATTATTTCAAAATAATATTTGTTGCTGTTGTTAAAAGGGAGTGCTATCGGCAGTAATCATGTCAGTGTTATTTTACATTAAATGTGAGTACTCTCAGACTAGTTAGTGGCAAAGTCCAGCTGCTATTCCAGGAACAGATGATGTAGGTTACTTCTGGAAATGCAGACTAAAGAGCTGGAGGAGTTGGTCTTCTGCTTTTCTGGAATACCCATTCCTCCAGCCCTACCATACTGTCCTCCCTATCTGTGTGGCTTGCAATATTGCTCAAAGTTTAACTTTTATTACAGATATCTCCTCCTCCATGATGTCTTTTCTGATCTTCCCCAACTGCCTGTTAGTTCTCTGTCTCTAGATTCATAGCACTAGGGAGTTATGTATTTGTTTTATGGCATTTGCATTCTGCTTTGGTTACAGTATTTGTCTTCTTGTCAAGACCCCCTCTTGCAACCTACATCCCTCCCTGAAATCCTTATTTGTCCTATTGAACTTAGCCAACATGCAGTTGGTGTCTAATATTTGCAGTATTGAATTGAATAGTAGGAAAAAAACCCAAACCCAATTGGTTTCTTTAAATACTCTCATATAGAGGACAATTGGTAAAACAAAATGGGCATCTGAGGACAGTCCCCTGAGTGTTTTATGTTGTGTTGGTATTAACATTAATGGTCTCTCCAGGACACCACTTTGTACCCAAGAAAGAATTTAAAGTATGTCATTTCATCACTGGGTTTTTAAGAGGCAATGCTAATTTAACTAGCAAAATACTTTGCACTATTTTGATTGCATGAACTGCTTTTTTAGTGTGATATTTTGGGGTGTGTAAATTTTTGGCAACAGTCTGGACTGAACAAACAAAAACTAAGAATGCTATTAAATAAGACCATTTATGAGGCTCATTATCTTTTGACTTTGAGCAACTGTCTAATTACCTTAAGTTCAAAGCTAATTATGGAATTCCATGTAATAATGCTTTACATTTGTCTAGTGCTCAGAAGTTTCCAAGTGCTTTCATCTGCATTACTCATTCAACCAATCAACTAGTCAATTAGCAAATTAATTCTTTGACAGAAATTCCTTTAAAACCATTACATAACAAACATCGACAAACTTGATTTGGGGATTCCTAAAATAAATAAGGGAAAAGTCTTGTTCTCCAAAGGCTTCAGTTGAGTGAGGGGAGACAGAACTGTTAACAAGTAAGTGAACTAAAATGTTGTGATTGAAGTTTGTACACACCACAGTGGGGGCTGTTCTTATTAGAAATGTATAGAGTGAAATCTAATTTGATTCTTACTAGTGTTACTGTTGTCTGCAGTTGGCAGTTGAGAGGTCCGACTCAGAGAAGTAAAGCAGTTTTTTCTGAAGTGACCCTGCTTTTAAGATTGCTAAAGTGAATGGTCCCACTCTAGAGCATCTCTCCTCTACCCATGGAGTTGCTGTGATGTAAATTATCATGTTCTAGCTGATATGAGAAAGAGTAGAAGGTAATACCAGTGAGCCTGAAACAGGGGATTATGTTTATTCAGAAAGAGCCTGGTTCCCAGAGTAACAAGAAAAACAACTTGATTGAAAATGTTAGTCATCCATAAAAGAAGAGAGAAAGGCAGACTCAAAGGCAGGGTTTTGAGCTGGAAACAGTGGCTTTGCTAAGAATTACAGGCCTGTGGGATTTTGCAGTTGTGTAAAGTATTAAGGAAAGTTATTTGAAAAATATTCAAATTACTTTGACATTATTTCTCCCTAGGTAATATGGAAACTCACATTTTGGAGACTGGGCTTCTATTAACATGAACTTTTGAAAGGAAAGTGTTTACAAGGATGACCCACTTCTTCTGCTGTCACCACCCCCAGACTCCAATTTAATTTTGTTTTTATTCTGCCCACTAAAAGCCACTTGTTTTCCCATGGGAAAGATACTTCTCTTTAGTCATACTTTTATTCTATAATGCCATATTTCACTAAGTTTGTGGCATATGGATTTGCAAAGTGCCTTAAGAAGGCATCCATGTGTGTTTAGGATAACAATGGCAAAAGCGTCTTAGCATTGGTACATATATTCTTTGTTCAAAAGAAAACTAATATGGGATGTTAGAATGCAGCATTGCTTAAAGATTTCTAATATGAGCTAAAACTGCCAGAAACTGTGATGGGAGGGGATTGGTCTTTATTTTATTCCCCTCTGAATTTTATGTAATTACATGAGAATTATAAGCTGGAGTGCTAAATTTTATAAATTACTAAATTTTAACACCAACAGTTAGGGAAGTGTAGGTATCTTAACTCACCTGGAAACAAGTTTCTATTTCTCCAACGGACTAAGCAGCTCCTTATTTTTCATGATCCCTTATAGGTTAAAAAGGCTTTCAGATGATCTCCTCTGACTCTCGAAATCTCCTAGGGGAAGCATAGGAGGTATTATCCACACACACAAAAATGTGTTTGTACTCATGAAGAAACTGAGGCCCAGACCGAGGCTCTAGATAATAATAATAATGAGTATTTTTGTTATCGTCTGAATAAGTGCTGCTTAATTCCCATATTATATAGCTTTTTTATAGAAAAAATATTCTCATGGTCATAGATGGCTCCTAACCCTGACCTACTCTTTTTCTCCACCAAGGAAAGCATTGTCGTAGTAACCACTGAGCTAAATCCGGCCCTACCCACTCTTTTTCAAACACATGTGATTAGTTTCAAGGAAACCTGAATGAGAAAGTGGATAATTCAGTACCAGCCATACTTACAAGAAAAGTAACAGAAATCATATACCCTAGTGGTACAATAGTTTGAATTACTTTAATATGTAAAGAGCAGCATATAATTAAGTTTTAAGCATCAAAAATCACATTTTTTTTGACAGGGAACACCTACATCAGAAGCGTTAGTTTGGGTGGGCACAGCCCAGCAGGGATCCTCATTATAACACTGTATGTAGTTTAAATTGTAGGGAAAGGAAAGGAGGTGATATTACTAATATAAGCTCATTTTCTCAGGATGCATGAACTTGGAGTTTTAAAAGGGGTCATAAATGGTAATAACCCATATTTTTTGCCTTTTGATCCTTCTGGCTATTATAAAACTCCATGTCCTTTCTACCTACCCCCAGTGGAGTCCCCAGGGGTGGTCCGTCTGTGCTGGCTAGTTCTATCAACCACCTGTGAATTTCTGATGTTATTTCCTCCTGTTCTGCTTCTGCCCTCATGTTGATGGGCTGGCTGCCTTTGGAAGGGTGATAGTCTTTACTCTCAGTCAGTATCCTCTCCTGGTACCATTGTTGCCTATGCCTCTGATTTCTTTCTTGGAGTTCTTGATGTAAGCTGGGTGGAAGTGGGATGCCTTCTCCCTTTGGGGATACATGTGGATCTCAAAGTAAAGTTTTTAGTATATGTATTTTTTATTTTTAGATGTACAGCCTTCTCTCTTTTTAGTACTGAGATCTGAGGCCATGAGGGCAGGTATGGTATGCACAAAGCTGGAAAAAAGTTTAAAGGCTGTATTAAGACCATCACCTGGTCTTCCATTTGGCTCCTCATGAAAACAGGCTTTACCCTTGTTCCACTGGTTTGCCAGAGGGGCTTAGGATCCCAGCACTAAAAAGAACCTAGACTCAAGCTTGGGCAAGCAAAAATGTCAATATTTTTGTGCTCAACCCAGGGCTGATTATTTTTCCCTTTCTATTATCTGTTCTCTTTCTTGTATTCTTGACTTCTGATTCTTTGGTAAATTGAATTTCTTTTATCCTTGGTTCATGAAGTGAAAGCTGCTTTGAAAGGCAAAACTCCTTAGGTCAGATCTATCTCACTGACCCAGCTTACATCAAGAACCCCAAGAAAGAAATCAGAATGAAGGAATGAAGGAAAACCCACTGAAGCAGTTATGTATTTCCAATTAGAAGGACATTCTACTTCCTTCTAGTGGTGAGTGACATCAAATCAGCTAAAAAAGGATCTCATTACCTAGGGATAAGAAATAAGAACTCTCAAACTCAATGATGTTTTACATATACAACAAAACAAATCTAAACTTGGATTAAAAAGCAGTGTTTAAAATTAACCCAGGGAGGCAGAGCTTGCTGAATTTGCATTTGTGGGTGGTAAGTATCTAGAGGCCCTGTTCTTGTTTCACTGTCTGGAGAGAGGTGAATGTCCCCTTTCTGAGTTGGAACTCCTAAGAAAATTGCTGGGGAGCTACTATCTCCCTCTGTATTCCTACCGTATCTTCAGACTACCTCAAGCTCATGAAAATCACAGACGATCAGGTGCTGTCTGACAGCTTGCAAATTATTTGTCAGAGGGTGTTTCTCAACCAAGTAATACTTTTTTATTTTTATTTTGTTTTTAGGTTAGACAGGTAATGTGCCAATGTTATAACAAGGTTCAAGGGTGGCACATCTCTCACAAGTGCTTGAACATCCAATCATCTTGCTCATGAGCTACTAAAGGATCATTCAACCAAGTAACGCTTTTATTTTTATTTTATATTTTTAATTGCATTTTAGGTTTTGGGGTACATGTGAAGAACATGCAAGATTGTTGCATAGGTATACACGTGGCAGTGTAAGCTTTTAGAAGGCAGAATAATGCAGTAGTCTGGGTGTAGGAGACCTGGAATTTCTCTTTTTTATTAACTATACCTCCTTTTCAGGGTAACTCCTTCTCTACCTCCCTTGGTCTGTTCTTCTGTAAATAAGCTCCATCTACATGATCCCTCCTTCTCCAAATGCAGAGTCTATAATTGTGGAATAGGCCTTCCTACCCAGTGAGTTTCTTCAGACCCCAATGGAAAGTTTCTAGTTGTGAGGGGAGATGTTTTCTCTCACATTTATAGAGCTCCTCCTAGGTAGCAGGTATTGTGCAAGGCACACTTTATATGTGTCACTTAATACTTAGTGATGGTGATGATGATGACGACAAACACACTGCATATTTTCTCTGCTAGACACTGTTCTAATCAGTTTACATATATTCACTCATCTAAATCCTCATCACAAACTCTGTGGAGTTGGTACTACTATAATCTTCATTTTGCAAATGGTCATCTGAGCCCTGAAGAAGTAAACAGATAAACAAAAGAGAGCGAAAGATCCTAGAGCTGGCCTCAGTATTCACAAACAACAGAACAGTTGTCCTATGTTTATAGATGAGGAAATTGGGGTTCTAACTAACTACAGAAAACTGCCTGTGGTCACAGAGCGAGGAAGTAGCACACCTGGAAATCAAACTCATATCAAAATCATTTCAGATCCCAAGCTCTTTCCACGTTGCTGCTTTGCCTTCCCAGAGGCGTTTTTGTTTTGTTTTAAACCACAGAGTACGGCACTTTTAATGAAAGAAAAGTTTGCCAAATGAAAAGCAGATTAATGGATATTTGGGAGGCTTTGCAGTAAATAAATCTCTTTCAGAATTCTCATCTTCTCCCACTCAAATTGCTAAAGCCATAACAATAGCAATTACCTCAGCCTGTTTGAGACAGTGTAGGAGTAAACCTCTTAATTTTATTGCTCCGGGTGGACACTGGAGACCAATAGCATTTTCCTTTAGTGTGCTGAGGCACAGGTCAGAAATGGGATATATCAGATGTTGGCTTTCTCCATCAACCTCTTCTGGTTCCTCCTGCTTGAGCCATGTCTTGGAAGACCATTCATTTAGGAGAGAAGTTGAGCTTAAAATTGGCTCAACGTTAAAAATATAATAAGTGTCAATCCCAACCTGTTTGTCAAATAGATTAGACCTAGAGCATCACTTCAACATGACTGCCTGGGACTTGAGGAGGGCAGTTTTTTTCTTTGATAACAGTTGATCTTAGATAATCCCTGAAAATCTTCAAACATCCCTTGTGAAAGGGAAAGACCGGTACAGAAATGTGATTATTTCTAGATGATATACAACTGAACTTGAAGCCAGATGCTCACATTTATATTCAAGAAGAATGTGGGTGTCTACTTATGCTAGGTGTCGGGAATATGAGACAGATGAAGAAAAGCTAGTCTCAGTCCCTTCTCTAGGAGTAAGTAATCTATTTAAGGGAAATGAGATATAAGCTGTAATAATCTGTGCTGCGAGGAAAGCCTGCCATTTACTGCCTATTAAGCATTGTGTCAAGAACTTTATACGGGAACATAGCAAGGTAAACGGTACTATCCCCATTTCCCGGGAGGATGGAGACTGAGGCTCAGAATGTGTTGTCCTGGGCTGATGGCTTGTTTATTAGTGCAGCTGAAATTCAAACCCAGGTGGTTCTAATGCCAGAATTGTCCTCTTTCTCCTACATTGTACTATTAACCAAGCAGAATATCATTTGGCAATTAATGGTTTAACTTACTAGACATGCCTTCACGGGAATTAAAGGTTTATGTAGGTAACTTACCAAGTTGCACCATTTTGAGACAATTATTTTTGACCTGAGGAGATTTGAAAAAATCTTGAGCAAATCAAATCATATAAAAATTAAAGCAAATACGTAATATACATATTTAACAAATCTTAGGTGTTGTTATTGTTGATGTTGCATTAAGATTAGGCTGGCATAAAACATTAGAATCTGTTCAGTCAGTGCATGGAGCAATTACATTAAACACAAGGTTATGCTCTATCACCTACCTCAACAGTAGGGTAAAGAAATAATCATGAACAACCACGTGGTAAGAGTTTTTCTACAGCACTGATCGCAGATATTCATCTTTGTGGCCCCAGTAATTTTGAGAGCTGTACATAGTGGGTCCTCAATAAATGTTGAATAAATGAATGTTTTATTTTGCTGATTTTTAAATAAAGATCCTTCTACTTACAAAAAATAAAAGGAAAGTACCCAACAAAACCTTTCACTCATTTTTTTGTGCCTTGATGTTTCTGGGGTGAGGCTTATGGATGGTCTTCAGGTGGGGGATAGAAGAGGCCTAGTTATCATTTGGTCAGATTACTTGGGAGTAAATGATGGTTTTGAATTTTGACTTGGCTACTTTGAATTACGTGGATCAGGTCAGCAAGAGTTAATGTTGTGATGTGGATACCAAATAACTAGTCTTAGAAGAAGTATTTACGATGGAGAAAGTAAGAACACAACTCCATTTCGTTTTGGTCAGGGCTTAGTTGGAATATTGTGTACAGTTGTGGGAAATGTACATTAAGACAAATATAGAGCAAATAGGACACATTTAGGGGAAACTTGGATGGCAACAGGGAAATAAAATCTGCATGTTTGGAGGACAGGCTGTGTAGCTTATGAAAAGACTTAAAGGGCTGAGATAATAGTCTTGAGATAATTGGAGGGCAGTCTTATGGAAGAGGAATGTAGACTTGTTCCCTGTGGCCCCAAAGGAAGCAACGAGAAACAACAGACTCTGGGAAGCAGATTTGGCCTTACAAGAAAGAGTTTTCTATTATACTTGCCCAGAGAGATAGTTTTCTTTAGAAAGTGGTGAATTACTAGCCCCTGAAAGTGTGTGAATATTTGCCAAGTAACTACTTGGTAGAACCATTGTAGAGGAAATTCAAGGGTAACGTGGGGACTGGATGTCATAAGCATCAGAGTCTTCCCAATTGTGAGCATCTCAGCAGCTGCTGGATTATCTTTCCAGGCTTTGCCTCCACCTCGAGGAGATGGGATTGGTCACCAGGGTTGGGATATACTTCTGGGGGAAGAATGATGGATGGTAGGAGATGGAAAGAATCCACAGTGGTAGAGCAGTTGCTTTGTCCATTCTAATTCTTGTCTGCCACTTTTTAAATTTGGATTTTTCTATATACTGCACACACTTGCTTTAGACTGTGAGAACCAGGAGGCTGGAGACTATAAAAATGTAATTTGTGATCTTCAACTTAGAACTTCAATATCTTCTACAATTGGGTTCTTAGAAATGTTATTTGACAACAATGTTATCAGGTATTAAATATTGTCAGGCTCCAATGGTCTGACAGCCTAACTTGGTTACTCTAATTGTAGGTTTATAAAACTTGTGGCTATTTCCTTTCTCTGGAGGAAGACAGAACTTGAGTTGTTTCCAAAATTTCAATGAGATAGAGATTTTGGGACACCTGAAAGAGAACCAATAAAAAGGTTCCACACATCACAGTAGTCTTAAAAATTACCCACATGCTAGATGCACTGCTCCCAGCTCTGTGTCAGGTTGGAATCTTCAGCTGTCCAGATACTCTTGAGTTTCTCTGACCCCTTTCTACCCAATAAAGAACTGAATGTGAATGACAGAAGGTTTTTGCTTATAGATTACAGCTAAACTCTTTTAGTAGCAAACAGTAAGTATTCCAGCAAAAGGAGTAGGAGGTTGAACGTTTTATTGTTTTTCTCAGGGCAGATATTGTGAGCTCATGCAGCATGTAATCTTCAGTGACCTCAGTTGTTACATCTAGGAGCAAGTTTCTCACCCTTCATAGAACTATAAACAGCAGGAAGGCATGATTTACAGACCAAGAGGCATCGGAAGCGTGGGATTTGCCAACAATTCATAGTCCCCCTCTCATTGTGGTTACACTGCCCATCTCTTGGAAGGCACACTGAAACACTGGCCAGAGCCTGTTAATCCCTTTTACTTTCATGGATTGATGTCAAGGGTATCAGGTCCATAGAGATTTTCAAAATTCTACAAATTGGGTTCAGTGGAAGATGTGGCTCAGTTCAGAGTAATCCTTTGGGCCAGGAGTTTTCATAGGCACCAGCAATCATCTGAGCCTGCTTTGTAAGGCTTGCTTCTCTTGCTTCCCACTTATACACAGCAACAAAGTCTCTGATAAGAAGGTTTCTTTTACAATTGCGGGTTTTACCCAAATTTCTGCGCTCTTCTATAATTAAGTTTTGATTGCTATGTAGTTATTTGAACTCGTGTGAATCCCTGTTCTACACAATAGTAATAATGTCTGTTAACATTAATTTGGCTATGGATATATATATATATATATATATATATAGAGAGAGAGAGAGAGAGAGAGAGCGCAAGCCTATGAAAATATGCATATATATATATATATATATATGTATGTATGTATGTTTCTTATGCTCTTAATACATCGCTTCACACAGGCACACCATCTCAGGAAGATCTAGTCTGTTGCAAATGTATGCAGAAGTTGAATATTTATTTTTGCTTTTTTCTCACCACTACCCTCATCTACCTGCTAAACAGATACTATTCCCTCTCTTCCCCATTTTCATATCTTTTTATTCATTAAGAAATGGCCTAATTCCAGACTTGCTTCTTCTAATCATTGCCAAAACATTGGTTGGTAATGGATTACATCAAGGTACCACTTAATGGTTTAAATTAAGGTATCACTTCTCACAAAAAGGTACTTGTATTTCAATAAGAAACTTTTAAAATTAAATATTCAAAGTGTTGAATCTTCTTGGTTAAATTTTAGGCAGTGGAAACAATGATTTTTGATGAAGACAAAGGGAGTTGGGTTTATTACACAAGACAAGTAGCATTCTCACTTTGCTTCAGATACGTGGGTATGGTGACAGGCCTGGAAAATCCCTCCTTTTCAGATAAGGCAGAGATTGCGCTTGTGTGCTTGTGTGAAGAAAAATAAAAGAGGAACTGGTTGGGACATTGTTTGGGCCGGGGAGAAACAAGACCCCATACTTTGGCAATTTATTTAAGCTTTTGTTTTTATTTTGAGGGGAAGGTGGCCAGTAGGGTAGCTTAATCTAAGTTCAAGTGGCTGTGGAGAATCCAGAGATGAGAAATTACAGCCTCTACTTTCCAAGGATTTATATCCTGTGTCATGGGGAAATCAGATATGTTCATTAATAGATGGATCTGAAGGCAGAATATGAAAAGGGCTATCATAGAGGAACAACTAACGTGCTATAGAAATGTGTAGTGCAGGCCAGGTGCAGTGGCTCACGCCTGTAATCCCAGCACTTTCGGAGGCCGAGGCAGGCGAATCACGAGGTCAGGAGATCGAGACCATCCAGGCCAAGATGATGAAACCCTATCTCTACTAAAAATACAAAAATTAGCTGGGTGTGGTGGTGCACTTGTAGTTCTAGCTACTCAGGAGGCTCTGACAGGAGAATCGCTTGAACCCAGGAGGTGGAGGCTGCAGTGAGGCGAGATCGCACCCCTGTACTCCAGCCTGGGCAACAGAGCTAGACTCTGTCTCAAAAAAAAAATAAAAATAAAAAGAAATGTGTAGTCCATTTCCCATGTGATATCTGAAAAGGCTTCTTATAGAAAGTGGAATTTTCAATCAAACTGTACTTTGAACATTTGTGCTATTGAAAGAAATGACTTGAACAAGGATCTGCACTCTATTTCAAGAAGGAAATTTGCCCTACTTGAATAGAAGCTAAAGGGGAGTGTTGTGCTGTAGACTAGAAAATTCAATAAGGATTCCGCCCCCACAGGGCTTTCAATGTTTGGTTGAATATTTTAGATGTTATTCTTGTCATATTAGGAAGGCATTTAAGGTTTGAGTGGGAGAGTAATATTCTTTAAAAAATTTTTCCAGCCAGGATGGATTAAAGGGATGGAACGACATACTCATTTGTCCACCATTTGGGAAAGGGTGGATGACTGCCTCTAATTCATAAGATGTGCATTGTATCTGCAGGAGCAAAATAAGCCACGTATCTTAACACATAATCTTCATCTCACATATGTGTTCTTTTTTTTTTTTTTTAATCATGGAGTAACTATTTGGCAGCCAAGTTGTCTTTAAAGTAATAAGAGCAAAAGATATTTGGAATAATTGTTTCAGAACCATTTGTTATTTTGCACAGACCTATGAGCAAATAGGATTGAGCTAAGGCATTTATCATATTGTGTGGTTCTGCAGAGGCTGCCATGCTATTATACATACTTTTATCTCGGCTAAAACTCTGTGGCTGCTGCTGCCACAATTACTCAAAGACCTGAAGTGTCAAAAAAATAATCGAAATAGCAAAGTGAGAGCCAAGAGTTTTTCCGTTGTTTCTTGAAGTCTTAGAAAGATTGTTTCCTTTGTATTCCCTGTATTGGGAATATAAAAGCATCTCAGAAATCCAATTTTTACTAGGTCAAACATTTCAAAAGGGAGCAAAATTATTTTGCAGTTGCTTTTTAGTTTAAGGCATGTGTTTTAGGAACTTCCAAACCTTCTTCCTGAAGCTATTTATGAATAAATAGCTATTTATGAACAAAACAAAACAAAAACAAATCAAAAAACTAAGTAAATGCCACATAATCCCAGCTACACTGTCCTCATGTAAACATCCTAACAGAGTATGATGGAAAAAGTGCCAAATTGTGATCTCAGAGATCTGAGTTCTAGCCCTAGTTTTGTGAAAATAAGCTTGATGGTTTGTCAAGTCTTGTATTTAATGATAAGGAATTAGAATTTTTTTATATGGCCTCTGTGCTATTCAGCAGTACTGTTCACAAGCATTAAAAAAAAACAAACAAAAAACAGAGACAGGGTCTTGCTGTCTTGCCTAGGCTTGTGTATAGTGGCGCAATCATAGCTTCACTCACGGCAGCCTCGAACTCCTGGGCTCAAGTGATGCTCCTGCCCCCTTTCAAGTAATGGGTTCTACAGGTGTGCACCACCACATGTGGCTAATTTTTTATTTAATTTTTTATATGTTGCCCAGGCTGATCTTGAACTCCAGGTTTCAAGTGACTTTTCCATCTCTGCCTCCAAAGTTCTGGGATTCTAGGCATGAGCTTCTGTGCCTGGTCACAAGTGTTTTTGACTTAGGACTCTAGAATATGGGGTGGCACATGATAAGATTGTATTTCCTTGTCGATGATTTTGAGTGGAAGTGATCTGTGTGACTTTTAGGTCAGAATATTTAAAGCCCAAGTGAGACTTTCCAAAATTCTCTTTCCTTCTGTAATGCCTGAAAAATTTCCAGAAAGTGGTGATTTTATAAGCCTGGGTGCAAGAGTGAGGACAATGAGGAGCAAACTCCCAGCTGACCCACAGAAAGCATGCACTATAAGCAGGAAACCTTGGTTGTTTTAAGCCATTGAGATTTTTATGTTATTTGTTAGCAATAGAATAAGCAAGCTTATTCTTGATTGACATAGTCTCTAAAGAGTGTAATGGTGATCAATGGAGGAAATTTCATACTTACAGAGGTCTTTTTTTTTTTTTCTTAAATTAAAATTGTACAGACTTTTCTATAGATAGGTGTTAAAACTTCTTTTAGGGAAAATAAGTTTCCTATCATTGGAAATATTGCAATGTGTACTGGGAAACCTTTTGATGGAGGTTGCTACAGAGATTGAAGAATAAAAGGTGGTTAAATTAAAGAATTTCAAAGTTCATTCTAGTTTAAAGGTATTCAGATTTGCAATTCCTAAGGGTAGCTCTTGCACCTTACATTTTTGCAGCAGGTAAGGTTTATAAAGCGTTTTCTCCAGTGCTAACTTATTTGCTCTCCTGTGAATAGCAAGAAATTTTAGCTACTGTACCTTCTTGGAGATTTGCACAGGTATTAAGAAAAATGTATTTTGTAGAAGCAAGGTAATTCTTTGCCTGAATCCCATATCAACCAACCTCAATCTTTAAAAAAATATTAAAAAAATTTTTGTGGGTATATAGTAGGTGTATATATTTACGGGGTACATGAAATTTTTTTTTTTTTTTGAGACAGAGTCTCACTGTGTCACCCAGACTGGAGTACAATGGTGCAATCTTGGCTCACTGCAGCCTCCATTTCCTTGGTTCAAGTGATTCTTGTGCCTCAGCCTTCTGAGTGGCTGGGATTACAGGCACCAACAATTGGCTAATTTTTGTATTTTTAGTAGAGATGGGGTTTTACCATGTTGGCCAGGCAAGTCTTGAACTCCTGACCTCAGGTAATCTGCCCACCTTGGGCTCCCAAAGTGCTGGGATTATAGGTGTGAGCCACTGCACCAGGAAATTTTTGTAGTTTTTAGTAGGGATGGGGTTTCACCATCTTGGCCAGGCTGGTCTTGAGGTCCTGACCTTGTCATCCACCTGCCTCAGCCTCCCATAGTGCTGGGATTACAGGCATGAGCCGCCACAACCAGCCGAGATGTTTTGATACAGGGATACAATGTGGAATAATCACATCATGGAAAATGAAATATCTATCCCCTCAAGCATTTATTCCTGTATTACAAACAATCCAATCACACTCTATTAGTTATTTTAAAAAGTGCAATTAAATTATTCTTGACTGTAATCACCCTGTTGTGCTGTCAAGTACTAGGTCTTATTCATTCTTCCTAGCTATTTTTTTCTGTACACATTAACTATCCCCACCTCTCCCTCAATCCCCCACAATCCTTCCCAGCCTCTGGTAATCATCTTCCTACTCTCTATCTCTGTGAGTTCAATTGTTTTGATTTTAAGATCCCTCAAATAAGTGAGAATATGTGATATTTGTCTTTCCTTGCCTAGCTTATTTCAGTTAGCATAATGACCTCCAGTTCCATCATTGGTTGCAAATAACAGGATCGTTCTTTTTTATGGCTGAATAGTACTCCATTGTGTATATATGCCACATTTTCTTTATCTGTTCATCTGTTGATGGACACTTAGGTTGCTTCCAAATTTTAGCTATTGTAAGCAGTGCTGCAACAAACATGAGAGTGCAGGTATCTTTTTGATATACTGATTTTCTTTCTTTTTGGATATATACTCAGTAGTGGGATTGCCGGATCATATGATAGCTCTATTTTTAGTTTTCTTTGAGAAACCTCCAAACTGTTCTCCATAGTGATTGTACTAATTTATATTTCTACCAACAGTGTACAAAGATCCCCTTTGCTCTACAACCTCACCAGCATTTTTTATTGCCCATCTTTTGGATATAAGTCATTTTAACTTGGGAGAGATGATATCCCATTATAGTTTTTACTTGTATTTCTCTGATGATCAATGATTTGATTTTGACCACCTTTTCCTATGCCTGTTTGTCATTTGTATGTTTTCTTTTGATAAATGCCTATTCAAATCTTTCCTGTTTTAAAATCCGATTATTAGATTTTTTTCCGTAGAGTTTTTGAGCTCCCTATATATTCTGGTTATTAAAACCTTGTCAGATGGGTAGTTTGCAAATATTTTCTCCCATTCTGTGTATTGTCTCTTTACTTTGTTGATTGTTTCCCTTGCTATAAAGAAGCTTTTTAACTTGATGTGATCCCATTTGTCCATTTTTGCTTTGATTGACTGTGCTTACTTCAAGAAATTTTTGTTCAGACCAATGGCCTCGGGAGTTTCCCCATGTTTTCTTCTAGTAGTTTTATAGTTTGAGGTCTTAGATTTAAGTCTTTAATCCATTTTGATTTGATTTTTGTATATTGTGAGAGATAGGAATCTAGATTTGGATATCCAGTTTTCCCAGCACTACTTACTGAGGAGATCGTCTTTTCCCTAGCATGTGTTCTTAACACCGTTGTCAAAAATGAGTTCACTGTAGTTGTGTAGATTTGTTTCTGGGTTCTTTATTCTGTTCCATTGGTCTATATGCTTTTTTTCATGCTAGTACCATCCTGTTTTGGTTACTGTATCGCTATAGTATAATTTGCAATCAGGTAATGTGATTCGCCTGGTTTTGTTCTTTTTGCTCAGGAAAGCTTTGGTTATTCTGGGTCTTTTGTAGTTCCATGTAAATTTTAGGATTGTTTTTTCTATTTCTTTGAAGAATATGATTGGTATTTATATAGGAATCACACTGAATCTATGGAATACTTTGGATAGTATTGACATTTTAATAATACTAACTCTTCTAATCCATTAACATGGAAGAATTAATATTATTAAAATTAAAAGTTTTCATTTTTTGTATCCTCTTCAAATTCTTTAATCAATGTTTTATAGTTTTCATTATGGAGATATTTCACTTTTTTTGGTTAATTTCTAGGTATTTCATTTGTGGCTATTATAAATGAAATTACTTAATTTTTTTTTCAGATTGTTCACTATTGATATATAGAAATGCTGCTGATTTTTGTGTGTTGATTTTGTATCCTGCAACTTTACTGAATGTATTTATCAGTTGTAACAGTTTTTTAGTAGAGGCTTTAGGTTTTTCCAAATGTAAGATCATATCATCTGAAAATAAAGATAATTTGACTTCTTCCTCTCCAATTTGGATGCCGTTATCTTTTCTCTTGTCTGATTGCTCAAGCTAGTACTTCTTGCACTATGTTGAATAAGGATGGCGAAAGTGGGCATCCTTATATTCCAGATCTTAGAGAAAAGGCTCTCAGTTTTTCCTTATTCAGTTTGTTATTAGCTGTGAGTCTGTTTCATATGGCTTTTATTATGTTGAGGTATGTTCCTTCTATGCCTAGTTTTTGTAAGGGTTTTATCATGAAGGGAGGTTGAATTTCATTAAATGCTTTTTCAACATCAATTAAAATGATCATATGATTTTTGTTTTTCATTCTGTTGATATGATACATCACATTGATTTATTTGCATATGTTAAACCATGTTTGCATCCCTGGGATAAATCCCACTTGCCATGATGAATGATCTTTTTAACATATTGTTGAATTTGGTTTGCTAGTATTTTGTTGAGGATTTTTGCATCAATATTTGTCAGAGATATTGGCCTGCAGTTTTCTTTTGTTTGATGTGTCTTTGGTTTTGGTAACGGTAATACTGGCCTCATAGAATGAGTTTGGAAGTATTCTCTATTTTTTTGGAATAGTTTGAGTAGGATTGGTATTAGTTTTTCTTTAAATGTTAGGTAGAATTCATCAGTGAAGTCATTGAGTCCTGGCCTTTTCTTTACTGGGAGAACTTTTTATTATGGTTTTATCTTGCTACTTGTTATTGGTCTGTTCAGGTTTTGGATTTCTCTATGGTTCAATCTTGTAGGTTGTATGTGTCTAATAATTTGTCTATTTCTTCTAGGTTTTCCAATTTATTGGCACATAGTTGTTCTTACTAGCCAATAAGGATCCTTCGAATTTCTGCAGTATAAGTTGTAATGTCTCCATTTTAATCTCTGATTTATTTGGATATTTTCTCTTATTATCTAAGTCTGGCCAAAGATTTGTCAATCTTGTTTAACTTCAAAAACCCAATTTTTTGTTTCATTGATATTTTGTATTGTTGTTTTCATTCAATTTCACACACTTCTGCTCTAATTTTTATAATTTATTTTCTTAATTTCGCATTTGGTGTGCTCTTGCTTTTCTAGCTCTTCAAGGTGCATTGTTAGCTTGTTCAAAGTTTTTCTTACTTTTTGATAGAGGCACTTGTAGGCATAAACTTCTCTCTTAGAACTCCTTTTGCTGTGTTGTGTTTCCATTATCAATTGCTTAAAAATTTTTTTCAGTTTCTTTCTTAATTTCTTCATTGACCCACTGGTCATTCAGGAGCATATATTTAATTTTCATGTATTTTTATAGCTTCCAAAATTCCTTGTTATTGATTTCTGATTTTATTTCATTGTGATCAGAGAAGATGCTGGATATGATTTTGATTTTTGAATGTTTTTAGACATGTTTGATAACTTAAAATATGATCCGTCCTTGGGAATAATCCGTATACTGAGGAAAAAATTTGTATTCTGCAGCTACTGGAAGAAATGTTCTGTAAATATCTATTAGGTCCATTTGGTTTATAGTGCAGACTAAGTTTGATGTTTCTTTGTTTCTTATTCTGCAAAATCTTTCCAATGCTGAATGTGGGTGTTGAAGTCATCAGCTATTATTTTATTGATGTCTATCTGTCTCTTTGGCTCTAATAATATTTCCTTTATATATCTATGCACTCCAGTGTCAGGTGCATATGTATTTAAGATTGTTACATCCTCTTGCTGAATTGACCTCTATATTATTATATAGTGATATTCTTTGTCTCCTTATATAGCTTTTGTGTTGAAATCTATTTTGTCTGATATAAGTATAGCTACTCCTGCTCCTTTTCAGTTTCCATTGGCATGGATTATCTTTTTTCTTCCCTTTCATTACTATGTGTGCCTTTATAGGTAAAGTATATTTCCTGTCTGCAACAGATCACTAGATCCTGTTTTTTAAAACCCATTAAGCCATTATTGTCTTTTGATAGGAGAGTTTAGTTCATTTGTATTTATTGTTAATATTGATAAGTAAGGATTTACTCCTACCACTTTGTTATTTGTTTTCTGGTTGTTTTGTGGTCTTCTCTCCTTTCTTTCTCCTCTTTCTATTTTCCCTGGTGATATGATTTAGTTTCTTGCTTTTCATTTTTTTGTATTTGTTGTATGTTTTGTGGTTTGAAGTTATCATGTGGCTTGCAAATAGTATCTTATAACCCATTATTTTAAGCCGATAACAACTGTTTGCATAAACAAGCAAGCCAAAGAAAAATTAATAAAGATGATATGCCTTAATTTTGTCTCCTGATTTTAAACTTTTTGTTGTATCTATTTATATCTTATTGTACTATCTATGTCTTGCAAAGTTGTTGTGGTAATTATGTTTGATTGGTCTACAGTTTAGTCTTTCCACTTAAGATAGTTTATATACCACAGTTGTAGTTTTTTAATATTCTGTGTCCTTACTATTACCAGTGAATTTTTTACTTTCAGATAATTTTTTTTTAAATTTTATTGCATTTTAGGTTTTGGGGTACATGTGAAGAACATGCAAGATTGTTGCATAGGCACACACGTGGCAGTGTGATCTGCTGCCTTCCTCCCCATCACCGACATCTAGCACTTCTCCCCATGCTATCTCTCCCCAACTCCCCTCCCCCTGCTGTCCCTCCTCTATTTCCCCCCAACAGAACCCAGTGTATAGTGCTCCCCTCCCTGTGTCCATGTGTTCTCATTTTTCAACACCCGCCTATAAGTGAGAACATGTGGTGTTTGATCTTCTGCTCTTGTGTCAGTTTGCTGAGAATGATGGTTTCCAGGTTCATCCATGTCCCTACAAAGGACACAAACTCATCGTTTTTTATGGCCGCATAATATTCCATGGTGTATATGTGCCACGTTTTCCCTGTCCAGTCTATCATCGATGGGCATTTGGGTTGTTTACAGGTCTTTGCTATTGTAAACAGTGCTGCAATGAACATTCATGTGCATGTGTCCTTATAGTAGAATGATTTATAATCCTTTGGATATATACCCAGTAATGGGATTTGTGGGTCAAATGGAATTTCTATTTCTAGGTCCTTGAGGAATCGCCACACTGTCTTCCACAATGGTTGAACTAATTTACACTCCCACCAACAGTGTAAAAGTGTTTCTATTTCTCCACATCCTCTCCAGCATGTTGTCTCCAGATGTTTTAATGATTGCCATTCTAACTGGCATGAGATGGTATCTCAATGTTGTATTGATTTGCATTTCTCTGATGACCAGTGATGATGGGCATTTTTTTCATATGCTTGTTGGCCTCATGTATGTTTTCTTTTGTAAAGTATCTGTTCATATCCTTTGCCCACTTTTGAATGGGCTTGTTTGTTTTTTTCTTGTAAATCTGTTTTAGTTCTTTGTAAATTCTGGATATCAGCCCTTTGTCAGATGGGTAAACTGCAAAAATTTTTTCCCATTCTGTTGGTTGCCGATTCACTCTAATGACTGTTTCTTTTGCTGTGCAGAAGCTGTGGAGTTTGATTAGGTCCCGTTTGTCTATTTTGGCTTTTGTTGCCAATGCTTTTGGTATTTTGGTCATGAAGTCCTTGCCTACGCCTATGTCCAGAATGGTTTTGCCTAGATTTCCTTTCTAGGGTTTTTATGGTGTTAGGTCTTATGTTTAAGTCTTTAATCCATCAGATAATTTCTTATTGCTCATTAACATCCTTTCTTTTTTATTGAAGTACTCCCTTCAGCTTTTCTTATAGGACAGGTGTGGTGTTGATAAAATCCCTCAGCTTTTGTTTGTCTGAAAAAGTCTTTATTTTTCCTTCATATTCAAAAGATATTTTATGGATATATTTTTCTAAGGTAAACTTTATTATTTTTCAGCACTTTAAATATGTCACTCTCTTCTGGTTTGTAAGATTTCCACTGAAAAGTCTGCTGCCAGATGTATGAGAGGTCCATTGTATGTTATTTTATTTTATTTTTTCTCTTGCTGCTTTTAGAATCCTTTCTTTATTCTTGACCTTTGGGAGTTTGATGATTAAATGCTTTGAGGTTGTCTTCTTTGGGTTAAATCTGCTTGGTGTTCTATAACTTTTATACACTTGAATATTGATATCTTTCTCTAGGTTTGGAACGTTTTCTGTTATTATTCATTTGAATAAACATTTTACTCCTGTCTCATTCTCTATTTCCTCTCTAAGGCCAACAACTCTTAGTTTTGCCCTTTTGAGACTATTTTCTAGATTCTGCAGGTGTGCTTAGTTTTATTTTTAAATCTTTTTTCTTTTGTCTCCTCTGACTGTATATTTTCAAATATCCTGTCTGTAAGCTCAATGCATTCTTTCCTCTGCTTGATCAATTCTGCTATTAAAGGACTCTGGTATATTCTTCAGTATGCCATTTGTGTTTTTCTTGTCCTCAATTTCTGCTTAATTCTTTTAAATTATTTCAATCTCTGTTAAAATTTGTCAAATTCTGAGTTCCTTCTGTGTGTTAGCTTATTTTTCTTTGTATTTCCTCAAAACCATTCTTTGAATTCCTTTTCTGAAAGATCACATATCTCCATTTCTCCCTCATTGGTTCCTGGTGCCTTATTTAGTTCATTTGACGAGGTTATGTTTTCTTGGTTGGTCTTGATAAGTGTAGATGTTTGTCTGTGTGGGCATTGAAGAGATAGGTATTTATTGTTGTCTTCTCAGTCTGGGCTTAGTACTCATCCTTCTTAAGAATACTTTCTGTCAGAGATGATCCAAGATGGCCAAATAGGAACAGCTCTGGAATGCAGTTCCCCGCAAGAATGCAGAGGGTGAGTGATCGCTGCATTTCCAAATGAGTTTTTACTGCCCACGGACCAGGATATTCCCAGATGGAAAAGTACCATGAGTCTCCAGCATAGCTGTTTCAGCTGGCACAGTGGGTCTCCACACAAAAACTCACACAAATCTGGGTGGTTGTTTCAACTGGCACCTGGAATGCCTGGGAGACAGAGTCACCAATTCAACTGAAAAAAAGTGTGCTGAAATAGGGAGCCAGGTGATCTGGCTCAGCTGCTCCCACCACAACAAAGACCAGCAATCTGAAATGCTCTGCATTGAGAGTTTCACAGCAAGCACAGCTGGACCCGGGATGATCCAGCTCTGTTGGGGGAAGGGTGTCTCCCATTACCGAGGCAGTCTATCACTACTGAGGCAGTCCACCATTACTGAGGCAGTCTGCCATTACAGAGACAGTCTGCCATTACTGAGGCAGACCACCATTACCGAGGCAGTTCTAACTATACCCCTATAAACAAAACTGCGAGGAAGTTCACACAGCAGCTGGGTAGAGCCCACAGCAGCTCAAAAACACCTCTGCTGGCAGGCTGTGACTAGGCTACCTCCTTGCTGGGCAGGGCATCTCTGAAAAAAGGCAGCAGCAGGACAGGAACTTATAAATAAAGCCCCACCTTCCCAGGACAGAGCACCTGGGAAAAAAAGGCAGTTATGAGTTCCACTGCAGCAGACTTAAATGTACCTGCCCAGCAGATCTGAGCATAACAACAGAGCTCACAGCTCAGCACCTAAGCCCTATAAGAGACAGACTGTCTCCTCAGGCAGCTTCCTGACCCCCATATAGTCAAAGAGACATCTTATAAAGGAGAGCTCAGGCTGGTATCTGGCAGGTATCCTTCTGGGATAAAGATAACAGAAGAAGAAACTAGCAGCAACTCTTACTGTTCTGCAGCTGCTGCAGGTGATCCGAAGGCAAGCAGGCTCTGGAGTGGACCTCTAGCAGCCTTACAGTATAGCGGCTTGACTGATAGAAGGAAAATGAAAAAACAGAAAGAAATAACTTCATCATCAACAAAAGGATGTCCACTACAGAGACCCCATCTGAAAGTCACCAACTACAAAGACCACAGGTAGATAAATCCACAAAGATGGGAAGAAACCAGCACAAAAAAGGATGAAAACACCCAAAACCAGAATGCCTCTCTTCCTCCAAGGGATCACAACTCCTCACCAGCAAGGGAACAAGGCTGGATGGAGAATGAGTCTGATGAATTGACAGAAACAGGCTTCAGAAAGTGGGTAATAACAAACTTCTCTGAGCTAAAGGAACATATTCTAACCCAATGCAAAGAAACTAATAACCTTGAAAAAAGGATTGATGAAATGCTAACAAGAATAAACAGCTTAGAGAAGAGTATAAATTAATTGATGGAGCTGAAAAACACAACACGAGAACTTCACAAAGCATACACAAATTTCAATAGCCGAATCGACCAAGCAGAAGAAAGGATATCAGAGATTGAAGATCAACTCAATGAAATAAAATGAGAAGGCAAGGTTAGAGAAAAAAGAGTAAAAGAAATGAACAAAGCCTCCAAGAAATATGGGATTATGTGAAAAGACCTAATCTATGTTTGATAGGTGTACCTGAATGTGACAGAGAGAATGAATCCAAACTGGAAAACACTCTTCAGGATATTATCTAGGAGAGCTTCCCCAACCTAGCAAGGCAGGCCAACATTCAAGTCCAGGAAATACAGAGAACACCACAAAGATATTCCTCAAGAAGACCAAACCCAAGACACAAAATTGCCAGAAAACCAGGGTTGAAATGAAGGAAAAAATGCTAAGGGCAGCCAGAGAGAAAGGTGTCGTTACCCACAAAGGGAAGCCCATCAGACGTACAGCCTATCTCTCAGCAGAAACCCTACAAGCCAGAAGAGAGTGGGAGCCAATATTCAACATCCTTAAGGAAAAGAACTTTCAACCTAGAATTTCATATCCAGCCAAACTATGCTTCACAAGTGAAGGAGAAATAAGATCCTTTATGAATAAGCAATTCTCAGAGATTTCATCACCAGGCCTGCTTTACAAGAGCTCCTGAAAGAAGCACTAAACATAGAAAGGAACAATCAGTACCAGCTACTCCAAAAACATACCAAATGGTAAAGTGCATCAACATAATGAAAAAACTGCATCAACTAATGGGCAAAACAACCAGCTAGCATCAAAATGGCAGGATCAAAATCCCACATAACAATATTAACCTTAAATATACGTGGCTAAATATCCCAATCAAAAGACACAGACTGGCAAATTGGATAAAAAGTCAAAACCCATTGGTGTGCTATATCCAGGAAACCCATCTCACGTGCAAGGATACACATAGGCTTAAAATAAAGGGATGGCAGAAGATTTACCAAGCAAATGGAGAGCAAAGAAAAAGCAGGAGTTGCAATCCCAATCTCTGATAAAATAGACTTTAAATCAACAAAGATCAAAAGAGACAAAGAAGGGTATTACATAATGGTAAAAGGATCAATGCAACAAGAAGAGCTAATGATCCTAAATATATCCACACCCAATACAGGAGCACCCAAATACATAAAGCAAGTTCTTAACAACCTACAAAGAGACTTAGACTCGCACACATTAATAGTGGGAGACTTTAACACTCCACTGTCAATATTAGGCAGATCAAATGAGACAGAAAATTAACAAGGATATCCAGGAGTTGAACTCAGATCTGGACCAAGCAAACCTAACAGACATTTACAGAACTCTCCACCCCAAATCCACAGAATACACATTATTCTCAGCACCCATCACACCTACTCTAAAACTGACCACATAATTGAAACTAAATCACTCATTAGCAAAGGCAAAAGAAGGGGAATCATAACAAGCAGTCTCTCAGACCACAGTGCAATCAAATTAGAACTCAGGATTAAGAAACTAACTCAGAAGTGCACACCTTCATGGAAACTAAACAACTGGCTCTTGAATGTCAACTGGATAAACAATGAAATGAGGCAGAAATTAAAATGTTCTTTGAAACCAACAAGAACCATAATGCAACACACAAGAATCTCTGGGACACATTTAAAGCAGTGTCTAGAGGAAAATTTATAGCAATAAATGCCCAGATAAGAAGCAAGGAAAGATCTAAAATTGACACCCTATCATCAAAATTGAAAGAGCTAGAAGAGCAAGATAAAAAAACTCAAAAGCTAGCAGAAGACAAGAAATGACTAAGATCAGAGAAGAACTGAAGGAGATAGAGATGCAAAAATTCCTTCAAAAAATTAATAAATCTAGGAGCTGGTTTTTGAAAAGGCCAACAAAATAGACAAACCACTAGCCAGGTTAATAAAAAAGAAAAGAGAAAAGAATCAAATAGATGCAATAAAAAATGATAAAGGGGATATCTCCAGAGATTCCACAGAAATACAAACTACTATCAGCTATTACTACAAACAACTCTATGCACATAAACCAGTAAACCTGGAAGAAATAGATAAATTCCTGGACACTTGCACCTCCCCAAGCCTGAACCAGGAAGAAGTTGAAACCCTGACTAGATCAATAACAAGGGCTGAAGTTGAGGCAGCAACTGATAGCTTACCAACTAAAAAAAGGCAGGGTCCAGATGGGTTCAGAGCCAAATTCTACCAAACATACAAAGAGGAGCTCGTACCACTCCTTCTGAAACTATTCCAAACAATCTAAAAGAGGGAGTCTTCCCCAAATCTATTTATGAGAGCAGCATCATCCTGATACCAAAACCCAGCAGAGACTCAACAAGAAAAGAAAACTTCAGGTCAACATTTGTGATGAACATAGAAGCAAAAATCTTCAATAAAATACTGGCAAACTGATTGCAACAGCACATCAAAAAGCTTATAGATCACGATCAAGTAGGCTTCATCCTGGGGATGCAAGGCTGTTTCAACATACACAAGTTTATAAACATAATCCACCACATAAACAGAACCAAAGACAAAAATCTCATGATTATCTCAATAGATGCAGAGAAGTCCTTTGACAAAATTCAATAGCCCTTTATGCTAAAAGCTCTCAATAAACTAGGTATTGAGGGAACATATTTCAAAATAATAACAGCTATTTATGACAAACCCACAGACAATATCATACTGAATGGGCAAAAACTGGAAGCATTCCCTTTGAAATCTGAGACTAGACAGGATGCCCTCTCTCACCACTCCTATTCAATATAGTATTGGAAGTTGTAGCCAGAGCAATCAGGTAAGAAAAAGAAATAAAGGGTATTCAATTAGAAAAGAGGAAGTCAAATTGTCTCTATTTACAGATGACATGATTGTATATTTAGAAGACCCTATCGTCTCAGCCCAAAATCTCCTGAAACTGATAAGCAACTTCAACAAAATCTCAGGATACAAAAATCAATGTGCAAAAATCACAAGCATTCCTATACATCAATAACAGACTCAAAGAGAGCCAAATCAAGAATGAACTGCCATTCACAATTGCTACAAAGAGAATAAAATACCTAGGAATACAACTAACGAAGGATGTAAAGGGCCTCTTCAAGGGGAACCACAAACCACTGGTCAAGGAAATAATACAGGACACAAACAAGTGGAGAAACATTCCATGCTCATGGTTAGGAAGAATCAATATTGTGAAAATGGCCATGTGCCCAACATAATTTATAGATTCAATGCTATCCCCGTTAAGCTACCTATGACCCTCTTCACAGAACTGGAAAAAACCACCTTAAACTTCATATGGAACCAAAAGAGAGCCCGCATAGCCAAATCAATTCTAAACAAAAAGAACCAAGCTGGATGCATCACGCTACCTGACTTCAAACTGTACTACAAGGCTACAGAAATCAAAACATCATGGTACTGGTACCAAAACAGAGATATAGACCAATGGAACAGAATAGAGGCCTTGGAGGCAACACCACACATCTACAACCATCTGATCTTTGACCAACTGGACAAAAACAAGCAATGGGGAAGGGATTCCCTGTTTAATAAATAATGTTGGGAAAACTGGCTAGCCATGTGCAGAAAGCAGAAACTGGACCCCTTCCTGATACCTTACACTAAAATTAACTCCAGATGGATTAAAGACTTAAACATAAGACCTAACATCATAAAAAGCCTAGAAGAAAACCTAGGCAAAACCATTCAGGACATAGGCATAGGCAAGTACTTCATGACTAAAACACCAAAAACAATAGCAACAAAAGCCAAAATAGACAAATGGGACCTAATTAAACTCCAGAGCTTCTGCACAGGAAAAGAAACAATCACTAGAGTGAACCAGCAACCAACAGAATGGGAAAAAATTTTGAATCTACCCCTCTGACAAAGGGCTAATATCTAGAATCTAAAAAGAACTAAAACAGATTTAAAAGAAAAAAACAAACCCATTCAAAAGTCAGCAAAGGATATGAACAGACACTTTTCAAAAGAAGACATATATGAGGCCAACAAACATATGAAAAAATGCTCTTTATCACTGGTAATTAGAGAAATGTAAATCAAAACCACTTTGAGATACCATTTCATGCCAGTTAGAATGGCGTTCATTAAAAAATCTGAAGACAACAGATTCTGGAGAGGATGTGGAGAAATAGGAACACTTTTACACTTTGGTGCGAGTGTAAATTAGTTCAACTATTGTGGAAGACAATGTGGCGATTCTTTAAGGATCTTTAAGAAATAGAAATTCCATTTGACCCAGGAATCTTATTACTGGGTATATATCCAAAGGATTATAAACATTCTATTATGAAGACACATGCACACATATGTTCATTGTGACACTGTTTACAATAGCAAAGACCTGGAACCAACCCAAATTCCCATCGATGATAGACTGGACACAGAAATTGTGGCACATATACACCATGGAATAATATGCAGCCATAAAAAATGATGAGTTTGTGTCCTTTGTGGGGACATGGATGAATCTGGAAACCATCATTCTCAGCAAACTGACACAAGAACAGAAAATCAAACACCACATGTTCTCACTCATAGGTGGGTGTTGAACAATGAGAACACATGGACACAGGGAGGGGAGCATCACACACTGGGTATGTTGTGGGAGTCTAGGGGAGGGACAGAAGAGTGTAGGGAGTTGGGAAGTGATAACATGGGGAGAAATGCTAGATACAGGTGATGAGGATGGAGGCAAACCACACTGCCATGTATGTATCTATGCAACAATCCTGCATGTTCTTCACGTGTACCCCAGAATCTCTCTCTCTATATATAAGAATACTTTCTAGATATTTGAAAGAACTTGGATATTGCGATCTAAGTTATATCTGCTTTACGGGGTACCCCAACCGAGTAATGCAGTGGTCCTTGCAGACTTTTAGAGATACCACCTTGATAGTCTTGGACACAATCTGGAAGAATTCTATGTATAACCAGGTAGAGACTTTTGTTCTCTTCTCTTACTTTCTCCCAAACAGAGTCTCTCTGTTCTGAGCCACCTGGACCTGGAGATGAAGTGACACAAGCTCCCATGTTGCCACCACTATGATTGTACTGGGTCAGACTTGAAGCCAGCACAGCACTGGGTCTCACCCAAGGCCTACTATAACCACTCCCTGGCTACTGCCTATGTTCACTGAAGGCGCTGTGGGTTTACTGTCAGCAGGCAGTAAAGCCAGAGAAGCTTGTGTCCTTCTCTTCAGGGTGGCAAGTTCCCTAAGCCCCTAGGCATTTTCAGCGGTGCCATCCAGAAGTCAGGGACTTGAGTCAAAAACCTTAGACGTTTACCTCGTGTCCTATTGTACTGCAGGTGAGCTGGCACTCAAAACAAGATGCAATCTTTCCCACTCTTCCCTCCCCTTTCTAAAGGAAGAGGAGCCACACCCCATGGTGTGAGTGGCAGTCGGATGCTCTGTTATAGGCACATTCATTTTTCTCTCACCATCACCCCCTCCTTCACCATTGGCAACCATTAATCAATTTTTCCTTTTTTCTTATTTCAGGAATGTTTCATAAGTGGAATTATGCAGTATATAACATTTTGGCATTGACTGTTTTTCCCTCTCAATGTAATTCTCTGAAGATTCATCCAAGTTTGCTCCATTTTATTGCTAAGTTGTATTCATGGTATGAACCACAGTTTGTTTAATAATTCACCCATTGAGGGACATCTGAGTGGTTTCTCATTTTTGGCTATTATGAACTAGCTGTTATGTAGCTTTTTGTGTACAGGTTTTTTATTTCTTTGGAATAAATGCTCAATAATGTAATTGCTGGGTGATAAGGTAGTTACATGTTTCACCTGCCATACTTTTGGCTATAACATTTTACATTTCTAGCAGCAGTGTATGAATGATCCAACATCCTCATCAATATTTGATGTTGTCACTATTTTTTTATTGTAGTCATTCTGATATATTGCCGTTTTACTTTGCATTTTGTTAATTGCTAATGATATTGAATACCATTTCATGTGCTTAGCCTCCCAAGTAGCTAGAACCATAGGCATGTGCTACCACTTCCAGCTAATTAAATTTTTTTTTTTTTTTTTTCAGTAGAGATGGGCTCTTGCTAGGTTGCTCAGGCTGGTCTGGAACTCCTGGGTTTAAGGGCTTCTCTTGCCTCCACCTCTCAAAGTTCTGGAATTATAGGCATGAGCCACTGTGCTTGGCCAGTGGTATTGTTTTACTTTTGGTGTTCATGTGTCTGTTGCTAATATATGAAATACAATTGGTGTAATTTTATCTTTTACACTGTAACTTTGCTGAATTCACTTATAGAAGTTATCTCTCTTTCTTTTTTTCTTTTTCTTCATTCTCTACCGTTGTTTGTCCTCTTCCTCCTCCTCCTCTTCTTTCTGTAGATTTTCTGGGATTTTCTACACAATCGTGTCGCCTGGACATAGGAAGTTTTATTTCTGTGACCTTGTTTTTCTTTTGTGAACTCTGCACTGGTTTGAACATCCAGTTTTATGCTAAGAGGATTATTATTAAGAACATTGAAAGTAGACAGACCATGTTCTGGTTATTAGGAGAAAAACATTCAGTTTTACCATCAATGTTAGCTGTAGCCTTTATGTGGATTCTCTCTACTGAGTTGTGAAAGTTCCTCTCTATTCCTATTTTTATAAGAACAACTTTTTTCAAAAAAAAGATATGGAGTGTTGCTATGCTGTCAGGATGGCCTCAAACTCCTGGCACAAGTGATCCTCTCACCTCAGCCTCCCCAGTAGTGGGGACTATAGAAGTACCACACCAACCCAGCTAGAATGAATATTTTAAAATGCTTAAAAATTTTTTTGCATCAGTTGATTTTCTTTTCTTCTTTAGCCTATGCATTTTTACTTTTTCAGCCTATAAATATAGTGGCTTATATTGATTGAATTTTGAATGTTGAATCAGTCTTATATCCTTGGAATAGACCCCACTTGATCATGGTGTGTAATTCTTTATACGTACTGCTGAATTCTATTTTCTAATCTTTTATTACAAATTTCGTATCTATATTTATTACAAATATTGGTATGTAGTTTTCTTTTCTGTGCTATCTTTGTCTGATTTGGTATCAGGGTTTTACTAGCTTAATAAAATAAATTGAGAAATCATCTCTGTTCCCTTTTTTCTGGAAATATCTGATCTTTCAGCAAATTCTGTTGCCTCTTACTTCAAAATACATCCAGAGGATGACCATTATCCATTATTTTCACAACGAATTGTATGGAATTAATGTTAATTCTTCTTTAAACATTTGACAGAATTGTCCGGTGAAAACATGTAGTCATGGAGATTTCTTTTTTTGGGAGTTTAACATACAAATTCAATTTCCTTTATAGTTACAGGGCATGTCATTTACTTATTTCATATTGGGTAAGTTGTAGCAGTTTGTGTTTTTTGAGGAATTGGTTCATTTCATCCAAGTTGTCAAATTCATGTCCATAGAGTTGTTTGTAGTGTTCCCTTGCTATTTTTTTTTTTTGATGACTGCATTGTCTGTAAGGGTATCTTCTGCTTCATTCTTGATGTTGTGAGTTTGCTAGGAGTGTCAGACTCCCTGGTTTGTTCTTAATATGTGTATATTTTTAATTACACAAATTATATGTTGGGACATTTTTGTTATAGAATTCTAACAATCCAGAGTATGAAATATACAGAGTAGAGTTCTCTTTCATTATCTTCTACACCTGTTTCTCTCATTTTCCTTTTTAACTCAGAGGTAATAAAAGTAAAAAATTTGGGGTGTATCTTCTGGGACTGTGACTCCTACTCATATGTCATATTTGGTCACCTGGTGAACATTTATTCCCTGACTTTTCAAGGATCTTTTTTGGTGCTATCTTTGTCTGATTTGGTATCAGGGTATTATTAGCTTCATAAAATGAGTTCAGAAATCATCTCTCTGCCTTTTTTTCTGGAAGAGATTGTGTAGAGTTAATGTTGATTCTTCTTTAAACATTTGGTCCTGGTGTGTAATTGGTCATGATGTGTAATTTTGATGATGAAATTGGTGGTGGGGGAAGTCAGAGTAACAGAGGAAAGCCAGAGGGGGAGGTCCGAGGGAGGAACAAGCAGTCATCTTTGTCTCTGCAGGAGGAGGCTCCTTTGATCTAGTGTTCTCACATGTTCCCCAGGCTACAACTTCAGGGGTAGATGTAGAATGGGCTCATTTGGTGGGGTACTAGATAAAGGAGTCCAGAAGCCTAGCTTCTGGAAAATATCTGATCTTGCAGCAAATTCTGTTTTCTCTTACTTCAAAATACATCCAGAGGATGACCATTATCCATTATTTTCACAACTAACATTGTGATCCTCTCTTGGATTATTGTAATAGGCCCCCTGTTCTCTATAATTCTGCCTTTGCCTTCTAAAAGTCTATTCTCCACACAATTACCAGATTGATCTTCTAAAATGTAATTTCTCATGCAAAACTCTCCAAGCTTCACATGTCCCTGAATCTAAATCTAATCAGTTCTCTAGACCTAAGTACCTGTTTACAAGGCAATACAGTTGATAGGGGAACATCTTAGATAATATCACAAGAATATAATTAACCATTTCCAAACTGTGGAAAATTCTAGAAGATAAAGTACTTAGTTTTTAGTTTTTTTCAACAGGTAAATGCCATAAAAAGGGAGAGAGAACTGTTGTAGACTAAATGATGTATCAACCAATCACAATGTGTGGACTTTGTTTGGATCTTGATCTCCATGATATAGTTATACAAAGATATTTTAGCATAGTTGGAAGAAATTGAGTATGGCTTGGTTATCAAATTATATAAAAGAATTATGGTTAAATTTGTTTGGTGAGATAATGATATTTCTCTTATGTTTTAAAAGTTCATATCTTGGAGGTACATACTGCTGCATTCAAGGAGAAATGACATAATGTCTGGAATTTGCTTTAAAATACAGCCAAGTCCCCCACTCCTCTGTATCAAACACCTAAATAAAAAGAAATGAACAAAAGACTAAAAGTATGTGTTTGGTAGATGGAACAAGAATGGCAGGATATTGATAACTCTTGAAACTGGATTATGTGAACATGCAGCTGCATTCTTATTTTATAATTATCTCTAGTCTGAAAATTTCTACCACAAAAAAATTGCTCTTTGGCCCTTTTTATTTAGGAATTCTTTAAGAAACTGGGAGATTTAGTTTTTTACAATACTACATTTGCCCTATCTTCATTCTCCTTCTGCCTGGGGACAGTCTGCAGTGCCCTTTCAAATTTGGGCCCACTTTGGTCCTCTGGGTATTTCTAATACTTTTTTAATGCAGTGACTTCTGGAAGTTCCCCTCATACTTGTTAACTAATAGTCCCACTGGATGGGGGCCACTGCCCCAAATGAGGTGTCTCTAATTTTAGATTGGAATCAGAAAGATCCAGATGGGTTGCCACTTATAACTGGTATACATTTCAGCCCATGAGCAGAGATGTGCAGGAAATAGTATGCAATTTTCTTACATAACTTCACTTAATTTGTAATTTGTGCCTTGGTTCTGCTGATGTCCTGTTTGGATTTCCACCTCTCCCTATTTGGAAATCATACAAGGCTGAGGTTTTGAGGGTGGGCTGAGAGCATACTCTCTGTTTATTGGAGCATACAGCTGAAGTTTAGATGCCCATCAGCTCAGTTGCCAGAACGTCTTTAGTTGGTGTGGCCTCTATGCCATATGTGAGACCTATCTCCATGATCCTGCTTGTACGCATAATATAGCCAGCCCTTCTTGAAGTTTTTGCCACTATACCTCTCCAGCCACATTTTAGAGGGCTCCTCCAAAATCCATAGTTTGAAGATCTCTCCCTGACCTAATCAGTACCTCTTAACACTGTGGTAGAGTAAGAAGGGCAGGACTAATTAAAAAAACCCTGCTGCTATTTTTTTTCTGCTAACTTTCCTCTTTTCTATATAGAGTTTGAGGTTTTAGAAATAAAAGTCAGGTGGGGTGTGGTGGCTCATGCCTGTAATCCCAGCACTTTGGGAGGCTGAGGCAGGAGGATAGCTTGAGGCTAGGAGTTCAAGACCAACCTGGGCAACATTGAGACCCTGTTTCTCAA
>NW_016107389.1:3582228-3630949 GCF_001604975.1 Cebus imitator | reverse complement strand
AAAAAAAAAAAAAAAAAAAAGAAAAACAAAGAAAAGTCAAGATGATTGCATGCTGTTGCTGCTTTCAGCCCTGCCATACCCTCTGAGCAATGAACACAAGGCCTGCTACCTGCTTGAGTCCGGAAGGGAAAGGTTGAAAAAAAAAGGAGAAAGGAAAAAAACTAAACAGAAACATGTTAACATCTCAAAATATTCTGCCACATTTGAAATACGGGAGACTTGAATTCATTAGAGAACTTCTACTGGAAAAAAGGAATTGTTCTTGAAAACAAGGTCTGTGCAGTTGCATCCACTGTGTTGGACGTAGGTCCACTGAACGCTGTGATGTCATCATTGAGGTCAGAGAATCTGCTGAGGGACTGGTGACCTTTGACCCTTAACAGCCCCGCTGTGTAGCGAGCACGGGGCAGTGCTGCTCGTTCCCTAAGCGGTCTGAGTTCTTCAGCTGTTTAGGAGACAAAACTACTTTTATTCGTACTGAATCTTTTAAACGAATATCCTGAGAGTCAAGAAAGGCCAATCTACAGGAAAAAGGGGGAGCTGGACATTAAGCATCTTCTAGAAACTCTTCTAGCTGATTCCATGAAACGGCGACAGAAGAGGAAACATTTGGAAAATGAAGAGTCCCAGAAAACCGCTGAGAAGGGAGGAGGTACGTGCTGGGCCAACCGTCTGGGGCACAAGCGTCATTGGCCAGCCTGAGCCGCCTTTAGGGAGGAGGCACTGAGGAGAATATACCACCTATGCAGCAGGGAGGGGGAGACCTGGCTCCGGGCTGACACCGGCACATCCATCTTGAGGGTACCGGCTGTGAGGTGGCACCGGAAGTCCAGATGCCGCTTGCACACGGAAGGCCAGCTTTGCTCGTCTGAGAACTTCTGTACCTGGAACTACGTCAGTCTCCAGGCAGGCGCGGCCGGGGTGGGGGACCCACTTACAAAGACCCAGTGATGCAGCCTGAGTCTCTCTCTCTTTGTCTATTTGTTCTTTCCCTGGGGTGACTGATTTGGGGGCGGAAAGGTTCTCGTAGAAATCTATGAGTTGCACTGCCCCTTTTAGCAGAAATGAAAGAATAGCCCAATGAGTTAAAGCCTTGTTGAAAAATATCTTGAGAAATGAAATGCTTGTTGTAAGTAGATTAAACACTTGTTTAGGGATGGCGTCATACTGAAACCAGGGAGGTTTGATTCCTTCAGCAGGAAGAATTAACCCATTAATCCAATAGAGTTTGTGAATCCAGAGTGTGGGACTTCCCAGAGGAAATGAAGCACAGGGGAGGGGCCTTAGAGCGCTGTCAGTTTATTTCTCAGGAGGCATGATAATGGCATGTATTAAATGTAAACAAGCCCTTTGTTCTGAAAGGGAGATGGTCACATGAAGGAGCAGAGCAGAAAGGAGCCTGCCCCAGATGGCCCTGGAGGCTTCTGCTGCAATTAAGAGCTCAGCAGGCCTATGAGGCCCAAGGTCATAAGGACTGTAGGTTGAGCCCGGAGCGGAGGCATAGAGAGTAGGCCTGGAGAGGAGGGGCTTGGGACAGTAAGGGGAAGGCAATGGTTTTCCTCTCCTACAGCTACCCTTACATTTCAGAATCTTTTTTCTCTCTCTCTCTCTGTGTGTGTGTGTGTGTTTGTGTGTGTGTGTGTGTGTGTGTGTGTGTGTGTGTAGTGGAAGGATTGGGGATAATGGGTGTGCTGTGGTGGGTTCTGCAGGGTGAGCTTCCTGTCACCATGCCTGGGCCTGGGCAGCACTCAATACACATAACAGTGTATACTGAATTTTTGTTCAGGGTATTCCAGGAGACAGTCACTCATATACCCATATATCCTCTGATACCGGAAAAAAGTCACACACCTCCACACACAGTGCATATAGTTATATATACACCATTCCTCTATTACATACTCACACAGCCCATGTGTGTGACAGTCCTTTCTTCCTACAGAGATTTCTTGTGTGGTGTGGTGTGTGTGTTTGTGTGTGTGTGTCTCCTCAATTCTCACATAAAAACAGCTACCTTAAACTATCTCTAAATACCTCTTTAAGAGCCCCACACATCGTATATACCATATCTGTAACATACTGCATAGCAGTGCTAGGCCCACTTTGCCACAGACCACAACAAAACAAAGATTCACCACCATCCCCTTATTAGGGTTGCCAGATGAAATACAGGATGTCCAGTTAAACTCGAATTTCAGATAAACCGCCAATGATTTTTTCGGTATGAGTGTGTCCCAAATATGGTACAGAATATACTGACACTAGGAAATAAGGATGACAAATATTGAAGGGACATACTTACACTAAAAAATTATTTGTAATTTATCAGAAATTCAAATTTAACTTGGCATTAGCTGTTTTTGCTAAATCTGGGAACCCTTATATACTCATAATGAGCTGACCTGTTACATACTTAACAGATTTCTGCTTAGTGCCTGTCTTCCCTGTCTAGAATGGAAGGTCCACTTAGAAGAAGGACTGTTTTGTTAAGTATTCCTAGAGTCTAGAAGAGTGGACTGGTGTCTGATACATGGTAGCTGTTCATCAAATATTGCCAGATGAATGAATTAATATACATTATAAATATAAGCCACATCATATAATCAGGAAGAGTTACATATTGCAGAATTCCAGGGTTGTAAACGCAAACTACGCACACAAACTCCATAGACACAGACACGTTTGTACAGTATACCCACACGAACCTACACATATCAAAGGCTATCTGATATGCGTCACTGTTACACTTTAGACGTATTCATAGTTACCACACAGGCATACATTCCTAAAAATACATTACAAAATACCTGTTGATGGTAATTAAATACTGGAGTATCTACCAGAAGCCAGTTTCATAAACCATGTGTGTTCACCACACCTGACATATGTCAGCCACTCAGTAAATATTTGTTGGATGGATAAATGATGTACAAACATTCCTCATCCACCATGTCTCTGTGTACTTCATACCTTTCTCAGGAATGTCAAAGTCCAAAAAGGCTGTCCTGCAGTCTGGATCCAGTGGAGTGGCCAAAGGCTGGAGCCAAGGGGTAGGAGAAGTCTCCTCTACCTCTGAATACTTCTCCTGCATTTCTTCTTCACGCAAGCTCATCCATGGTGGTAAGGGTGCAGGGTTCCTTAGGCATGAGGCTCCTTGGCTGCGGGGTTCATTGGGCATGAAAATCTTTGAGTGTGGTGCTCCTTGGGACTGGGGCTCTTTGGGTACAGGGCTCTTTGGGCATGATATTCTTTGGTTGCAGTGCTGCTTGGGTATAAGACTCTTTAGGAGTGGGGCTCTGTGGGTTTGGGGCTCCTTAGTTGTGAGACTCTTTGGGTGTGGGTCTCCTTGGATGTGAGACTCTCAGGGTGTGGGGTTCCTTGAGCATGGGACTCTGGATGCAGGGTGCTATGGGTGTGGGACTTTTTGAATACTGGGCTCATTGGGTGCAGGGCTCCTTAGGCATGGGACTTTTTGGGTGCAGGGTTCTTTGGGTAGAAAGCAGGAGGTTCATAGATCCAAGCATGAGACTGAGAAGAAACTCAGGGCAGTGAGATGTGATCAGAGCTCTGCAGAAGTGTCTGGGCAAGGTGACACAGCTGTTAGAAAAGCATGGATATGAACTCAGTGTAGGAGAGCATGAGCCCTGGTATGCAGTCAGAGAGCAGAAAAAGTCAGAAATGTTTGTGCTTGTTGTGTAGGGCCATAGGACCAGATTAAGCACCTTCAGCAAAACTATCTGGGTCCTGCCTTTGCCTTCCAGAGAAGAGAGTTCCTCAGCGCAGGCCTCCAGCACTGCAGTGGGACTCTCTAGCCCACACACCTCACACATACAGCCACTCTCTCCGCAGGTACACTCTCTGCACACACACAACCCAAATGCATGATGTGCAGTGCCATTCTCCCACACCACCTCCCACCTTTCACAAATAACACATCAATGACGGCACCAACTCACATCCTCATAGCACACACATGCTGCCAACATTCCACAGAGGCTGCAGTCCTTACCACCATACTCCACACCCCTGGATACAGACACCCCATCAACATCCCTATACACAATTGACACTAGAATCACTGCCTCACAATATGAATGACAAATACCAAGCTCACCACACAGCTGCATCACGCCATAATCCCTCTCTCCTGTACCACACGTATTCAACTTATGTTCCCCCAGCTTCTGGCATGCTCCGCGCATCTGCTCATGTTTCTAATTTCCTTTTCCAGGAATCCACAGAATACATCAAGACAGCCCCCAGCCTCAATCACCCCTAGCCCAAGTTCAGGAACGAGGAGTGACTCCTCCCTGCTCACAACATGTCTCTTTGTCGCCCCATTCATCCTATAAGACCTGTGTGTCCTCTCTGTGTGTAAACAAAGAGGAAAGGGGCATGAAAATATACTATATGCAGGTACAAATGAAAAAAGGTGTAGCTGTCTCCTGGGAGACAGAGGAAACTTCAGAGTCCTTAGAAAAGCAGCCAAGGATGGAAGAAGTCACCCTTCCTGAGGTTGTGCGGGTAGGTACTCCCCCCTCGGATGTGTCCACCAGAAACCTCCTTTCTGACAGTGAGCCCAGTGGGGAGGAGAAAGAGCATGAGGAGAGGACAGAGTCAGACAGCCTGCCAGGCTCACCGGCTGTTGAGGAGAGACCCAGGGCCAAGACACCTGACTGGCTGGTGACCATGGAGAACGGCTTCAGGTGCATGGCCTGCTGCCGGGTGTTCACCACCATGGAAGCCCTCCAGGAGCATGTGCAGTATGGGATCAGGGAGGGCTTCAGCTGCCACGTCTTTCATCTCACCATGGCTCAGCTGACAGGCAACATGGAATCAGAGAGCACCCAAGAGGAGGAGGAGGAGGAGGAAGAGGATGACCCTGAGGAGGAGGAGGAGGAGGAGGAGGAGGAGGAGGAGGAGGAAGAGAAGCCAGAAGAAAAGAAGGAGGAGGAGCAGCCCACAGGGGAAGACCATTGCCTGAGGAGATCCTGGAGCCAATGTCCAGGCTGTGTGTTTCATTCTCCAAAGGACATTCCAAAGGACAGGAAGTGAGCAAGAGCTGGGTTGGGCTGGGTCTGCTGAGGGAGCAATGGCTTCCCTGAGCCAGTACTCTCTCCCCAGTTCAGGCTTAGGTCTCTGCAAGGGAGATTTGGAAGCTTTACTGGCTCAAGGAACAATGGAGAGGGGCATAACTGGGCTCCTGTTTCTTGCCTAGGCATATAATAAAGTCTTGATTGTAAGTCAGGATTTGTCCTGAGCTTTCCAGCCCCTGCAGGAAGTTCTGAGAATTTCAAAGATCGCATTAACTAAGAAGTATCTTTCTTTGGGTTGATTTTCACACAGCAACTGAGACTTATGGGCCAGAAGATACTGGAAGATGGTGTGGCCTTCTCTTGCAAGAGGTAAGGCCTGAGACTTGCAGTGTTCTGAGGCAGTGTTGTGAGGCCCAGAGGAATCCAAGGGAAGGAGCTGCAGAGTTGCACAGGGTTACCTGGTGGCTCTGCAGCTGTATCAACTTGTGGTGTACCTAGTGCTTCTGGAGGAATTGTCCTCCATTTTCTTAGATGATGAGGTAAAGAGCATTGACTGGAACTTTCTCAGTGTCTCCATGATTGTCCTCAATTCTAAGAGGAAATCCTGGAGCTATTCTAGACAAATAAAGCTCAGTGTACCCTCAAGGGCCAGGATTGGCCTGAAAGGCCAGGGTGCCAGCAAGATCAGAGGTATGGAGTATGAGGGCCTTTGGCCTGAGCTGGGAACTCACCTCAGCCCATGGATATAGCCCTTGGGGAAAAGGGGAATTTGGAGAGGTAACAACATGATCCTGATACAATCCCAAGAGACCTGGAAATGTTTCAGACCCTTCATTTTGCTGCAGTTGATCTGGAAATGAACTCACTGTGGTATGCATGGCTCTGAGCTTTAAACAAACGTGAAGAGTAACTGACTAGCAATGCTCATATTGTTTCTTGCCTCTTCCTGTTCTGCCTCAATTGTTTTCTTCACTTCCAGGGAGAAGAAAGAGCCATGGAGATAGTAGCAGACAGACTGCCCAAGGTATGAAGGAGTTGAGGGACCAGCACTCAGTCTAACATGTAAACATCATATGTAATAAAGGCTGTGTTTCAAACCTTCCCTGGATATATTATTTAATTAACAAATTAATCTACCTATCCATCATTTTCTTTTTTCATTTTTTCTTTCTCTTTTTTTTTAGATGGAGTTTCGCTTTTGTTTCCCAGGTTGGAGTGCAATGGTGTGATCTTGGCTCACTGCAACCCCCGCCTCTTGGGTTCAAGTGATTCTCCTGCCTCAGCCTCCTAAGTAGCTAGGATTACAGGCATGCACCACCACACCCAGCTAATTTTGTATTTTTTTAGTAGAGACGAGTTTTCACCATGTTGGTCAGGCTGGTCTTGAACTCCTGAGTTCAAGCGATCCATCCGCCTCGGCCTCCCAAAGTGGTGGGATTACAGGCATGAGCCATCGTGCCCAGCCCTATTCATTATTTTCATCTGTCACTCTAGTGGTTTGTGAATGAAGTTTTATACCAGCACTGAAGATCTCTACCAGCCTTTTCCAGAGGCAGCAATACCCAAGCTCCTGGGATTGATTAGGCTTCTGTGTGACAATTTTTCCAAGGCTGAATACCACATTTCACATGAGACCATGACAAACTCTGCTACATACCTATGTTTCCATCATCCAGCTTTATTAAGCTTAGCATTTTTCCATGTTTGCTTCAGTTGGCTTTGAAGTAAAAATGATTACAAATACAGTCATAGTCCCCTGTTCCATTGCTTTACATATGGATTTTGAGTATTTTTTTTAGTACTTCTGGGCATGTCTTATACTATTACATAAATATATAAAATGTTTTGAATATCTTAAAAGTTTCACATAGCATTGTACTTCACTAGTCCTTTGCAACTTGTCTTTATTAAAAAACAGGTTTTTAAGATTATCCATTGCCATAAACATATCTATAGTTAACTAATTTTTACTAGTGTATTATAGTTCATTCTGTCAATATGCCGGGCGTGGTGGCTCATGTCTGTAATCCTAGCACTTTGGGAGGCTAAGGCGGGTGGATCCCCTGAGGTCAGGAGTTTGAGACATGGCCAAAATGGTGTAGAGAAAACCTGTCTCTACTAAAATTACAAAAATTAGCCGGACATGATGGTGCATGCCTGTAATCCCAGCTACTAGTGGGGCTGAGGCAGGAGGATCGCTTGAATCCGGGAGGCAGATTGCACTGAGCTGCACTGAGCTGAGATTGTGCCACTGCACTCCAGCCTGGGCAAGAGAGCAAGACACTGTCTAAAAAAAAATTGCCAATTTTTTATTTATTCTCTTTTTGATGAAATTTTAGTTGCATCCAAATTTCCTCTATTACCATACAGTGTGAGTCTCTCTTGAGGATGCATATACCCAAACATTCTTGCTATGCTAAAGTATATAGATATTTCAGTTTAGTAGTTATTGCCATGGTATATTGCTTCCTTTAATCAAGCATTTTTTCTTCTATTTTTGTTCTTCAATAATGATTAATGGTTAATGCTTTTCTCCGCAAATGTTATATACAATTTTTATTCAATGTAGTCCAAGATTTCTTTTCGTTCTCCTCATGAATGGTATATTTTTTTCTATTATATTTTAGAATTGGTTATTATTGATGCATATTTTAAATTTTCATTTCACATGTAGCAACCTTTTTGAAATTTTTCAGATATAAGTATTTCTATGTAGTATTCTGTATTTTTCTATATTCAATCATATTAAATACAACTAAAAAGAATTAATTTTTTTCCTTTTTATTTCTAGATAGTACTTGCATTTTTCTTCTGTTAACAGGCTAGGACCTCTGGTACAATATAAAATAATAGTGATCATACAAATAACTTAAGTTTTTAAAAAATGGTAAGAATGAGTATTGAATTTTATGTGGGTTTGATGCATCTATTCAGATGATTTCATTCCTTTAGTTGTTAATTTTGTGTGATGCATCATAGGTTTTTGGGTGATGAACCATCCTGACCTCCCTGAAATAAACCTCATTTTACCATTACTTTCTTTCACTAAATTGTTGAGTTCACTTTGCTATTAAGAAATTTAGGATTTCTATGACTATTCACAAATAAAATCAGGGCATAATTTTTTCTTACATTATCATTGTCCAGTTTTTCTTTTTCTTTTTTTTTAAAAAAAACAAAATTAACTATCTCCTATGCCATGATTTTTTTTTCTCTCTCTCATCCCTAAAAGAGCTTCTATGGAATGGGGATTCATTTAATCCTTCTTTTTTAAAAAAAAATTTAATTAAAATTCCAGGATACGTGTGTAGGATGTGCAGGTTTGTTACATAGGTAAACGTGTGCTATGGTGGTTTACTGCACCTATCAACCCATCACCTAGGTATTAAGCCCCGCATGCATTAGCTATTTATCCTGATGCTCTCCCTCCCTCCACCCCACCGACAGGCCCCAGGGTGTGTTGTTCCCCTCCCTGTGTTCATGTGTTCTCATTGCTCAACTCCCACTTAAAATTGAGAACATGCAGTGTCAGGTTTTCTGTTTCTGTGTAAGTTTGCTGAGGATGGCTCCCAGCTCCATGCATGTCCCTGCAAAGGACGTGGTCTTGTTCCTTTTTATGGCTGCACAGTATTCTATGGTATGTACATGTACTGCATTTTATTTACCCAGTCAGTGCGGGATTCACATGCTGTTTTGATTCTTCTCGATGGGCGCCACCCACTGCAGCTGTTTGTAGTTGGCCATCTCGGCCCCTCTCCTCCCATTTAATCCTTGAAATTTTGGTAAAGTTTTTCTTTAAAAGCCTTATGAACTGGGATTTTTCTTTTCTTGGGTAGAGGAGTGAGAATAATTTTGCTTATTGTTTCAATTTATTGTTTAAAATTTTCAGATTTTCTTGAAACAATTTTATATTTTTACAAATTACATTTAATAATACAAAGTAGTCCATAGTTTTGTCGTGGTAGTCTGTGATTTAAAAATCCTCTATTTTAATTATGTTTGCATTTGTTTTATAATTTGTTTATTTGTGCATTTACTCACATAGTTCACCTGATTAGTGTTGCCAGAGATTTGCTACTTTAATAATTGAAAATAAAATCTTTTAGTAGTTTTGATATTTTGTATTATTTCCTTTTTTAGATTTTCTAAACATACCTTTATTAATTCTTTCCTTTTTATATAGGTTTACTCAATTTTTTCTTTTTCTAGCATCTATTGAACACTTAACTTACTGATTTTTAATCATTTATATTTTTAACTAACTGCATGTGAAGCTATGCAAATTTTCTGAAATGCCATTTTATTAGTATCCCACAAGTTTGCTGTGTTATACTTTCATTGTTGTTTACTTTTAATGTTTTATAATTTCTATTCTGATATTCTCTTTAATCTGTGAATCACATAGGAATATATTTTAAAGTTGCTAAAATTTTATTGTAACCTGGTATATAGTCAATTTAAAAAGTGTTTCATATGTACTTGAAAATAATGTGTATTCTCTATTGGATTCAAGTTCATATGCATATCTGTTAATCAAGTTCCTTTATTTTATTCAAATTTTTTTTGTCCTTACTATTTTTAAGTCTAATCTTCCAGTTTCTGGTATAGACTGAAATATTTTACAATGATTGTGAACTTGTCCATTTCTCCTTATATTTGTACAGAGCTGGCAAATCTATTTTGAAACTATATTACAAGTCATGTGAAAATTAATGTTTTGTACATTTTTTTGGTGGATATTCTTATCGTCAAATATTTTCTCCCACTTTTTCTCTATTAATTACTTCCTCACTTTAAATTCCATTTAGTCCGATTTAATAAGCTTTTTGTCTAAGAACTGTTTTGCCGTACTTACAATATTGAATCTGCTTTTTAGTAAGTGAGTTTAGCTCATTACACTTATTTTGAAGACTGAGAGGTTTGGAAGGATTTCCACCTCTTCATCTGTGTTTTTCACTTATTGTCTCTGGTAGACTGTTGGTTCCCATCAGTTCCCTCCCTAATATCACTCTCTGCTTCCTGCTAGCTGAACTCTGATTTTGTTCAGGTTTTGAGCTTTATTGGGCACAGCCTCAGGAGATGAATCTTGATTTATTGAAGTTGGTTATATTGCTCCATTCCACTTTTCTAGTGATTGATTATTACCAAATAAGTAGTAAGAGGAAGTTTGCTGGGGAGCTTCTGGCAAATATTTTCCTCTTTGATAAAAAGGGAGTGGTTTATGGTAAAAAACCCTGACTCCTCCCTTCTTGTCTTTGAAGGTAGATGGTGGAAGGTATAATGCCTACAGCTATGACAACTATCTTTCAAACACAAGGGGATAGCCACAAAAATTACAGAAAATCCCACTCAGGGACCTATTGTCACTGAGTCACCTACGTCTCAAATCTGAACTTTATGAAACATTACTATTTCAAGCTGCTTTTAGTTGGGCACACTATACTGATATGGCATCTGTGATATGTCACACTGCTATATGCTCATAAAATCTGCATTTCTTGTCCTCCTGAGCATTTACGAAAACTGTATTTCCTATCTTCTTTTACAGTTAGGTGGGGCCATGTGGCAGAGCTCTCTGATAGAAGAGATAAATGGGAGTGTGGATAAATGGGATGGCCCAGGCATGGCCCACCAAATCTTCCACATGATCTTCTAAGTCTCGCTGGAATACATGGAGGAATTAGGTTCCTGAAAGATGGAGAGTTCAACAGGGAGGATCTAATATAGTTCCTTCTTGTTCTGCAGGCATAAAATGCTTAATGGTATGGGTTCCAAAAGAGCTGCAGGCAGAATTCGCTAAGTTTCTCCAAGTGTCTGAGATTGGGAGTGGTGGCTGGAGTGCAGGTCAAGTACAGGCTGGCTAGTCCATAGATACAGATTCTCTTCATGGACACATAGTCTTTAATGTAGTTTTCCTTGTCCCTGGCCATACTAATCTTTCTCCCTCAACACTTTTCTCCCTCTTTCTATGACCTTTCAGTACAGGGAAATCTTTCTACTGTTGAGGTGAGAAGTATTGTTTGTTCACATAAATCTTTCCTGTTCTCCTGTGGTTTCTGCTTTTGACATTCCATAGCTAACAATTTTCCTTTTTTTTTCTCCTTTGTTTCTGCTAGGTCTTTATCTTCCTAATGCAATGAACTTGAAGTCTTTAGCTGACTGGTTGGGGAAAAATCCAGCAGCAAAGAGAAGTGATAAAAAATATTTCAGTTAATTTTTCAAAGTAGCATCCAGCTATATATTTTAAAATTTTTGGAGTAATATAGAAATGTTGTCATTATAAAATTGCAAATGATATTATTCAATGTATAAAAACAAAATTAAAATCCCCTTCAAATTATCCCTACTCTCCTTCCAAGCCTGCTTCCTTTTGCAGAGATTTTGATTATTAGTTGTTTGGTTTCAAGATATTTGATCCATGTATTTACATACATAGCTGTTTTATATGACATATGTAGCTTTATAGAGACTTTTTATTCATAAATTGTATCATACTATGTGTAATCTAAATCAGCATTTTTGTTGAAGATCTTTTAATGCCCTTAATATAGATATTTAACATGAATCTTTAATATAGATTCATACCTTTTTTTAAGAAAATGTAATTTATTTACTTCTGGTGACAAATCATAATATAATTATCCCCTCATTGATGGACATTTTGAGAAAGTTGTTCCTTTCTCCTTCAGTTGTCTCTTGCCTCTTAAAACCAGATTGCATTTCTCCTAAGCATTTAATGATTATCAGGACTGTCTGATAAAATACTTTAAATGATCTGCAGTTTCCCTATAGAGGGGTAAAATTTTAAACTCTGTATTTCAGTTCTCTCTCAACATCTGGAATTTTCTTAGCTATTTCTTCACTTCAGGTTGAGTAATTGCATGATTCATGTAATTACTTTTTCCCTCTAAGGTACTAATTTTGATTGTGTCATGTGAATTACTGACAAATGCTAGTATTCCAGTCAAGACATTGGGCCCTTGATCAAGGAACTTAACTTCTCTGGCCTCAGCTTTTTTATATGTTACGGAAAGGTTTGGGCTAGCTGACATCTAGAATGCTATGTGTCTGTGAAACCTCCTCACTTGTTTGTCTGCTGTTTGAGAAGAGAGGGTTTTCTTATGAAGCATGAGCATCATAATAATATACATTTATTGTTGTTTTTAACCTTGAATTGGACAGAATACTAATCATACCTGGCTTTTTAGTTCTATATTATGTTACATATATTTTTAGCTCTAAATACTTTATATAACCCTTGGTACTATTTTAAATAGCATCTTATTTTCTCTTACATTTTCTAATTTGTTATTTCCAGTGTAGAGGGACTTGATTGATTTTAAAATTTTTGATATTTTAACCCTCTGCCTTGGTGAACTATATAATTAGTTTTTACTATTTTACCTGTGGATTTCCTTGGGTTTCCTAGATAAATGATGATATCGAATGTAAATAATGTATTCCATGAATAGTTCATTATAATGCATCTTATACATGCTTTTAAAAGTCATAGTAACCTTTTTTCATATATTTTTAGAACTCCCCCCGACCCTGCAAAGGGGAACTAATATCAACAATCTCCATATATCCATTCCATGTTTTAATTCTTTTCTTGTATGTATATATCCATAGCAATATATCGAGTTCATGTGAATATTTATTTACATAACTGTTATAACATTATAAAATGTACTTTATTTCAATCAACATGTTTTCAAGATTTATCCATGTCAATTCATATAGATCAAGATCCATTTAACAATTTGATACTGTTCCATCATATGCATGTGGCCTCATTTATTTTCCATTCAAATATTATTGAACAATTGAATTGTTTCCATCACTTTTCTAGAGCAAACAGGATTTCATAGAACATTGTGTAGATTTCTCCTGAGAGTCAGAAAGGGTCAGGTTGTTTGAAGGATTTCTGCTTGCTTTAGCCCCCTTCCACAGGCCTCCTCCAGTCAGACATTTGAAGCACGGATGACATTTGTCAGAAATTTGAAGCACAGATGAAAGGAAAATTCTCCCAAATGGGGAAACCTAAGGCACTGCCCAGAAGGTAACAGGTTAATTTTAGGCGCCCTGTTGGGCCCTTGGGAGAATCTGGGCTAGCCTACACCTTGTCCCTCTGCCTCTTCTCAAAACCAGTGTGAAGAAAAGGAAAATCCAAAAGCTGTGAACAGACAAAGGGAGTGATCGTGGGGTTTGGAGCTGTTATTGAGGTCTCAGAGTGGACTGTGAGGGCACAGTGCAACCAGATGGCCCAGCCCTTCCTTCTGAGAACTTCTTTGCAAGGAATGCTAGTAATTACGGTGGTACCAGACATACAGCTGACATAGACCACATTGTCACAGAAATCTGCTTTATGAACATCTCTTCTTGTTCATACACTCTTGTTTCCCATTATTTGGTCACTGTCTTTTGTACTTCACTAATGTGAATCATGATAGCTAGGGGACAGGGGTCATAATGACCCTTCTTGCTAAGCAGCATTAGTCCATAGCTTGAAGGTGAGGGAGGAGGTCAAACTAAACTCAAGAAGGAAAGATGGTGTTGAAGAGATGATCTCAGAGCTGGGTGTATTTTCTCAAAAGTTGACAAATGATGTGTAGCTCCAGGACTGCAAGTGTTTCCTGGAGGCTTGCTGCCATGGGGATGGGTTCACTCATTGAAGGAACCAGGTACCCCCTTCATTTCGTTGCTTGCTCACACCTGTTCTTCTGCCACCTTCTCTGCTTTTGATACATAATCTGCAAGACTGATCTTCTCCTGAAACCACTTTCTACTTGTTATTCTAGTCTTATTTATGAGCATTTATTGTCCCTTTCCAGTGTTCCCCTAAAATTCCACTGCAGGGAGTTTATAATTTGATGATCATGCTTCTTGCCATACTCTCAGCAGCCTCTGATAATTTTATCTACTTTATGCTGTAGTATTTGCACATCAAGAATTCTTACTAACTCTGCAGCTGTAGGTTAACCCATTAGGAATCTTTCTCTCTTTTGACAAACCTTTTCCATCTTTCAAGGTACTTTGCTTGCCTCTTTCCTACCTCGACTCTTTTTTTAAAGTTTATTTTTTGCTATTTCAGTAAACTCAATCTCCTTTCCTAATTTCCTCACAAGCATGTAGAATTTATTCCTTGCAAATTAAAGAATGTTTGATTCTTGAAAAGGGATAACCTCACGGTTGTTCTTGCAATTATGGAAGCTTCCCTGTCTGGCAGTCCTTTAAAGCAGGCCCCATGGAGAGTTGCAGTTGAGTTCCAAACCTCCTAAGAACAAAACTCGTACCAAGAATACCTCCCAGCAAATTAGAGTCCCTGACGACTTTCTAAGCTCGGCTTTGAATTCACATCCAATTAAGATAATTTAGGTAAAAATCATGGTTCTGTATGTATCCTGAAATCCATTTAAATAGAATAAGAACAACAAAGAAATCCCAAAATTAGAAGAAAATTGCACTTAAAATTAGGGAATGGTTCCATTTCACAAGTTATGAAGAATATCTGCTATACATGATAAAGTTTCCCTGTTTTTAATCTGGCCAAGGGTGTGTGTGTGTGTGTGTATGTGTGTGTGTGTGTGTGTGTGTGTGTGTGTGTGTGTGGTTGTGGTACAGTGAGGGTGGAAGTGAAGCTGAAAGGACCGTTTGATCTCTACTTATTTTTCTAGACAGGTTCAGGGGAAATCCCCATTGCCTACAAGAGCTACATCAGTTTTGAATGATTCCTGCTGTTCCTGGTAGGCTTTTTGGAGCAATATAGAATACAGAGGCCTGGGGTTCTCTTCCTATGTCTCTCAGTTGACATGCCACTCTGAGATTTCCTGGTCTTATCATGGTGCTGCCAAGAATCTGATATAAGCACCCTGCTTCTCTGGGTTCCCAGACCCTTCTCATTCTTGGGAAATATTTGTCCAAGTCTCTTGGCCAAGCCCTTCCTCTCCAAGGCATTCTACTTCTTCAAAACTGTAAAGCCCCCTATTTTTTTAAACAATAGTTTTGATGGCTTATTAAACCTAGTGTCAGTAGGTAAACTAGTTCATCTTTTTTTAGGGGTCATGAGAGTTTGATCTTTAAACCTCTCTAATAAGGAGGGACATATAATAATAAAATTAGCTAGATATTACTGAGAACTGATCATGAGCCAAACACTCTTCTAAGCATTTGTTTGGCTCATGCAGTCAGTCTGAAGAATGACTCTAGGAGGCAGATGCTATTTTCATCTTAGGATGAGCACCTTAGTGGTCTAAGAAAATGTGGGCATAACTCCTGGAACCATCTGGGAACTTTGTTCTTCTTCTACAGCCTTGAGTTCATCTGAGACCAGACCACACTAACTGGAAGAATATGAAAAGGTAGACGAAGAGTTTGTTCATGCCTGATGTTACTGTACACTGTAGTCATATCAGCTACTAGGAAGAAATTCTAAGATCAGTGAGGTGTGTCCGGTCCAGATAAGGCACACGATTTCAGATAGAAATCATGTGCAGAAAGCCTCTGACCTGGGGAAGTTCTGAGCTTGTTCTGTTTCTTCCCACCAAGTTTAGATTCAGGGGATCCACCTTCATACCATTATTACCCATATAGGTGTTGGAGCCATCCACAAATTCAGGACTTATAAGTGTCCTGGCATAGTGGATGCAGAATAAGTTGGATGGGACACCCTTGAGTGTCATTCTTGCTGGGGAGTCACGGGTGAAGTGCTGGCTGCTGGAGATGCATGCTTGCATGGGGGCAAGCAGAGTGTCTCAGGACGCTTGCTCTGCACTTGTTTGTGTATCCTATTCTGCCCTTGTCTAGCCACCTATGACCTTCCTTTATCCTCAGCCCTGGGAGTCCCTATCTTCACAAGGGTAGGACAGTTGCCTCATTTTCCCTCATCATATCCTTTCTCCAAAATATTGCATTGTGAGTTTTTCCCTTTTTCTAGACTCCTTTATCTCCATTTTTGTTCTGTCATCTCTTTCCTGCAGCCTGCTGACTCAATGGGGTATTTCTATCCAAAGACGAAAGAAATAGCAGCCATTCTGAAAAAACAACACAGGCATACCAGAAAAACTTCAAAACATTTATCCCGCTACACTTAAAAAAAATCACACAATGAACATATTGAAATTCTCAGTGTAACAGCTCAAATTATTTAAAAATTGAGTAAAATTTAATTTTTTTCCATACTCCTTCTAGTCCTCAAGGTTAATCTGATTAACCATTTACTATGCCAACTTTCAGACATTTTCCTATGCACTCGTACAAATTTCTTTTTTCACATAGAATATGAACTAGGTGACCTAAACAATGCTGTGATTCTGTGATTCAATCTCTTCCATTGAGTCATCTACTGATACAATAGTCCTTTTCATGGAGAAATGTTTCCAATAGCTAATAGTTAATATCTGCTGAGTGCTTACTATGTGTCAGGCACTCCTTTAGCTGCTTTATATAGAATTATCACATAGAATTTTCATAATATCCCTGTAAAATAGGTATAATTATTGATCCTATGTGACAGATAAGTGCAGATAAGTACAGACAATACATAGAGTTCAAATGACTCCTCCAAGACAGTAGAGCAAGTCAAAATCCATGCCTGTAATTACTTGGCTCTATTGCCACCATCTGGGAGACAATGGTTTTGCCACAAAAACCTTAAAAAATCATGTTAAATTTTTACATCTCTTAAGACAAGCATGGCACTGTTATACAGAAGAGGTAAACTAAACTGACCCTTTATTTTATAAAACCGCATGTAGCTGGATGAAGGAAAGCCAGCTACAGATTCAGGGTTCCCACTCCCCAGCTCCCCTTTTTTAGAAAATAGCTTCTTATATGCAATTCATGTAATGTCAAGTCTAGGATGTAGTCTAAATATTCACGGAAAATGGAGATACATAGAAAGTAGTTAAAGTTGGCAAGTACTAGGAGCATAGTATTATTGGGGTCCTGGTGGAAACCCACAGAAAAAGCTTGCCTGGTTCCATTCCAAGCCCTTGGATATGCTCCACCAACTGCCATGGTCCCTGGGTCAGCTACTGTGCCCATTTGTTGATTCAGTAGCATCCTCAATTTGAAAGAATCATAAGGAAGCCTTAATTTGGGTAGCAGTTCTAAATTCTTGATGCAATAATATTTTCAGAATGTGGGAGGATGTCAAACTGTGGAAATATCCCTAAGAAATTTGCTTATTTAGCTTTCTTCCATCTTCCTAGTATTCTTTTTTTTTTTTTTTTTGCTAAACACCAGGGGTTTTGCTTTCATTTTTCAGATATATGTTCTTCCTTTGTCTAATGAACTTTCGGATACTTTCCGATGAGATATTAAGGTTGGAAAAAATAACCATCTCTTTAAAATAAGAAAGATAGCAATAATGCTATGTATATAAAGCCCTAAAATTGAAGATATGCTTCATCATAGCCTGTCAACTGGAATGGAAAGATCATGCTTCTAGTTCAGAGTCTATAAATAAAAGCCAGTGATTCTCTGGGGCACCTTTGGGGTCCTTATTCCTGATCCTGGTGAGACTTCACCATTTCCAATGGGCAGGGTTGACACATAAAATACAGGATGTCTAGCTACATTTGAATGTCAGAAAAATAACGAGTACAGTTTTAGTCTAAGTATGCCCAAGTATTACATAGGACATACTTATATTAAAATAATTATCTGTTCATCTGAAATTCAAATTTAACTGGGTATCATATTTTTATTGGCAAATCTGGCAACCTACTGATGTACCACAGTAGAGGTAGCTAAGGGAAGGAACAAACTGGTTTTTGAATAGTCACAAGTTGCTTGAAGCATCCTGGGAACAATGTGAAATCTTGACTGCAAGTACTTCCTTGGGCTTCCCTGAGTTGGGGTGACCTTCCCTGACCTCCCTCTTAAGGGTTTTCTAGTAAGGCTGGAAACCCATATCTAAGGGGGAATCCCAAAGTCATTCTTACCCTTATGACTTTGTTTCCAGTTCAAAGTGGAATCTTCCTAGAAATAGCTGCATGTGACCAACAAGAGATGATGAGGTTTGTAAAACTGGGATTAACATACCTTTTACACTTATGGGTAAGGTTTTTCTGTCTGGGGAGATGTGATGGGATTGATGTGAAAGATTCCAGGTCCTCAGACAGACAGAAAAGTCCTGTTATACTTCTAGATGCATGATCAGGCTCTAGTGGTTCAGAGAGCCCAAACAGACGCAAGCTTAGATGTTTCTAGGGACCAGGTACAGACCTGAGTTTCAAGATCACATTTTATGGCTCGTGGAAACAATAAACTACACAGTTTCCAGAAGAAAAGTCACAGAGGAGATCTTGGCTTCATCACGTGTAGGCTCTTATATTTGGTTCTGTCTAGATGGTGTTTCAAAGATGGAGTTGTTTACCACTTTGGAGGTCCAGAAAATTCTCTAATATACTCTTTGGACTCCTGCTTCCTGAGAAAAAACAGGGCTGAGGCTATAGAAAAGACATGAATTTTCTGGGCTGACAATGGCACAGCCCAGACTCTGCAGATGGTGCTGCTGCTCCCTGTAGAGTACAAAGGGATTCTCATTTGTTTTGTTTCCTTTCATGGCACAAATATCTGATATTTATGTAATGCTGGTATTGCAAGAACCAAGGAGAGCAAATTATTAGGAATAGGGTTGTGTAGAATGGGAAGAATTTGCTGGAAATTCACAAATGGCGCATGAAGAGGCATGGTACTGGGCTGGGAGTGCAGGCCAGGGAGTTAGGAATAGCATTAGAAATTGGCCAGCTTGTCGTTCATTTGTCTGTTTCTTCAATAGGTATTTACTGAGTTACTGTCATGTGTTAGGTAGTATTCTGAATTTTGCAATACAACAGTGAAGAAAGTAACTTTTCAGTTGTTTAAGGAGCTTATAGTTCAGTCAGAGAGATTGATAAATAGGCAATGACAATATAGGAGATAAAAGAGGTAAGTGCAAACTGTGGAGGCAAGCAGGAGAATCAGCTAGTTAAGTCTAGTTATTGGAGTAGAGAATGGAGGACCCAGGAAAGACTCTCAGCGGATGTGACATTGGAGATCTGCAGGGTTACTAGGAATTTTCCAGAACTTTCTCAAGGATGGAGAAGTGGAAGAAAGTTTTGGGCAGAGGGAAAGTCTGTACAGAATCTCTAAGATGAAGAGAATGTGCACATTCATCAGTATGGCTGGGCATAAAATCCAAGAGAGAGAGTGGCTGGAGATGTGGATGGGAAGGGAGACAGAGCTCTGTTGACTGTGGTAAGAAGCTTGGACTTGTTCTGTGTGCTAATAAGCAGAGGAATGACTTCATCAGATGTGTGTTTTAAAGAAGTCACGAAGTATGGAGTGGGTATGGAGTGGCTTTAACTAAGCGTCAGTCCATATGGAGTAAGCTCAAATTCTTCTGTGTGTGAACCAGTGTCCCATATGGGACTAGATAGGTCACTGGGGCTAAAGTGGAGGGTGGCAGATAGTGAATTTTGTTTTTTGTTTTCCTGTTTCTTATATGAGGCTACACCACCACTTTGATTCCGCTAGGAGTAGCATGCTCAGTAAATTTCCTGATTCTGCAAGGCAGATATTTCTTTGTATTATTCTAAATTACCTTAGGATCCAAAGGAGCCATCATTATAGAAAAAGGGTCTGGTGCATGTTCTTCACATGTACCCCAAAACCTAAAATGCAATAAAATAAATAAATGGGAAAAAAAAAAAAAAAAAAAAAAAAAAGGAAAAAAAAAAAAAAAAAGAAAAAGGGTCTGGTACATGTAGTAGCCAAATGAAAATAACTGATTGAAAAAAAAAATAAAATTTAAGGAATTCTGGAGCAGGGACCTAGAAGTGTATAACAGTAAGGGCCAAGATACTTGCAGAATTTCTAGCTTTATGACTCTTGGTCCTCTTTACCCTTCTTTCTATCCCCAGAAGCTTGGGAGGATGAAAGGGTATTTTAGCGACCTTTGATCATATTCTTTTTTATTGGTCCTTCCTACACATTTAATAGCTTCTTTCTTTGTCATGAAAAAAAGATTAAATTAATGATGGAGATGATAAAATGAGTTGCCCTGCCTGAGGCAATGTATGCCACATGTTGTAAGCCATGGTGAAGGTATAGCAATTGTAAATTTCTTCAAAGAAATCTCTCTGGTCCAAATCTATGCCAGCTCAGTGTGCAGTGCTGCTCCCCTAAAACAGAAGGGGACAGGCCGTGAGGGCTCACCTCAAAGGAGGCAATGGAGTTTTGACTGGACCTCACCGCGGGTAATCATTTTTTGCTTCAGAAGAAGTTATCAAAAAGCCAGAAAACATCTCTCCTCTTAAAACTGGTTGCTGAATACATCACTTATTTAACACCTCTTTTCTCCACCAAAGGCTGTGTGTGTGTGTGTGTGTGTGTGTGTGTGTGTGTGTGTTCCAGATCGACTGAAACATTTCAGAAATAATGTTAAAATAAGAAGTGAATTCAGTGTGTTTTTATGAATGAATTTTAATACATTTTAATTTATTGACTGGTCTAAGTCTCTTGGCTCTTGAAAATATTTACCCTGTTTTTATTTTAAGAGAAGAAAACTTAGACCTATTTCAGGGGAGGGGGCCACTCCTGGAAGACTTTTTAGCTTCACTTTTGAGGAAGGTTAAATATTCCTGTGGAATGAATTCCAGGATGTAAAGAAAGCCTCCAGTCACATTGATAAAAGATCTTCAGTTCTCTCAAGCACAGACTGTATGAAAGGTTTCCATTTCTCTATATGTGTGCATGTGTGTATGTGTGTACGTGCACACACACCTATGTTTACATTTAGATTAACACTGAATTGTGTTTCACAACCAAGGTGCAAGAAGAAAGACTAATCATGGCAGACACCCCCACTGCCTCCCTGCCTCCCTGCATGGTTTGAAAGTAACAGAATTCCCTGAACAGTAGTATGCTACTTATCTTCCTGTCAGTCATTCAATACCGCTTACAAATTCCAAAGGGCTACTGTTAGTAAAACCCTCTTGCTTTCCACTCCTGAGCATGTTTCATCGTTATCCATTTTGATCTTGGAAATGTAATATTTAACAAGGTACCAGTATCTGTGAACTGTCATTCCAACAAAGGATATCAGTATTCTCTATGGCTTTTGTTGTACTAGGATTTAACCTTCATTGCTAATTGTTGGTCTGTCTTCCTAGCTTACAGCTTATTTGGACGTACATGTCTTCTATCTGTTACCACTTCAGAGCTTTTGTCTAGAAATTAGACTGGTAAAATAACATAGAAGGGTTTTCCCCTATGATAACCTCTTCCTTTGACACAAATAATTGAAAATGGGTATGATAGGATTGAAGGATGTAAAGTTTGAAAGTTTTAAGAAAGACTTGGAGAATCAGGAGTAAAAGAGAATGAATGCAAGTGGGTATAAGATATTATTTTGCCCAAAAGGCTACTTACAATGGATTTGAATTTAGGTTTATTATAGAAGATGGTTACACGTTAGGTCTTTTAAGTTCTAACACCCAGATGTTCTTTAAAAATCTATTTTAAAGTTCTAACTGGAGATCTTAGAATAAAATTGCCAGAATGTGAAGAGGTAAAAGAAAAGTCAGATTGGAAGGATGCTACAAAAAATAAACTTCCCCGTCGATGACCAGGCCAGTGTGAATGGAAGTCAGATGGGAAAGGAAACAGATGCAGAGATGGTCTTGTAATTAATGGAGCTTACAGCTCTTTAAAAATGCTAACCTCAGTAGGGCACAGTGGCTCACACCTGTAATCCCAGCACTTTGGGACGGTGAGGTGGGCAGATCACTTGAGGTTGGGGGTTTGGGACCAGCCTGGCCAACATGGTGAAACCCCATCTCTACTAAAAATACAATCACAATTAGCCAGGCATAGTGGTACATGCCTGTTATCCCAGCCACTTGGGAGGCTGAGGCAGGAGAATTGCTTGAACCTGGGTGGTAGAGGTCACAGTGAGCTGCAGTTGCACCAGTGCACTCCAACCTGGGTGGCTTTCAAAAAAAAAAAAGAAAGAAAGAAAAGCAAAAGAAAAAGTGCTAACCTGAAAGAAGCAGGTACGCAGCACGAAATGAGAGCTTCTCATAAAAGTCCACCCATTTGGCAGGGCCACCAGGGTGGAGAACCTCTTCATTTTTGGTACACAGGCTGGCATTTCAAAGACATGAAGACACAGGTTTTTCTCTGAAGGTTGTGGATGGTTAGTTGTAGATATCATATTCTTTAGATATAATTTCTAGAGCTTACTATATACTCATTCTAAGGAAAATATTTCTCTCAATCTAAGGACCTAAGAAAGCAATGGGAGGCTGAAAGAGAATTTACTCCTGTCTATTACTTAGGGAAATTTCTTAGTCTCTCTAACCCTAATTTCCTCATCTGTAAATTGGTGATGATCATAATAGGGTTGCTGTGAACTTTAAATGAGATCATGGATATTGGTCACTCAGTGCAATGCCTGGCACATAGGAGCTGCTTAATAAGTGGTAACCAGCAACTATTATTAAAATCATAGAGAGTAATTTGTCTTAGGGTTTTGTCAGAAGAGACTTATTATCTTTGCTCAATTGCTTAGATGACTTGTGAACCCCTCTGAATTTGCGCTTGGCATTTGTCTTCTATTGGCAGTTCTTTCAATGTCCCTCCAGTTTTTTTTAGACTTTACCTCTTTGGTGCACTCTGGCACACTTCCAACTGTTGGTGTCTGCCATCTTCCAGCCTAAGAGCTTCTATAAGCTATTGACATTTGCTCTGTCTGTGTAAACAGCAGGGAGGAAGGGACAGGAGCTAAGAGCTCTCCAGGAGCAGCCCTCAACCAGTGACTGATGGGAGGGGTACATGAATGCCCTCGCTTCCTTCTTCACGTGGAATTTTCTGATTCCCAGAGTTTCTCTGTGGATTAGCTCCAGTTGCCTATGATATTAACTAGTAAATAACAAACCCCGTAATGCTTTTTTTCTTTTCCCTTTCTCACTGTCTTAGTCCCATATTGGATAGCCCCCACCCCATTTCTCACATTTAACTTCTTGAACTAGAATGTTTATTACTGGGTTTGAATCTGGGAGAAACCATATGAAGACATTTTGTTGAGGAAACAAAGTTGTCAGGTTGCTTTCTATTAATCTATTAATATCTATTAAATAATCTTTTAATAAATTATTTTTTGATTTTCTGTTTCTTATATAAGGCTAGACCATGCATTGATTTCACTAGGAGTAACATGCTCAGTGAGGGTATTTTTTGTCATTTAAAATGCAATTATTACTTTTATTGACAATTTAGGGACATAATAGACATTTTCACATAACAAACATAAAACAGTCCCAAGACAATGGAGTATAAAAGTGTAGCACACAAGTTACTACTCTTCACCCTCATCCTCTCTCTCTCAGTACTATCTACTCCAATCTTCTCAGAATCCTTCTCAAGGGTAGCCATGTCCTCACAGACTCCAGAAAACTCTCCTTTCTCCATCCCCTCACCCACATACTAGTGAACAGAGGCATGCTTTGCATATATCAGGTCAAACTTGTGTTCATGGTGAGCCCAGTCCTCAGTGACAGCTGTGGTGGTGTTCAACATGCTCACAGCTTTCTGTACTTTGGTCAGGTCTCCACCAGGCACCACAGTGGGAGGCTGGTAGTTAATACCAACCCTGAAGCCAGTGGGGCACTAATCCACCAACTGGATAGTATACTTGGTCTTGATTGTGGCAATGGCAACATTGACATCTTTGGGAACCACGTCATCATGATACAACAGACAGCAAGCCACGTATTTACCATGGTGAGGGTAAAATACCATGGTGATGGCTGGCTCAAAGCAAGCATTGGTGATCTTGCTAAAGTTACCTTTATGGTTAACTTACATTACCCTATACATGTTATTTGCTTACAGTATTGTTTAGATAATTATATAGTATAAAGGTGATATAAAAAGCATAATGGCTCTTAATTTTATAATTAAATGTATTCACTTTAAACATGTAAGAGTAGGTGATATGTTTATAATTAAATATCACTTTAAACATATAAGAGTAGGTGATGTGTTTAGGTCCCCACCTAAATCTCATCTCAAATTGTAATCCCCACATATCAAGGAAGAGAACTGGTTGGCAGTGATGGGACCCTTGGCATGGTTTCCCCCATGCTGTCCTCGTGGCAGTGAGTGAGTTCTCACGAGATCTGATGGTTTTATAAGTGGCCATTTCCCATGCTCTCTATCCTGCCACCGTGGGAAGATGTGCCTTGCTTCCCTTTTTTCCACTATGATTGTATAAGTTTCCTGAGGCCACCCCAGCCACATGGAACTGTGAGTCAATTAAATCTCCTTCCTTTATAAATTACCCAATCTTGTGCAGTTCTTTACAGCAGTGTAAAAGTGGCTTAGTACAGTAGGCATCAGTTATATGAAATTCTAGGGGGAAAATAGTCTAAGATAAATAGTTCCAATGTCATTTAATTACAGTGTCATGCACAGTGATGGGATCTTGCTGAATTCAAGTATCTGTATACAGTAGTGGTTGGTGACATAGGAATACCAGATTAAATTGATAGCTATTGACCAAGTTTAGAAGAATGGATATGGGAGCTGAATTGGCTGTCAGTTCATATCCTTTTACTATATTATTGTTTCAAAAGCACATTAAAAAGTGCTACTCTCCACCTTTCTCACTTTGTTCTCTTATTTGAGGAATAAAAGGAGTGAAAATGGAAGCAAAGTATAAGTTCTTTCTTAGTAAAAAGCACATTATCTTCTCAAGACAACTTTAATTAGAAGTCCATAGCTGCATAACTTATAGGAGTAGCTTGATTTTCAATTTGGAGCTCATCTCTAGGAGGCAAATGAATAGAGACCAAAAGGAAGGTATTGAAGGGGACAGGAAAGTTAAGGGCTCAGCTGGAAACCATGTTATAATCACAGCTCAATATTTTACAACTGCTTTCTTATCATAAATATACAAGCCAGGCCAGAGGTACCCAACATTTATAGTAAGTGTTGATAACGTATTATCATCATGAGAACTATTTTTCATTCTTTCTGAGGTAGGCAAAGTCCAAATTTCATGTATTCTCAGGTTGACTTTTTTAGTTTCATGCATTGATTGTACATTTGATTTTGAGGGGCTGTTCCATCTTTGTCAGGTTGGCATTAGGTAAGAAGGCTCTCACTAGTGGATACCACTCATAGGATGATGGTTCTGCCTTCCAAATATACTTGGGACATACATTCAGTGTTTTGTATTTGCCTGTCAGGATGAGTTGCAAATGGTATCAGTGGTAGTATCTTCAAAATAGCAGTTTTTAAACTCTTATTCTCCCAACTGAATAGTTTTTTCAAATAGAATATGCCGTAGAACTCCAAAATCTAATTATATATGAAAACACTGATTCAACAGACAGGTGTTGCAAATGGTAACAGCCTGCTGTACACTTTCACTGCAATCATTGTGTATCCAGAAACATGAAAGAGATGGTAAGAAATTTTCATTTCAAAATTTAATCACCAACAATATCTAACTGCTTGTATTTCTCGTTATAAACATCAAAGTCAGATAGGTAGCACATAAAACTTGTAATAAGTCCTAAAAATTTATAATTCAACAACATTAAGACATTATCTGCTAGAAATTAAATTCTTATTAAAAAATTGACTATTACATGATAAGACTATGTTCCAAGCAGATGAGTCTGAATCTCACCTGGCATAAACATGGAAGGGTCATGTTATTGCAGGACTGGGTTACTGGTATGGGAAAAATGAGTTATTATGTAAATCTTATAGATGATCCAATTTACTGTGATAAGCTCAAATGATGTGCACTTAGCAAATTATACCAGGAGCTATCAGGCTGGGGGATGTTCAAGGATCACGGATTCTCTATTCTCCTTGGCTCTCCCTGTATGAGATTCTATCTGGTTGCAAGAAACCCAGAGCAGGCCCTCTTCTAACCCTTTATAATTCAAACCTGTTGCCCTGAAACATCAGCATGATTCCCTAACATGATTGCAAAATCCCATTAACCAGGCCTTGTAGTAACTTAGTTGCAGTGGTTTTCTTTACATCACCACTAGCATCATCTTGCTACACTGCCACAGATTATGTAATAATGATCAGGTGTTGCACATGCCCACTGTGAGTTGGCTTAGCATATAGGCCTCAATAAAGCCATTCACATATGTGGGGGCTTGCCTACACATCTGCAGAATGAGAGTAAATCAGGCACTGACTTTAAAAAAGAAAAAGGCCACTGTACTTCAGCCTGGGTGATGGAGTGAGACTCCATCTCAAAAAAAAAAAAAAAAGCTTCTATAAAAATCTGTGTGCATAAACGACTTTCTGCTAAGTATTTCCTAGTAAAAATATAGATTAGCACCATCATTTAGAGAAATACTTTTCCTCAAAGTAAAATTTAGAACAATATAATCTAGACTGAAGGTTTGGGTGGTTATTTACATCCAATCTCATTCTCATGGGAAATTTTGAGCCACTCCATCTCCCTATCATGGGGATTTAAGGGGTGGCTCAGACAAGGTGCTCACTTTGGAAATACATGACAAGGTTTGGGTAGTGGAGGAAGGCATGGGGTGAATATTCACTAAAGCCATTTAGTTTGCTCACTCAAAAGATAAGTTGAAAGGAGGATGGAAAAGGATCTAGAAATGGAAGACAAAGTCAACAGTAGAATTGAGACAGTGTGAAAACAGGTGGACATGGAGCTTAAAGGGGTCTCTTGATTGATTTTCAAGCATGCAATTTTATTAGTTTTAGAAGGTAGGTATAAACATATGTTTATGTATGTGCAATAATTTTTTTCTTTTTACAGAGAATCCTTGATCTAATGTAGGGATATGGTCATTATAGTTATAAATCAACAAATGAACAGATCTCATAAACCAGTTCAATTAAAGAACATTAATAACTAATAATCACATGAGAAGATAGGGCATGTTTAGGCCATTGCATACAAACAGAGGAAACATTTTTTAAAAATTTAAGTTTTCAGAATACATGTGCAGGATGTACAGGATTGTTACATAGGTAAATGTGTGCTATGGTGGTTTGCTGCACCTATCAACACATCACCTAGATTAAACGTTGCATGCATTAGCTATTTATCCTGATGCTTTCCCTTCCTCCACCCTCCCAAAGGTCCCAGTGTGTGTTGTTACCCTCCCCTCTGTCCATGTGTTCTCATTGTTCAGCTCCCACTTATAAGTGAGAACATGTGGCGTTTGGTTTTCTGTTTCTTTTACTTGCTGAGTATAATGGCTTCTAGCTCCATCCATGCCCCTGCAAAGGACATGATCTTGTTCCTTTTTATGGCTGCATAGTATTCCATGGTGTATATGTACCACATTTTCTTTATTCAGTCTATCATTGATGGGCATTTGGGTTGGTTCCATGTCTTTGCTATTGTGAATAGTGCTACAGTAAACATAGGTGTACATGTATCTTTATAATAGAATGATTTATATTCCAAAAGAAACATTTTATATGAAAAATATACTATATAATATGTATTTGGAAGTAAGTAATTCTGGGAGTAAGACAGTGTAATGCAGTTTGTTGGGTTGTTGCAAGGCTTCTAATGCTCTGCTCCCAAACATGACTTTCTTTTCTTCATTCTTCTTTTTGACAAGAATACTTAGAAACTTGGTAGAGTAGAAACAATGACATAGAATATATATTCTTGGTAGATTAACAGGTTGTTAAGTACCTCTTAATGGGACAGGGCCTAAAAGTGTCATGAATAACCAACTGTTCATTTTATTCCAAGGAGGTGTTGGATTAATAACTCTGGTTTCGGGCCAGAGCTATTTAACAGCCTGAGCTAGTGGCAATGGAAACTCGCTGTGTCACTTTGGAAAGCATGTGTTGACGAACATTGTTGCTCTTTCTGATAGCAGACGTTCTCATCATTTGCCACAGCTGAGAAGGTAGGCATCTCCCACAAAGTTGCTTGGATGACAGATGCTTCTTGCATGGATGCTCTGAGTTAACCAGTTTTCTAGAGATTCCTTTCCAGCTCAAGCTGAGATTACAGAAACCATTCAGCAAATGAACACTAACTGGACCAGCTGCTCCATATATAACATATTGGGGCTCTTCAACTTGTTTGAAGCCTGGTACAATTTATCTGCAAAGGTGCTGCAGGTGGAAAGCTATTAAATTTTCATTCATGTTGGCATTTCACAGGCATTCAAGCCTTCCAGAGCTGGAATGGGTTGCCATCTTAAACGATAGGATTCATAGGAAGTTCAAGTCTTATGGAGAGAAAAGGGGACAGACATGTAGGCAATGACCTTGTTGGCTCATAATGTCCCCTTGGCTTCTGAACTTAATCAGTGTTTTGTCCTCCCTGCCTTCCAAATGCTGCTGTGCCTGTTTCATTAACTGACTAACCCTGCTTTTCATTTTAATGACATTTATTTATTTTTATTATTTTTAAAAAATTAATAGAGATGGGGTTTCACCATGTTGGCCAGGCTGGTCTTGAACTATTGACCTTGTGATCCACCCACCTTGGCCTCCCAAAGTGCTGGGATAAAAGGTGTGAGCCACTGTGCCCAGCTGACAAACATTTCTAGTGTCCAAATAATAAACACTGGTTTCAATAGTGACTACTGACTTTGGTCACTGGTCATCTGCTAGTCAGCTCTAGCTTCAAGACTTGCCTGAAGTTATCATTCTATGACGCTATATAAAAAAACTGATTAAAAATGATCTAAAAGACTAGACCCACATATGAATGGATTATTATTTTCACCCAGACACAGATGAAAGAGACAAAAATAGAATAAATACATCCTATTCTGGAGCAGGGCATGTCTAGAATGAGTAGAAAACAGAGAAAAATATGAAAATCGGTTAGCACTTACACGAGAAACTGGGAGTAAAGTGACATATTAAAAATTCCTTTAAGCTTTCTTAAGAAATGATTTTATCCGTTAGTCTGAATGTTAAACACAATGGAACCCGTTGAACTCTTGATTATAAGGTGGGAGTCCTACACTTGCTTTATGAGATGACTACATACTTTGGGTCTTTTGATCTCGTCTGTGCTTCTGTACTAGAAAGAATATTAAGATAATAGCTACATGTCATAGGGGACTTACAATATTACAGTGCTCTGTGCTGTGATACTTCTCTTCTTTTATTCTCTCTCCATCCTCCTACTTCTCCTCAGAACATATAGAAGAAGGTAGAAATTTTCTAAACTGCTTTTATCTTTAAATATTTGCCATGTGCCTGGCCCTCTGCTAAGCATATAGTCTTCATCAGCTCACTTAATGCCCTCAACAAGCAACAGAAGTCAGCATTATTGGCATCATTTTATGGAAAGGAAACTGAAGCTCACAGAGTAGAGAAACTCATGCAAGTTTCTGTAACTAATAAGTGATACAGTTGAGGTTCAAATCCATGTCTCACTGCAAAAGGCTTTTTACTCCCAACTGACTGATACGCATTAACTTTAAATCAATGTTTTCTTTAAAAATGTTTAGAGAAAAAGACACCAAGTCTTTGATTTGAGTCAAAAAGGAATTCCATAGATCTGAATATCAAGATACCTTTAAGTTAATGAAATAAGAAACAATGTGAAGAAGGGCAGGCATTCTCAGAAATTGGAATAGTTTCTCTTCCCATAGCCTTGTGCCTGTTTCATCAAATATGAGCTGATTATGATTCAATAAAAAAGACACCTGAGCCCTGAAGCTGAAGAACGTAAAGACATCTTTTGAGACTTGTCAGTGAATGTTTGATTCTTCACTATTGCTATGTATTAAGGGCAAATATAGATCTAATTACAGAACGTAATTTATTCGTCTCAGTATTCTAGACAGAAAGTGCATTAAGCAGCATTGACCTCTACTCAATAGAAATGTGGCTGGAGGGTCACAGGCAGTGCCAGGAATTGCTCACCCAAAAAGTACTGTTGCTGTGGATTGATAGATGTCTTTGGGATCAAATGTGGCGGTTGTCTTGGAGGGCATAGGAAGGTTGAATGCTGAGAAATGATGGCTCTATGGATGGTTATTGTGAAATGGATCTTTGTTAGGCAGGCAGGGATTTGTTTTAAGATCTTAAACACTGAAATGGCTATCTTACCACATGGAACATGGCTTTTATGATGGGAATATTCAGCAACCTGAGGTCAAAAGAAGTTTCAATAAAAAGAGGAAAGGCATATATGTCAATTACATTTTGCCCATCTGGACAGGCTTTTCCCTTTGAAGCTTGGCATGCCTTTGGACACAGTACATCCTTCTGTGGTGTACTTTAGGCATTGTGGGCAGGTGTTTGGTTACTGCTATGCTACCAGTGGAATAGGAGGACTGCTTGCTGATGGAGCTCATTGACAGCTCCTTGGGCATCTTCTTGTTCTTCCTACCCTCCAGGAGGTGTCATGCCTTCATCTTCCTCTACTGCTCACCTGAAGCAAAGCAGGTGCTTTATCCTCTGGCACCACCATGAACCTGGGAGCATGGCATCTGCCCTTGAGGCTGATTGGATCAAGCATTTAATATTTGTACACTTAAACCTTGCCAAAAGTGAAATGGGCACATTTTCTTGAAACTTACTCTTTACATTTGACAACTAATATATTTTTGAAGGTTTTTACCAGCTTATTTTGTTGGCATTTTCTATTTTTTGTGTGAATTTTCTATTAATGCTCCATTCACACAAGTACCAAATTTGATGTGCCCTTTATTCATCATTAATTTCATGTTACTCAATATCTATGGATATTTAAACTTCTTTAAGCATGTTTCATGGTGGCATTGGCCATTACAAACAATGTTGAGGTTCTCAGAGCCCTGCAAAGCAGGGAAGATGGAAAAAAAATAATCTTCACTTTTCTAGAGGAAGTGGTACCAGACCTTCCAGTATTCTAAAACGTGTAAGATAATTGCTGTTTAAAACCACAAGACTGTTTAAGCATCTATAATGCAGTTTTGTTTCAGAAGAACATCATTTAGTTTCTCTGTATTACATGCAGTGTCTGATAAATAATTCCCCAGTGCCTGTACATTCATCCTGTTAGGAGTTTAAAGATTTTATTCTCACAAATTTTGTAGTTGACTTTTGTTTATGCTGTTATAATAAGTGGTTTAGTGCCTGTTGTAAGTCGCCTTGCAAGTAGTGTTCTGGAATCATCAGGTCCACTAAAATCTTTTTGGCCTGGAATGTATTCATTGATCCTACCCACATTCTTGTGCTCAGCTTAGCTCGTCTAAGCTTCCTTACTTGTTTCCACTAATTTCTCTCCAAGTCAGAGTCCCTAAAATCAGTACTACCATAGCAGGTACACTCAAAGTTCATTCACCCTGATGGATTATAGATTCCCATATCTACTAAACACAGTGGAAATATACTGTATAAAGGGAGTATGTCAAGTTCTTCTGGCTGGCATCTCATGAGACTCACTTGGTATATTGGCCAATATGATTTTAAGAGTCTCATAATCTTTCTCTTTAGAAAAAACATTTTTAAGTTGTGGAAAAAATAAGAAATAACATAAAAGTTACCATTTTAACTATTTTTAAAAAGTTTTCCAGTTTAGGGACTTTCACATTTAGAACATTCTCATTGTTCTGCAACCATCACCACCATCCATCTCCAAAACATTTTTTAGCTTGCAAAGCTGGAACTGTATACCCATTACATAATAACTCCACATTCCTCCCTCCTCCAACCCTGGAAACCCCCATTCTACTATTTCTATGAATTTGACTGCTTGAGATACCTCACCTAAGTGGAATCATATAGCTTTTGTCTTCTTGTGACCAGGTTATTTTACTTGGTATAATGTCTTCAAAGTTCATTCATGTTGTAGCATGTATCAGAATTTCCTTCCTTTTTAAGTCTAAATAATACTCTATTTTATGTATATACCACATTTTGTTTATCTAACATCTGTTGAGGGACACGTTTGTTGCTTCTACCTTTTGGCTCTTGTGAATAATTCTGCTATGAACATGGGTATACAAATATCTGTTCAAGTTCTTGTGTTCAGTCCCTTTAGGTATATACCCAGAAGTGGAACTGCTGGATTATATGGTAATTCTACTTTTAACTTTTTGAGGAACTGCTATGCTGTTTTTCACAGTGCTTTCACTATTTTACATTCCCACCAAAAGTGAACAAGTGTTCCAATTTCTCTACATCCTTGATAATATTTATTTTCTGTTTTTTTTTTTAATAATAGCCATTTGAATGGATGTGAAATGGTATTTCCATGTGGTTTTAAATTTGCATTTCTTTAATGATTAGTGATGTTGAGCACTTTTTCATGTGCTTATTGTCCATTTGTATATTTTCTTTAGAAAAATGTCTATTCAACTCCTTTGCCACTTTTTAATGTATGTTGTTTTTCTTGTTGAGTTATAGGAGTGAGTTATTTGTATTTTCTGAATGTTAACCCTTTATCAAATGTATATGTATATATAACCCTTTATCATATATATATATATAATATACATATATATATATATATAATATTTTATTTTTGAGACAGACTCTTGCTCTGTTTTCCAGTCTTGAAGTGCAATTATGTAATCACAGCTCCCTGCAACCTTAAACTCCTGACCTCAAGCAATCTTCCCACCCTGGCCTCCCAAAGTGCTGAGATTACAGGCATGACACACCATCCTAGCCTTAGATATATATTTACTTCCTTTCCATGGGTTCTCTTCTCACTGTATTGATAGTGTCCTTGATACATAAAAGTTTTAGATTTTGACATAATACAACTTATCAATTTCCCTTTGCTGTCTTGGCAGCCATTATTATTATTATTTTTTACATTGACTCTCTTCATAGTGTTTTTATCTTGATAGAAAAATTTTGGTTACTTTAATCTTTTCTTAAGCTTTATGTTACAGACCTTTAATTAACCTCGCTGCCTGAGATGCTTTTCATTCCTGTAGATTTTGATGTCCAGACTGAATTGTAGCTCCTTACAGAGTGCCAGCAAGCAGGCTATGGGGCCAATGGACCTTACATGCCAAGGTGACTTCTATTTATGTTCTCTTCAAAATTGGAGTTCTATTCTAAACAGTAACACTTTATTTGGTTGGCTTGATAGCCTCAGGATTCCACCATTGTTTTAATCTATTTATTCGTCATTCCCTGGTGCTTATAATTTCAATTTGTGCAGTTTGTTTAATTCCTATTGGTGTCATCTGAAAAATTAATGAACTTACTAGATACCCTCATCTAGGTCAGGTTTGGGTTTTTTTTTTTTATATTTTATTATTTAAGCTTTTCCACATCTTTCTCCCCTACTTAATGATTTTTTTTACCACATTGTTTCATAAGTAACCTTTTCAAATCTGTAATTTGAACTAACTCTCAGATAACTTCTGAATTAGACAAACTTATTATTATTTTTTCACTAACAACATAACCCTTTCTGGCACATTTTGTATACAGAATTATATGTTAACTAAAATTTTTATCCTTAGTAACCTAAAACTTTAGTGAAACCCTAAAAAGCAAGAAATCCGGAACAATAGTGGGCATTTATAAGAACAGTTTAGAATTTTAGAAACATATTTCCCCATATTACAACCCTTCTTAGTTGGAAATGATCCAGATATTAAATGATCATTAAAAATAACTTTAAGATTTTAATTTACACAAAAAGTTTACCTAAAACATTTATCCCATTCGCTGTACTTATTACTTTTAATGAAGGAGACATGGGACATCAATTAACATATGTAAAACAAACATCGATTTGGTCTGGAAAGCTGGGACAACTCGAGGTGAGGAGTCTTGGGGGCTTTCAGATCACAGGTTGGAGACAAATGGTTGGATTTTTTTAAGTTTCCAATTAGCCTTTCCAAAGGAAGCAATCAGATATGCATTTATCTCAGCGAGACTGAATAGAATGGGAGGCAGACTTACCCTAAGCAGCTTCTAGCTTGAATTAACACTGACATTTAAAAATGTCTAGCAAAGACAAACATAAAAATTCAGACAAAATGTATGCTGACATATCTGAAGGTGTTTCTATTTTTATTCCATCAATAATTTTAAAGCTAGCTTGTTTAGTAAAGTTATACTTTAAGTCACGTAAACTTGAAAATTGCTTAGACTTATTTACTTAATTTATAAGCACTCTTTTACTTATAAGCCAGTTTGGCAGATACAACGTTTAACAATAAGTGTACATACAAATAAACACATCTAGCCATGTATACACACATAAATGAAGATCCAATAGCTTGAAACCTTAGACATGAGATATAAGCTTGCTGGTTTTACTGTGCCCCGATAGATAATCCAAGGAAGGCTGTGAAAACTTCAGGTAAAGCAGTCTCCATGGCAGTTTGATTTTTAAAGGCTAAACCTCCCCAGATTCCAAGGAGCACTGGGGGCAAACAGTATGAAAGGAGGGCATCACATCACTCGTTAACCAGGCCCCCTGCTTACAACAGGAGCACAAAGGCCTGGATACATGCAACACCATCCCACTTTCCCATTAGACTGTAAACTTCAGATTTTAAACAAATTTGGGGCCAAGCAGCATTGCAACTGCAAGAGAAAATTCTAAGAAGGGTTTAATACTAGACCTCAGAACCTCTGCCAAGAGTATCTTCTTTTGAGAGTTTGAGGTCCATAGAACCCATAGAGAATCCTCCTGTGGGGTTCAATCTTAAGAGTTCCAGATATCTCTGACCTTAGGTTGGCGCCGCATTCAGGTTTCCCCTCCAAAGCATACTATGAGGTTTATAAGAATAGCCACCAACTGTAATGAGAACTGGATGCCAGGTGAGCCATTTGTTTCTTAGCCAGTTGAATACAATAAGAGAAGAATTTAGCATATGAAAAAAAGGTTTAACTTGCCTGAAACATGTGCCAGTTTGCTGAGCTGTGCCACCTGTAGGAATCAGGGACCTCAGGTAGAAAAGATTTTTTAAAAAGTCCTTCCTCCTTCAGGGCAGGGTGATTCTTCCCATTCATTCCTAGCCCTTCGGGTAACATCAGGGAGTGACCCCAGCCAATTGCTCTCAAGTTCTAAGATGCTGCTAGGAAACAGCTGCTGTAAGACTCTTTCTCCAGGCTGGTTCGCCAAAATATGTTAATGGTGGAGGCTGTCCAGGTTCTTGACATTTTGAACAAATTGGACAAAATGCATAAACAAAGCAAGGAAGGAAGGGATTTATTGAAAATGAACATACTCTCCACAGTGTGAGAGTGGGCCCAAGGACAGGGGCTGAACGGTCAGGCTTTTTTTTTTTTTTTTTTAAATATTTTTTTTTTTTTTTTTTTTTTTTTTTTTTTTTTTTTTTTTTTTTTTTAAATATTTTTTAAAGAAGCGAAACTCCCTTTTCAAACAGCAGCTTAAGTGAAAGCTCAGTACAGCTGAAAAGAGCAGCAGCTGCTCTGTTTGGGGCAAGGGATAAAGAAGTTCAGACTCCTGCTTTCCCTCCTCCAGTTCCTGAAGCTTTTCTTCTGAACTTGGATAGAGGCCTTATGAAGTCTACTCAGAAGAGAAAGACCTGCTGATAAGGTAGGAAGTGGAACACAGTCATTTACTCCTTCTACCCCAACCCTACATCAAAGCAATTCTGTTTTCATTTGTTAAATGTATTTAGAAATCCATGTAACATTCAACTTAAACAACAGGGTTCTCTGTGTGAAACAGCTGCTCAAAGATCTGCAATCTAGTTCACAGGCCAAAACGTCAACCCACATAGAGCTGAGGACTTGTAACCATGATACAACTCTATGACACCCCAATGTAGATACTAACCCAGGCGAGTAGCTCAAATAGAAAAGATTCAAAACCCAAAGGAGAGTCACCTGGTAAGGAGACCAGATACTGAGACATGCAACTGTTAGTTTTAATTATAGAAATTGTAAACTGGAAGGGAACTCAGAGATCACATAGCCCAGAGGCTGCAAATGATGTATTGGTATGTATAGCATTTTAAAAATTAGTCACCAGCATTAAAAATAATCAGAAATGTTTATATTAAAATCTTTATTCCTAGCTTCTCTTAAAAAAAAAAAATCACATCTGACAACATTAGGCCCAAAGTCCTATATGACAGTAATAAATCACCATGGAGCTTAAAAATTCCCAATATCCAGTCAGCATCCCAGACAAATTAAATGATAATCTTTGGGGATAGTATCTAGACATCATTTATTTTATACTGTGGTAAAAAAACCTTACATAACATTAAGTTGACTGCTTTAATCATTTTCAAGTTTACAGTTCGGAACTTACATATATTCACATTGTTGTGCAACAGATCTCTAGATGTTTTTCATTTTAGAAAATTGAAACTCTGTACCTATTAAACATGAATTCTCCCCCTCTCCCCAAGCCTTTGGCAACCACTTTTCTATTTTCTTTTTCTATAATTTTGACTATTTAAAATACATTATATGAATGGGACTGCACATTACTTCTTCTTTTGTGACTGGCTTATTGTTGTGCTGAACCCCTATTAGCTCAAATAGGAATGGCACAAGATTTGAGAGGTTGAAGAAGAGACCCAGGGTCGGTGAATGAGACATATGGCTTTTTGAAACTTACATACAGGGTTGGTCCAGTGGCAGGGGGCTGGACAGAACTGCCACAGTTTGCCGAAAGCATGCAGATTATATAGCATTTTCACTTATCACCCTTCCCTCAACTGCCTCCACCTGACAATTTTCATTTAATCCAAACAAAGGGCCTTGATCACCTGTGTGGCTTGTGTTCCCTGGGATGAGCAAGAGCCTTAGATGTTTCTAATAGATAAGGAATTAATCTCTAGGTTGATGATGCTGAAAAGTCTGAACTCACTTTCAGGTGCATCTGTCATATGTAGGCATACTCAGGGTATGCTTAAGTTATCACTGTCAAGTTAATCTATCACCTGCCATAAACTTTTTGTAATTAACATACTACCCTTGAGTTATTTTAATACCCTTGAGTTATGTTAATTACCCTTGTAATTAACATACACCCAGGTTGTAGCATGTGGTCAGATTTTCTTCTTTTAAAAAATGGTGTAATATTTGCATTATCAACATCATCAAGGTATATAGTCACCAGACTATCCAAAGTCAATGCTAAAGAAAACCTAAAAGTAGCTAGAGAAAAAGCTTATATTATGTACAGTGCAAACCCCATCAGGCTAACAGAAGATTTCTCAGCAGAAACCTTAAAAAGCAGGGGAGATTGGAGGCCTACTTTCAACATTATTAAAGAAAAGAAATTCCAACCAATAATTTTATGTCTTGTCAAACTAAGCTTCATCAGTGAAGGAGAAATAAAATATTCTCCAGACAAGCAAGTCTTAAGGGAAGTTATTACCACTAGACCAGCATTACAAGAGATCTTTAAGGAAGTTCTTAACATGGAATCGAAAGTATAATACCTGCTACCACAAAAATGCACTAAAGTAAATAGCCCATAGACCCTATAAAGTAACCACCCAATAGAAAATATAAAGTAACCACCTAACAACTTTGCAACAGGGTCAAACCTCACATATCAATGTTAATCTTGAATGGTCTAAATGCTCTACTTAAAAGGCTCAGAGTGGCAATTTGGATTAAAAACCAAAACCCATTTTTCTGCTGTCTTCAATAGACCCGTCTCACTGACAACATTCATAGGCTCAAAGTAAAGTAAGAAAAAAAATCTATTGCCCAAACAGAAAACAAAAAAAGAGACAAGGTTGCTATTCTTGTATCATATTATACATAATTTAAACCAACAACAGTAAAAGAAGACAAAGAAGAACATTACGTAATGATGCAGAGTTTAATTCCACAAGAAGGCAACTATCTTAAATATATACACAACCAACATTGGAACACCCAGATTAATAAAACAAGTACTTGTAGACCTACAAAAGACTTACACAGCCATACAATAATAAGAGACTTCAGCACCCCGCTGACAGAATTGGACAGATCATCAAGACAGAAAACTAATAAATTATAGACTTAAATTTGACATTTGACCAATTGGACCTAAAAGACCTAATAGACTACTCCACTCATCATAACAGAATATACATTCTTCTCATCTGTATGTGGTATGTACTTTAAGATTAAAACATGCTGGCCAAAAGCAAGTCTCAATAAATTAAAAAAAAAATTGAAATAATTCCAACTATACTCTCCAATCATGAAATAAATACCAAGAAGATCCCTCAAAACTGTACAGTTGCATAGAAATTAAACAACTTGCTCCTGAGTTAATTTTATGTAAACAATGAAGTTAAGGCAGAAATTTAAACATTTTTTTAAAATAAATGAAAATGAAGACCTGACATTCCAAAATCTCTGGGATGCTGTAAAGGAAGTGTTAAGAGAAAAGTTTATTAGACTAAATGCCTACCTCAAAAACTTAGAAATATCTCAAATTAAGAAACTAACATCACACCCAGAGGAAATAGAAAAAAAGAGCAAACTAACCACAAAGCTAGCAGAAGAAAAACAACTAAAATCAGAGAACTGAATGAAATTGAGACCCAAAAATCCTTACAAATAATCAATAAACCAAAAGTTGGTTTTTGAGAGGAAAACAAGATTGATATACTGCTAGCTACATTAACAAAGAGAAAAAGAGAGGAGATCCAAATAAGCATGACCAGAAATGACAAAGGTGATATTACAGTTGATCCCACAGAAATATAAAATTCCTGAAAACACACAAGTTCCTAAGACTAAACCAGAAAGAAACAGAAATCCTGAACAGGTCAATAATGAATAATAAAATTAAATCAGTAATAAAAATTCCACCAACCAAATAAAGCCTTGGATAAGATGGATTCATAGCCCAACTCTACCAAATAAACAAAGAAAAGCTGACATGAATCCTACTTACTATTCCCAAAAATCAAGGAAGAAGGACTCCTCCCTAACTCATTCTATAAAACCAGTATCAATCTGATATCAAAATCTGGCAAAGACACTACAAAAAAAGAAAATTTTAAGCCGACATTCCTGATGAACATATGATATGATTTGGATCTGTGTCCCTACCAAATCTCATGTTGAATTGTAGTCCTCAGTGTTGGAGGTGGAGTCTGGTGGAAGGTGGTTGGATCATGGGGTGGATTTCTCATTAATAGTTTAGCACCACCCCCTTGATGCTGTTCTCATGATAGTGAGTTCTCCTGAGATATGGTTCTTTAAAAGTGTGCAGCAACTCCCTTCTCACTCTCTCTTCCTTCTGCTCTAACCATGTGAAATGACTGCTCCATTTCACCTTCCAGCATGATTTTTTTTTTTTTTTGAGATGGATTCTTGCTTTGTCACCAGGCTGGAGTGCAGTGGTGCAATCTTGGCTCACTGCAACCTTCGCCTCCTGGGTTCAATTGATTCTCCTGCCTCAGCCTCCTGAGTAGCTGGGATTACAGGCATGCACCACCATGCCCAGCTAATTTTTGTATTTTTTAGTAAAGACAAGTTTCACCCTGTTGGCCAGGATGATCTTATCTCTTGACTTCTTCATCCACCCGCCACAGCCTCCCAAAATCCTGGGATTATAGGTATGAGCCACCACACCTGGCCACATTTCACTATAATTGTAAGTTTTCTGAGGCCTCCCTAGAAGGCAAGCAAATGCCAGCAGCATCATGCTTCCTGTACAGGCTGCATAAATGTAAGCCAATTAAACCTATTTTCTATTAATTAATTAACTAATTAATTATTGTACTTTGGGCTCTGGGGTACATGTGCACATCCTACATCCTGCAGGATTATTGCATAGGTATATACATGCTATGGTGGTTTGCTGTCTCCATCTCCTCCACCACCATTGCCTACATCAGGCTTTTCTCCCAATGCTGTCCCTTCCCATCCTCCCTGCCCCTTGCTGTTCCTCCCCTTCCCTCCATTCCACCCCCCAACCTAGCCCAGTGAGTGTTGTTCCTTTCCCTGTGCCCAAGTGTTCTCATTGTTCATCACCTGTCTATGAGTGAAAACATGGTGTTTTGTTTTCTGTTCTTGTGTCAGTTTGCTGAGAATGGTTTCTAGATTCATCCATGTCCCTACCAAGAACATGAACTTGTCATTTTTGATGGCGGCATAGTATTCCATGGTGTATATGTGCCACATTTTCTTTATCTAGTCTACCATTGCTGGGCATTTGGGTTGGTTCCAGGTCTCTGCTATCTTAAATAGCACCTCAGTGAACATATGTGTGCATGTGTCTTTATAATAGAATGATTTATAATCCTTTGAATATATACCCAGTAATTTGATTGCTAAGTCAAATGGAATTTCTATTTCTAGATCGTTGAGGAATTGCCATACTGTGTTCCACAATGGTTGAACTAATTTACACTCCCACCAACAGTATAAAAGCATTCCTATTTCTCCACCGCCTCTCCATCGTCTGTTTTTTCCTTTTCAATGATTGCCATTCTAACTGGCAAGAGAGGGTATCTCAATGTGGTTTTGATTTGCATTTCTTTAATGACCAATGATGATCAACATTTTTTCATATGTTTGTTGGCCTCATAAATATCTTCTTTTGAAAAGTGTCTGTTCATATCCTTTGCCCACTTTTGAATAGGTTTGTTTTTTTACTCTTAAATCTGCTTTAGTTCTTTGTAGATTCTGGATATTTGCCCTTTGTCAGATGGGTAGATTGCAAAAATATTTCCCATTTTGTTGGTTGCCAGTTCACTCTAATGATTGTTTCTTTTGCTGTGCAGAATTTCTTAAGTTTAATTAGATCCCATTTGTCTATTCTGGCTTTTGTTGCCATTGCTTTTGGTGTTTTAGTCATGAAGTCCTCGCCTATACCTATGTTCTGAATGGTTTTGTCTAGGTTTTCATCTAGGGTTTTTATGGTGTTAGTTCTTATGTTTAAACCTTTAATCCATCTGGAGTTAATTTTTGTATAAGGTACAAGGAAGGGGTCTAGTTTCAGTTTCCTGCATATGGCTAGCCCGTTTTCCCAATACCATTTATTAAATGGGTAATCCTTTCCCCATTGCTTGTTTTTGTCTGGTTTGTTAAAGATCAGATGGTTGTAGATGTATGGCATTACTTTCAAGGCCTTTGTTCTGTTCCATTGATCTATATCACTGTTGTGGTACCAGTACCATGCTGTTTTGATTACTGTAGTCTTGTAGTATAGTTTGAAGTCAGGTAGCATGATGCCCCCAGCTTTGTTCTTTTTGGTTAGGATTATCTTGGCTGTGCAGGCTCTCTTTTGGTTCCATATGAAGTTTTAAGTGTTTTTTTTTCACCACAATCAAGTAGACTTCATCCTGGGGATGCAAGCCTGGTTCAACATATGTAAATCTATAAATGTTAGCCACCACATAAACAGAACCAAAGACAAAAACCACATGATCATCTCAATAGATGTAGAGAAGGCCTTTGACAAGATTCAACAGCACTTTATGCTAAAAGACCTCAATAAACTAGGTATTGAAGAAATGTATCTAAAAATAATAAAACCTATTTATGACAAACCCACAGCCAATATCATACTGAATGGGCAAACACTGGAAGGATTCCCTTTAAAAACTGGCATTAGACAAGGATGCCCTCTCTCACCACTCCTATTAAATATAATGTTGGAAGTTCTTGTCAGAGCAATTAGGCAAAAAAAAAGAAAAAAAAAGAAAGAAATTAAGAGCATTCAGTTTAGAAAAGAAGTGAAATTGTCCCTATTTGCAGATGACTTGATTGTATGTTTAGAAGACCCCACTGTCTCAGCCCAAAACCACCTTAAGCTGAAAAGCAACTTCAGCAAAGACTCGGGATACAAAATCAATGTTCAGAAATCACAAGTATTCCTATACACCAACAATAGACAAACAGAGTGCCAAATCATGAGTGAAATGTCGTTTACAATTGCTACAAGGAGAATAAAATACCCAGAAATACAAATAACAAAGGATGTAAAGGACCTCTTCAAGGAGAACTACAAACCGCTGCTCAAGGAAATGAGAGCACGCAAACAGATGGAAAAACATTCCTTGCTCATGGTTAGAAAGAATCAATATTGTGAAAATGGCCATACTGCCCAATGTAATTTATAGGTTCAATTCTATCCCCATCAAGCTACCAATGGCCTTCTTCACAGAACTGGAATAAACCTATTTTCTTTATAAATTACCAAGTCTCAGAAAACAATGTTAACACAGACTAAAACAGAAAAATTTTATAGCAATTTCTGTAGGAACATGATATCAGACTAATACAGAAAATTTGTACTGAGAAGTGGGACATTGCTATAGTTATACCTGAAAATCTGAAAGTGACTTTGGAACTGGGTAATGGGCAGAGGTTGGAAGAGTTTGGGAGGCTTAGAAGAAGACAGATGAGGGAAAGTTTGAAGCTTCCTAGGGAACAGCTGAATGGCCATAACCAAAATGCTGATAGTGATATGTACAATGAATTCCAGGCTGATGAGTTCTCAAATGGAGATGAGGAACTTATTGGGAACTAGAATAAGGTTACTTTTGTTATGCCTTAGCAAAAACTTGACTGAATTTTGCTTCTGTCCTAGGGATCTGTGGAACTTTGAAGTTGATAGTAATGATTTAGGGTATCTGGTGGAAGAAATTTCTAAGCAACAAAGCATTCAAGAAGTGGTCTGGCTGCTTCTAAAAGCCTGATCTTCCATGTGTTAGCAAAGACATGACCTGAAGTTGAAACTGATACTTAAAAGGGACACAGAATGTAAAAGTGTGAAAAATTTGCAGTCTGGCCATGTGGTAGAAAAGCCCATTTTTCATAAGAGGAATTCAAGCAAATTTTACTTTTGTAAAAATCTGAATAAGTAAAAAGGAGTCAAGTAGTTAAGACAATGGGGAAAGTCTTCAAAGACATTTCAGTTAATATATAAAGAACTTAAGCAATTGAGCAAGCAAAAAACAAATAACCCCATTAAAAAATTGGAAAAAAAATTAATGGACACTTCTGAAAAGAAGACTTACATGTGGCCAACAAACATGTAAAATGATCAACATCACTAATCATTAGAGAAATGAAAATCAAAGCCACAATGAGATGCCATCTTACATCAATCAGTATGGCTATTATTAAAAAGTCATAAAATAACAGATGTTGGTGAGGTTGTGGGGAAAAGGGAATGCTGCTTGTAAACTGTGGGTGGGAATGTAAATTAGTTCAACCACTGTGGAAAGCAGTTTGAGGATTTTTCAAAGTACTTAAAACAGAATAGCTGTTGAACCCAGAAATCCCATTACTGGGTATATACCAAAGGAATATAAATTATTCTACCAAAAGACACATGCACTTGTATGTTCTTGAAGCACTATTTGCAGTAGTAAAGACACAAAATTAGCCCAGGTGCACATCAATGGTGGACTGTATAAAGAAAAATTGGTGTACATATACCATTGAATACTATGAAGCCATTAAAAAGAATGAAATCATATATGTGGAATCTTTGGAGTTTTCTTCATAAAAGATTATGTCATCAGTGAAAAGAGATAACTTTATTTCTTTCTTTTCAATTTGCATACATTTTTTTGTATTTCTTTTTTATTTTATATATTTTTTCCCAATTGCTCTGGCTGGGATTTACAGTACTATGTTGAATAGCAGTAGTTAGAATGGACATTCTTGCTTTCTTCCTGGTCTTAGACAAAAGTTTCAGTCTTTCACCATTGACTATGATCTTAGCTGTGGTCTTTTCAAAATTTATTTTTATTGTGCTAAGGTAGTTTTCTTTTACTCCTACTTTGTTGAGTGTTTTTGTCGTGAAAGAATGTTGAACTTTGTCAAATGCTTTTAAAACAATTTTAATTTTATTTCAAATTGACATAAAATTGTATTTATCATGTACAACATGATGTTTTGAGATATATACATTGTGGAATTGCTAAGTAGCTAATTAACATATGAATTACCTCACAAAGTTACGATTTGTGGTTATAGCTCTTATCTACTGTAAGCATTTTTCAAGAATACAATACATTGCTAATAACTAGTCACCATGTGTTACGATAGAGCTCTTAAAATTATTCATCATAGCTAACTGAAATATTGTACCTTTGACCAACACCTGCCATACACCACCTCTTCACCCTTGCCACAGCACCTGGTAACCACCAATCTACTCTCTACTCCTATTAGATCAACTCTTTTAGATTCCACATATAAGTGAGATCATGCAGTGTTTGTTTTCGGTGCCTGGCTTATTTCACTTAACATAATGTCCTCTAGGCTCATCCATGTTGTTGCAAATGACAAGATTTCCTTCTTTTTTATGACGGACTAGTATTTCGCTGTGTATATATACTACATTTTTATGCCTTTATCTGTTGATGGACACTTAGATTGATTTCATATATTAACTATCAGGATGTTGCAAAAGTAATTGTAATTTTTGCCACTGAAACTGATATTTTGGATAATGCTGTAATAAACATGAGAGTGCAGCTATCCCTTTGACATACTGACTTTCTCTTTTTGGATATATATCCAGTAATCAAATTGCTTGATCATATGGTGATTCTGTTTTGTTTTTTGTTTTTTTTTTTAAAGAAACCTCCATATTGTTTTCTATAATGAGTAATGTACATTCCTACCAATAGTGTGCAAGGGTTCCCTTTATCTACATTTTCATCAACACTTGTTATCTTCTGTCTGTTTGGTAACAGCCATTCTAACAGGTGTGAGGTGTTATCTTATTGTAGTTTTCATTTGCATGTTCTGATTATAAGTGTTGAGGATTTTTTTTTTATATACCTATCAGCCATTTGTATATCTTCTTTTGATAATTGTCTATTCTGTTTCTTTGCCCATTTTGTATTTTTGAGACAAGGTCTTACTTTTCTTGCTGTGGCGAGGGTACAGTGGTGCAATCACAGCTCACTGCGGCCTTGGCCTGGGCTGCTTCCCACCTCAGCCTTCTGAGTAGCTGGGACTAACACTGTGCTAATATTTTAATTTTGTGGAGATAAGGTCTTACTCTTTTGCCCAGACGGGTCTTGAAATCCTGGGCTCAAGTGATCCTCCCTCCTTGGCTGCCCAAAAAGCTGGAATTATAGGCTTGAGTCACTGTACCTAGCCTCTTTGTCCATTTTTAATTCAGATTGTTTTCTTGCTATTGAGTTTTTTAGTTTCCTATACATTTTTAATATCAATCTTTATTAGATGTGTAAATTGTAAATATTTTCTCCCTTTGCATAGGTTGTTTCTATATTCTGTCAATTTTTTCCTGTGCTGAATAAAAGCCTTTTAGGTTAATATAGTCTCATTTGCCTATTTTTGTTTTTGTTCACCATGCTTTTGAGGTCTTAGTCAAAAGATCTTTTCCTATATCAATGTCCTGCAGTGTTTCTCCTATGTTTTCTTCTAGAACTTTTATAGTTTTAGGTCCTATGTTGAAGTCTTTAATCTATTTTGAGTTGATTTTTGTATATGCTGAGAGATAGGGATCTAGTTTCATTCTTCTGCATAGGGATTGCCACTTTTCCAGCACCACCTATTAAAGAGGGTATTCTTTCCCCAGAGAATGGTCTTAGAGTCTTTGTCGAAAAGCAGTTGGCTGTAAATGTGGATTTATTTTTTTGGTTCTCTATTCTGTTTCATTGGTCTATGTGTTTGTTTTTATACAAGTACTGTGCTGTTTTGGTTAGCATATTCTTGTAATATGTTTTGAATTCAGATAGTGTGATATCTCCAGCTTTGTTCATTTTGCTTACAATAACTTTTACTATTCAAATTCCTTTTTGGTTTCATACAAATTTTAGAATTATTTTTTCAATTACTATGAAAAATATCACTGGTTAGCCAGGCACTGTGGCTTTCACCTGTAATCCCAGCACTTTGAGAGGCTGAGGTGGGTGGATCACCTGAGGTCAGGAGTTTGGAACCAGCCTGACCAAATGGTAAAACCCCATCTCTACTAAAAATACAAAAATTAGCCAGGCATGGTGGTATGCACCTGTAATCCCAACTACTAGAGAGGCTGAAACAGGAGAATCACTCGAACCCTGGAGGTGGAGTTTGTAGTGAGCTGAGATTGCGCCACTGCACTCCAGCCTGGGCAACAGGGTGAGACTCCGTCTCAAAAAAAACAAAAAAGAAAAGAAAAATGTCATTGGTATTCTTGGTAGGAATTGCATTGAATCTGTAAATTGCTTAGGTAGTACGACTATTTTAACAATATTAATCCTGCCAGTTTATTAGCATGTGATATCTTTTAATTCATTGGTGTCTTCTTTAATACCTCTCATCAACATTTGTAGTTTTGCTTGTAGAGACTTTTTACCTCCTTTGTTAAATCTATTCTTAGGTGTTTTAGTTTTTTTGCAGATGTTATAAATGGGTCTGCCTTATTTATTTCTTTTTCAGGTAGTTTGCTGTTATTGTATTAAAATTCTACTGATTTTTGTATGTTGCTTTTGTATTCTGTAAGTTGTTTATTAGTTCTAACAGTTTTTGGTGGCATCTCTGGGGTTTTCTGCATATTAGATCATATCATCTGCCCATAGGGACAATTTAACTTCTTTTTTCCAATTTATATGCCTTTTCTTAATTCCTTTTACCTAATACTTATGGTCAGGACTTCCAGTATGTTGAATAGAAGTGACAAGAATTAGCATAATCCTGTTTTCTAGATTATTAGAAAAAACTTCAACTTTTCCTCATGGAGTGCTATATAAATTATGTGTTTGTCATGTATAGTGTCTATTTGGTTAAGACACACTCCTCTACCTAATTTTTTAAAAGAATTATTATGATAAAATGTTGAATTATGTCAAATTCTTTTCTGCATCTATTGAAATGATCATATGGTTTTTGTCCTTTATTTTGTCAATGTCGTATATCATATTTATATATTTGCATATGATAAACTATATTTGAAACCCTGGGATGAATTATTTTGTCATGGTAAATATTCTTTTCATTGTACTGTTGAATTTGGTTTGGTAGTACTTTTTTGAGGATTTTCACATCTATGTTCATCAAAGATATAATCCTGTAATTTTGTTTCCTTGTAGTGTCCTTGTCTGGCTTTGGTATCAGGGTAAAACTGACATTTTAAAATTTGTTTGAAAAAATTCTCTTCCTTTCAATTTTTTGGAATAGTTAGAGAATTAGTGTTAGTTCTTTTAAAATATTTGGTAGAATTCAGCAGCAGAGAAGCCTTCCAGTCATGGTCTTTCTTTGTTGGAAGACTTTTTATTAATGCTTTAATCTCATTACTTGTTACTGATTTGTTTAGGAAGCTCTTTCTGATTTAATTTTGATGTATTGCATGTGTCCAGGAATTTATCCATTTTCTCTAGATTTTCCAATATTTTGGTGTATAGCTGTTCATAATAGTCTCTAACAGTCCTTTGTATTATTGTGTTATCAGTTGTAATGTCTCTTCTTTGTTTCTGATTTTATTTATTTGGTTCTTCTCTTGTTTTTTAGTCTAGAAAATGATTTGTCAATATTGCTTAATTTTTCAAAAAAATTAACTTTACTTCGGTAATAATCAATTTTGAAATGTCCACATAATGTAGTAACATGCAGATATTCAAGATAATTACGTATATATTTTTGTGAGGCTATGTTGCAACATTCATGATATATCATTGAGTGAAGAAAGGAAGTTAAAGAATAGCATATTCAGTATAATACCATTTGTTTACAAAAAATGAAGACAAGAAAGGAAATATTGCTTATGTATGCTTATATATGCATGCTTTATGAAGGGATACACAATATATTGTTAATAATGATTTTAAAGACAAAACTAACTTTGCATTTCTTTTAAAGTACCTTTTAGTATGTATTTTAATTTTATCTTTTCAAAGAACCAGTCTTAAATTTGATCTTTTGTATTATATATTTAATTTTAATTTCATTTAGTTCTCCTCTTATCTTTATTATTTATATCCTTCTAGTAGTTTTGGGTTTGTTTTGTTCTTGCTTTTCTAATTCCTTGAGATACATTCTTAAGGTGTTAAAAGTTTTCTACTTTTTTGATGCAGAATTTAGTGTTATAAACTTCCCTCTTATCTGCTTTTCCTATATCCCATAGGTTTTAATATGTTGTATTTAAATTTTTATTTGTTTCAAAAAGTTTAAATGGCCCATTGGCTATTCAGAAGCATGTTGTTTCATTTCCATGTATTCGTAGTTTCTGAAGTTCTTCTCATTATTGACTTTTACTTTTATTCCATTATGGCCAGAAAAATTACTTAACATGATTTATATTTTTGTAAACTTGTTAGACTTTTGGCCTAACATATAGTCTATCCTGGAGAATGTTCTATGTGCTGATGAGAAGAATGTGTATTCTGTAGGAAGTGAATGAAATGTTCTATAAATGTCTATTAGGTCCATTTGTTCTGTAGAGGAGTTCAAGACCAGGGTTTCTTTGTTGATTTTCTGTCCAGATGGTCTTTGTAATACTGAGAGTGCAAGGTTGAAGTCCCTTGCTATTATTATGTTAGGGCCTATCTTCCCTTTTAGATCTATCAACATTTGATTCAGGTGTCTGGGTACTTCAATGTTAGGTACACATATATTTATAATTGTTATAGTGTTTTGATGAATTTATCCTTTTATCATTATATAATGGTCTTCCTTGTCTCTTTTTTACAGTTTCTGACTTAAACTCTATTTTATCTCATGTAAATATAGCTACTTCTTTTTGGTTTTGGTTTGCATTTGCATAGAGAATGTTTTCCAATCCCTTTATCTTAATTCTGTGTGTGACTTTCCAGGTGTATGGTTTGTAT
>NW_016107389.1:3567158-3582174 GCF_001604975.1 Cebus imitator | reverse complement strand
TGGGGGACTTATTCTTGTCATTTTGTTGATTGCTTCCTGGTTGTTTTGAATATTCTTTGTTCCTTTATTCCTTTTTTACTGTTTATTTTTGGGGCTTGGTGTGTTTCTGTATTGATAAAGTTTGATTCTTTTCTCTTTCTCATTTGTGTATCTGCTATAGCAGTGAGTTTTATACCTTCACTTGTTTTCCTTATGGTAATTATCATCCTTTTTCCCAGATACAGGATTTTTTTCCAGTTAGCTCAAGGGCCTTCTGAAACAAAAGACCAGAGATTCCCTCACACAAATGTAAGAAAGTGGAGTTTATTTTAAGACTATGTATTATAAGAACTAGAAATATATTCGAGTTCTAAAGCATCTTTTAAGTCCATTTAGTCTTTTATAGCTAAGTTGGCAGGGCTAATTTTTTCACAAAGATAAAAGGGAGCGGTATTGTGGATAAGTTGTAGAATGCTTCAAGGCTCATCCAGTACAGATTTATATGGGAGCTAGCCAGATATCTTTAGCACTTTTATAAAATTGTGTCAGTTTCTTTATTATTTTAATGTTGTTAAAAACTTGTTTCAGCCTCTATTTTTTGCATTATTGAAACATTCTATATTCATTGCACTTCACAACAAACTGTCTTTTAAAGTCCTTTAATATGTTTTATAACTAAATAAAATATAGAATTAACTGGAAATGAGGGAGGTAGTTTATGATTAAGAATAGGTGCCATCACCAAAATTTGTAATTTTATTTAGTGTAATTATTTACAGAATATTGACTATTATCTTGGGATTTGGTGTTAACTATTCAAATTATGATATGCACAGAGACATAAAATTATTATAAATTCAGCAAGTTATCTAACTTAGTAGAGTTAATCAGCTATTGCACAAATTCTTTAGTAATGGTAAAAACTATAGCTGGGTATAACAACCGAAGATAGAAATTATTTTCATGTGACTATTTTGCATATGCAAATTATGCTCAGTGGTTATCATTTGGGATGAAAGATTAAGGCAAATGAGTTAGCATTTAGACTATTGATTAAAAAGAAAGAGAAGATTCACATTCATCCTGTAAAGATGCTGTGGGTTGTGAAAATCCTGACAAAAAGGGCTGCATTTTGTGTACTTTCAAGTGACTTATTGTGGCAAAGTGTTTATTTGTATAATTTAAAAGCAAGTTCAGGTTTAAAAACAAGTATATTTAGATATGTATATCTGAAAATTAGCTTTTCACTTTAAAATTTTATAACTAGGTTCAATGATCATATATTCTTTCAATCCTCAATGGCTTCTATTTTGCATATATATTTGTCTTTACATGCCTGCCTAACAAATCTTAAAAATCAAGACCTTTACAGTGTGTTAGGTTTTAATATTCTGTATAGTCATGTGAATTGCTTTCAACTAGTTTTATTTTATTTTATTTTATTTATTTATTTATTTTTGAGACGGAGTTTCGCTCTTGTTCCGCAGGCTGGAGTGCAATGGCGCGATCTCGGCTCACCGCAACCTCCGCCTCCTGGGTTCAGGCAATTCTCCTGCCTCAGCCTCCTGAGTAGCTGGGATTACAGGCACGTGCCACCATGCCCAGCTAATTTTTGTATTTTTAGTAGAGACGGGGTTTCACTGTGTTGACCAGGATGGTCTCGATCTCTTGACCTCGTGATCCACCCGCCTCGGCCTCCCAAAGTGCTGGGATTACAGGCGTGATCCACCGCGCCCGGCCTTCAACTAGTTTTAGCAACAAAAATTGTATTTTACGTTTTCAGTCAGTGCCTTCATATCCTCCCGATAATGCACTTTTTTTTCTTCTCTACATCTTCTGAAACTGGTCTACTTTTTGCCCACTAAACAGTAAAGAACGTGTTTTAAGTGTTGCTTTCCTTTACTTAAGCTTTGGCCGTGACTGTTTTCTCAACTTCGATTATTATTCATGAATTTGTTCATGGGTTTGTTCTTACTTTTGAATATCCCTCAGCTTTCTTTTGCTATTCTCTTTAATATGTGCCATTAACACACTATGTAGATACTTAAGTTCTTCAGAAAAAATAAGATTATGCTTTCTGCCTACTTTGTTAACAGCCTCCGAATATTCCCTGCCAGACACTGTGGCCATGGAAGGTCTTTAAGAACCTGTGGGAATGAATCACACCTGGTGAGCAGGTGTTCTCTGAGCTGATTTTCCACTGTGCCCATTTTTGATACCCTTGCTTTATGATCCAGTTTCTAACCTCAGATATTGGCTACTTTCTAAGACCCTGCTTAACTTTGGTGCCCGTATGTCTCTTGGTAGACTTTCCTTTTAAATAGTTGCTATCTTGAATAAGGTTTTGCAGATAACCCCTTTCCTATTTTTGAACTCTAGTAAATTAAACTCCCCATGGCTAGATGATGGCATATCCCTAGCCTGGAGCTTTTGCCAAGCAGCAGTTCTTTTTGGATCTCTCCTATCGAGGACTCTGTTTTTTCCCCAGAGTAGTCATTATGATTAATTCACAGGATCATGGGAGAGGACCTTTTGAGTCCATTTAGGTGCATTCTGTAATGTAAGACTATTCTGTGGAATAGTGGGATAAAACATGTAAAATGCTATCACAGACATGCTTTGTCTGTGAGAACCTGAGACCAGAAGAGCTTTGGTAATTAATTTGATAGGTTCTGGGATGGCTATTAGACTTTGGTGGTGATGAATGAAGAGACTGTTATTTGAATGTGAAGAGAGCTTTTTGTGCTTTTCCATCTCTGAGCAGGGAGTGTAAAATCTATTTAGAGATGCAGCCATCAGCAAAAGTGAGAAGTCTCTTAAAACAAGCAAAAAAGGCACTGCTAATAATTTTGATTCCTGCACCAAGTGCTCTATAAAAGTGATACCAAAAATAGCACACTTAAAAAATTGTATTTCACTATATTTTAAAGCATGGTACAAGTTCTTCAAGTGATAAAGCTAGAGAACATAGAGTTAGAGAATGTTTTATATGAAGATTTATATTTGAGTTAACTAAGCTAAAAAAATCCCCACAGAATTGAAATTATGGATAGCTTATGTGATTTCCACTGAGGCTTATGGGATTCACCATGAGAAGACTATTTCCTAAGATGCAAAGAAATGTACATTATTAATGTTACATAAATCCATATAGAAGTTATGTGGATCCTACTGACCATTAAAATTTTGCTTTTTAAAAAGTGACTTCTTTGAAACAAGTTATGTCTGAAAGAGCAAATAAGGTGTAAACTCTTTATCTGAGGTTATATTTCAGTGTAAAATGTGTGTCATTAAGGTCTCTTGATGCATAGACTAATTTTTTATTAATTAACCACTATCCACAAATCATAGCACACAGCTGCTTGCTGAAGAAATAGATCTACTACAAACTTTGGAAATCTTACCACCGTGAGAAGATTGTTCAATGGAAGATATTAAATTGCAAGTTTACTTGCAACACCTGGGAATGTTTCTTCACTGGGCAATACTTAATTTAAATTAAATTAAATTAATTCATACTTTGTTTAGTTCCAAAAAAAATAAAGTCAGCATTGATATAACTTTCCTAAAACTTAGGATAATTCGAGGTTGCCTAAGGAGATAAAGTGCATCCATGTGGAACCATCTCTGTGCCATCTGCTGACCAGAATCATTCACATTTCTATAAGCAATATTCTTTTATACTGAGAAAGAAGTTCAGGCTGCAGTTAGACATTTCTTGGCAGTTGTGAAAAACGTAGTAATTAGAGTAGTTGTCCGGCACCTTAATTAAAGGTCTTCTTGTGACTATTTCGCATATGCAAATTATGCTCAGTGGTCATCATTTGAGAGGAAAGGTCAAGGCGAATGAGTTAGCATTTAGACTATCAATTGAAAAGAAAGAGAAGATCTTGCCAGTGAATCAAATAAAGGGTTATCTAATTAACTTGCTGTTTTTGCCTGTACCTCAGACTGTAGTCAGCACACACACTGCCACAAAGACACAGAACAGCATGGAGTAGGCCTTTTTTGTTGGTCCCTTTTGATCACTGAAGAGCCTCAATTTACGGATTGAGAGATCTGACAAAGTCTGATTGTGTCTGCAGGTAGGTTGGGGTACTTTGTCATAAATAACACAAAAGCATTTATTTTAGTGAAATTCTGAAGGGAATGTCATGAAAATAAACTATCTCTGATGTTTTTCGTGCTGATCTGTCAATGGTCTTGAAATTGAGAAAAATGAGATTTGAAAGGAAGCAGTGGGAGAAGTTGGAGAAGGCAACTGGGGATAAGGGACAAGGGAAAGATAATACATCAATAAGTCAGAGTGATGGAAGGACACTAACAAACATTTTAATGGAAGAGAGTTCAAGAAAAGAAGAAATTAGAGAAACAAAGATAAATGGACAGAAAATAAATATTTGGTTCCATTTAAAAAATCAAGATTCAAACTTTGTTTTTTCTTTTGCTGATGGTTGTGAGCACTTTCTGTACATCAGGCTCTGGGCTAAATTCTTTGTCATTTAATTTATTATTATATTTTCTTGTTACAACCATATGAGGAAGCAGTGAAGCTAATAGTATTTGTTTATGTATTTATTTGTTTAGAGACAGAGTCTTGCTTTGTTGTCCAAGATGGAGTGCAGTCATGTGCTCATAGTTCTTTGCAGCCTTACCTCCTGTGTTCAAGCGATCCTCCCACCTAAGCCTCCAGAGTAGTTGGACCTACTGGTGCCACCATGCCTGGCTAATTTTTAACTTATTTATTTTTGTATGTTGCCTAGGCTGGTCAGGAGCTCCTGACTTCAAGCAATCCTCCCACCTCGACCTTCCAAAATACTAAGATTATAGACACGAGTCACTATGTCTGATAGCTAGTAGTGTTTAAATATGTGAATCCTAGAGCTTGAATATCTGAGCTGGAATCCCTGAGGCACCACTTACTGACTTTGTGATCTTGGACATAGTAAACTTTCTGTATCCTAGTTTCTTCATCTGCAAAATGGTGATAATAATAATGGCACATACTTAACAATGTTATAGGGAGAAGGAATAGGCTGGTGAGGATTAACTGGATTAATAGGTGGGTGAGGATTAATATATAGAGCATTTAGAACAGAATCTACACATGGAAGCACTCAATGAAGGTTGATCATTGTTTTTATTTTTATAAAAATTTCACTTTAATAGTCGATGCTTAAAAAAGTCAAGGCACATTCTCGGGGGTCTTAACTAGTGTCTCAAGTCCAGGTGAATTTGTCTTAAAGATCCATGCTTTTAATTCATCTATTCTGTATTAGTCTGTTCTCATGCTGCTATGAAGAAATACCCAAGACCTGGCAATTTATAAATAAAAGATATGTAATTGATTCTCAGTTCCACATGACTAGGGAGGCCTCAAAAAACTTACTATCATGGTGGAAGGCAGCTCTTCACAGGACATCAGGAAAGAGAATAAGAGCCAGCAGGGGAAATGCTAGATGCTTATAAAACCATCAGATTTGTGAGAAATCACTCACTATTATGAGAACAACAGGAGGAGACTACCCCCATGATTCAATTACCTCTCACTGAGTCCCTCGCATGACACATGGGGATTATGGAAACTACAATTCAAGATGAGATTTGGGTAGGGACAAAATCAAACCATATTATTCTGTCCCTGGCCTCTCCCAAATCTCATATACTCACATTTCAAAACACAATTATACCTTCCCAACAGTTCCTCAAAGTCTTAACTCATTCTAGCATTAACTCAAAAGTCCAAGTCCAAAGTCTCATCTGATACAGGCAAGTCCCTTCCACCTATGAGCTGGTAAAATCAAACACAGGTTAGTTCCTTCCAAGATACAATGGGGATACAAGAATTGGGTAAATACACTTGTTCCAAGTGGGAGAAAATGGCCAAAACAAAAGGGCTACATGTCCCAAGCAAGTCTGAAATCCAATAGGGCCGTTATTAAACCTTAACGTTCCCAAATTATCTTCTTTGACTCCATGGTCTCACATTCAGGGCACACTGATGCAAGAGGTGGACTCCCATGGCCTTGTGTGGTTTTGCAGAGTACCCCCCACCCAGCTGCTTTCATAGCTGACGTTGAGTGTCTGTGGCTTTTCCAGGTGCATGGTGCAAGCTGTTGGTGGATCTGCCATTCTGGGGTCTGAGGACAGAGGCCTTCTTTTCCCAGCTCCACTAGGCAGTACTCCAGTGGGGACTCTGTGTGGGGTCCCTGACCCCACATTTCCTTTCTGCATTGCCCTAGCAGAGGTACTCCATGAGGGCTCTGCCCCTGCAGTAGACTTCTGACTGGATATCCAGGAATTTCCATATATCCTCTGAATCTAGGCAGAGGTTCCCAAACCTCAGTTATTGTCTACCATGTACCTGCAGGACCAACACAACATGGAAGCTGCCACGACTTTGCACTGGCATCCTCTGAAGCAATGGCCTGAGCTGTACCTTGGCCCCTTTTAGCCATGGCTATAGCAGCTAGGTTGCAGGGCACTGACTCTCAAGGCTGCACACAGTAGGGAGTCCCTGGATCCTGGGCCTGGCCCAGGAAACCATTTTTTCCTCCTAGGCCTCTGGGCACTATTTGTTGAAATGAGTTTCCTTTCTCCACTTTATGTTTTTGCTTGCTTTTTTGAATATCAGTTAGCTGTATTTGGCCTTATTTCTGGGTTTTCTATTCTGGTCCATTGATCTATGTGCCTATTTTTGTACCAGTACCATGCTGTTTTGGTGACTATGGCCTTATAGCATAATTTGAAATCAGGTAGTATGATGCCTCTGGATTTGTTCTTTTTGCTTAGTCTTGCTTTGGCTATGCAGGCTCTTTTTTGGTTCCATATGAATTTTAGAATTGTTTTTTTCTAACTCTGTGAAGAATGATGGTGGTATTTTGATGGGGTTTGCATTGAATTTGTAGATTGCTTTTGGCAGTATGGTCATTTTTACAATATTGATTCTACTCATCTATAAGCATGGGATGTATTTCCGTTTGTGTCATCTATGATTTCTTTCAGCAGCGTTTTGTAGTTTTCTTTGCAGAGGTTTCTTGCTTCTTTGGTTAGGTGTAGTCCTAAGTATTTTATTTTTTTGCAGCTATTGTAAAGGAGTTGAGTTCTTGATTTGATTCTCCACTTGGTCAGTGTTGGTGTATAGAAAAGCTACTGACTTGTGTACATTAATCTTGTATCCAGAAACTTTGCTGATTTTTTTTTATCTGTTTTTATAGCTTTCTGGAGACGTCTTTAGAGTTTTCAAGGTAAATGATTATATTGTCAGCAAACGGTGACTGTTTGACTTCCTCTTTATCAGTTTGGATGCCCTTTACTTCTTTCTCCTGTCTGATTGCTTTGGCTAGGAGTTCTAGTGCTATGCTAAAAAGCAGTGGTGAGAATGGGCATTCTTGTCTTGTTCCAGTTCTCAGAAGAAATGCCTTCAGCTTTTCCCCATTCAGTATTATGTTGGCTGTGGGTTTGTCATAGATGGCTTTTATTACATTAAGATATGTTCCTTGTACTCCCATTTTGCTGAGAGTTTTAATCACAAAGTGATGCTGGATTTTGTTGAATGCTTTTTCTGCATTTATTGAGATAATCATGTTAATTCTGTTTTAAATTCTGTTTATATGGTATATAACATTTATTGACTTGTGTGTGTTAAACCACCACTGCATCCCTGATATGCAACCCACTTGATCATGGTGGATTATCTTTTCGATATGTTGTTGGATTCTGTTAGCTAGTATTTTCATAAAGATTTTAGCATCTATGTTCATCAGGGATATCAATCTGGTTTTGGTATTAGGGTGATGCTGACTTCATAGCATGAATTGAGGAGAGTCCCTTATTTCTCTATCTTGTGGAATAGTATCAAAAGAATTGGCACCAATTATTCTTTGAATGTCTGGTAGAATTCTGCTGTGAATCCTTCTGGTCCTGGACATTTTTTTGTTGGTAATTTTTAAATTGCCACTTCACTTTCACTGCTTGTTATTGGTCTGTTCAGAGCATCTAATTCTTTCTGATTTAAGCTAGGAGGGTTGTATATCTTGGAGAAAGTTGCATGCATTGTTGAATAGAATGTGTAATCTGCGTCTGTTGGATGAAATGTTCTATATATATCTGTTAAATCCATTTGTTCCAGAATATAGTTTAAATCCATTGTTTCTTGGTTGACTTTCTGTCTTGATGACCTGCCTAGTGCTGTCAGTTGAGTATTGAAGTCCCCCACTGTTATTTTGTTGCTCTCCATCTCATTTCTTAGGTCTCTTAGTAATCATCTTTTAAATTTGGGAGCTCCAGTGTTAGGTGCATATATGTTTAGGATTGTGAAATTTTCTTGCTGGATAAGGCCTTTTACCATTATATAATGTCACTCTTTGTCTCTCTCTCTCTCTCTTTTTTTATTTTTATTGTACCTTAGGTTCTGGGTTACCTGTGCAGATCATGCAGGATTGTTGCATAGGTGCATACATGGCAAGGTAGTTTGCTGCCTTCCTCCTGCCATCACCATATCTGGTATTTCTCCCCACGTTACCCCTCCCCACCCTCCACACCCCCGGTCCCTCCCCTAGTCCCCCCCCAACTGACTGCAGTGTGTGATACTCCCCTCCCTGTATCCATGTGTTCTAATTGTTCAACACTCACCTATGAGTGATACCATGTGGTGTTTGATTTTCTGTTCTTGTGTCACTTTGCTGAGAATGATGGTTTCCAGATTCATCCATGTCCCTATGAAGGACACAAACTCATCGTTTTTTATGGCTGTGTAGTATTCCATGGTGTATATGTGCCACATTTTCTTTATCCAGTCTATTGTTGATGGACATTTGGGTTGGTTCCAGGTCTTTGCTATTGTAAACAGTGCTGCAGTGAACATACATGTGCATGTGTCTTTGTAATAGAACAGTTTATAATTCTTTGGGTATATACTCAGTAATGGGATTGCTGGCTCAAATGGAATTTCTATTTCTAGGTCCTTGAGGAATCACCACACTGTCTTCCACAATAGTTGCACTAATTTACACTCCCACCAACAGTGTAAAAGCGTTCCTAGTACTCCACATCCTCTCCAGCATCTGTTGTCTCCATATTTTTAAATGATCACCATTCTAACTGGCGTGAGATGGTATCTCAAAGTGGTTTTGATTTGCATTTCTCTAATGACCAGTGATGATGAGCATTTTTTCATATGTTTGTTGGCCTCATAGATGTCTTCTTTTGAAAAGTATTTGTTCATATCCTTTGCCCACTTTTGAATAGAATTGTTTGTTTTTTTCTTGTAAATCTGTTTTACTTCTTTGTAGATTCTGGATATTAACCGTTTGTCAGATGGGTAGATTGCAAAAATTTTTCCCATTCTGTTGGTTGCCGGTTTGGTGTAATGATTGTTTCCTTTCCTGTACAGAGCTCTGGTGTTTAATTAGATCCCATTTGTCTATTTTGGCTTTTGTTACCATTGCATTTGGTGTTTTAGCCATGAAGTCCTTGCCTATGCCTATGTCCTGAATGGTTTTGCCTAGGTTTCCTTCTAGAGTTTTTATGGTGTTAGTTCTTATGTTTAGATCTTTAATCTATCTGATGTTAATTTTAGTGTAAGGTAGCAGGAAGGGTTCCAGTTTCTTCTTTCTGCACATTGCTAGCTAGCTAGAATTTAATAAATTTACCATTTATTAAATTGGGAATCCTTTCCCCATTGCTTGTTTTTGTCAGGTTTATCAAAGATCAGATGATTGTAGATGTGTGGTGTTGCTTCTGAGACCTCTGTTCTGTTCCATTGGTCTATGTCTCTGTTTTGATACCAGTGCCATGCTGTTTTGATTTCTGTATCCTTGTAGTAGAGTTTTAAGTCAGCCAGCATGATACCTCCAGCTTTGTTCTTTTTGCTTAGGATTGTTTTGGCTATGCAGGCTCTCTTTCGGTTCTATATGAAGTTTGAAGTGGTTTTTTCCAGTTCTGTGAAGAAGGTCATTGGAAGCTTGATGGGGATAGCATTGAATCTATACATTTCTTTGGGCAGTGTGGCCATTTTCACGATGTTGATTCTCTCCAACCATGAGCATGGAATGTTTTTCCATCTGTTTGTTTCCTCTCTTATTTCATTGAGCAGTGGTTTGTAGTTCTTCTTGAAGAGGTCCTTTACTTTCTTTGTTAGTTGTATTCCTAGGTATTCTCTTTGTAGCAATTGTGAATGAGTGTTCACTTTTGATTTGGCTCTCTGTTTGTCTGTTATTGGTATATAGAAATGCTTGCGATTTCTGCACATTGATTTTGTATCCTGAGACTTTGCTGAAGTTGCTTATCAGTGTAAGGAGATTTTGGGCTGAGATGATGTATATTTAGACGTCTTCTAAATATACAATCATGTCATCTGCATATAGAGATAATTTGTCTCTTTAGAAATTCCAATACTATACTGAATAGGAGTGGTGAGAGAGGATATCCTTGTCTTGTGCCTGATTTCAAAGAGAATGCTTCCAGTTTTTGCTCATTCAGTATGATATTGGCTGTGGGTTTGTCATAAATGGCTTTTATTATTTTGAGATACATTCCCTTGATACCTAGTTTATTGAGAGCTTTTAGTATAAAGGGCTATTGAATTTTGTCAAAGGCCTTCTCTGCATCTATTGAGATAATCTTGTGGTTTTTGTCTTTGATTCTGTTTATGTAGTGAATTATGTTTATAGACTTGTGTGTGTTGAACCAGCCTTGCATCCCCAGGATGAAGCCTACTTGATCATGATGAATAAGCCTTTTGATTTGCTTTTGCGTTCTGTTTGCCAGTATTTTATTGAAGATTTTTGCGATGTTCATCATGGATATTGGCCTGAAGTTTTCTTTTTCAGTTGTGTCTCTGCCCGGTTTTGGTATTAGGATGACATTGGTCTCATAAAATGAGTTGGGGAGGATTCCCTCTCTTTGTATTGTTTGGAATAGTTTCAGGAGGAATGGTACCAGCTCCTGTTTGTACATCTGGTAGAACTGGGCTGTAAACCTATCTGGACCTGGGCTTTTTTTTAGCTGATAGGCTATTAATTGCTGCCTCAACTTCAGCCATTGTTATTGGTCTATTTAGGGATTCAACTTCTTCCTTGTTTAGTCTTGGGAGAGTGCAAGTGTCCGAGAACTTATCCATTTTTTCCAGATTTACTGGTTTGTGGGCATAGAGTTGTTTGTAGTAATTTCTGATGGTAATTTGTATTTCCATGGAATAGGTGTTGATGTCCTCTTTATCATTTTTTATTCCATTTATTTGATTCTTCTCTCTTTTCTTTTTTATTAGCCTGGCTAGCAGTCTATCTATTTTGTTTTCAAAAAACCAGCTCCTGGATTTGTTGATTCTTTGTACTTTTTTTTGTGTCTCTATCTCCTTCAATTCTGCTCTGATCTTAGTTATTTCTTGTCTTCTGCTAGCTTTTGAGTTTTTTTTGATCTTGCTCCTCTAACTCTTTAAATTTTGATGATAGGGTGTCGATTTTAGACCTTCCTTGCTCCTCATGTGGGCATTTATTGCTATAAATTTCCTCTAGACATTGCTTTAAATGTGTCCCAGAGATTCTGATATGTTGTGTCTTCATTCTCATTGGTTTCGAAGAACATCTTTATTCCTGCCTTCATTTCATTATTTATCCAGTTAACATTCAAGAGCCAATTTTTCATTTTCCATGAAGTTGTGCGTTTTTGAGTTTGTTTCTTAATCCTGTGTTCTAGTTTGATTGCACTGTGGTCTGAGAGACTGTTTATTATGATTTCCGTTCTTTTGCATTTGCTGAGGAGTGATTTACTTCCAATTATGTGGTCGATTTTGGAGTAAGTGAGATGTACTGCTGAGAAGAATGTATATTCTGTGGATTTGGGGTTGAGAGTTCTGTAAATGTCTGTTCAGTTTACTTGGTCCAGATCTGTATTCAAGTCCTTGTTGATTTTCTGTCTTGTTGATCTGTCTTATATTGACAGTGGAGTGTTAAGGTCTCCCACTATTATTGTGCAGGAGTCTACATCTCTTTGTAGGTTGTTAAGGACTTGCTTTATGTTTCTGGGTGCTCCTGTGTTGAGTGCATATATATTTAGGATAGTTAGTTCTTCTTGTTGTATTGATCTTTTTACCATTAGATAATGCTCTACTTTGTCTCTTTTGATCTTTGTTGGTTTAAAATCCATTTTATCAGTTACTAGGATTGCCACCCCTGCTTTTTTTTGCTCTCCATTTGCTTGGTAAATCTTCTTACATCCCTTTATTTTGAGTCTATGTGTGTTTTTGCATGTGAGATGAGTCTCCTGAATATAGCACACTGATGGTTCTTGGCTTTTATCCAATTTGCCAGTGTGTGTCTTTTGATTGGGTCATTCAGTCTGTATACATTTAATGTTAATATTGTTATGTGTGAATTTAATCCTGCCATTTTATTACTTGTTTGTTCTTTTGCTCTTTGATTGGCATAATATCTTTATTGCGTTGTTTGTCTTTCCCATTTGGTAGTTTTTTTTTGCAGTGGCTGGTATTGGTTTTTCCTTTCTGTGTTTACTGCTTCCATCAGGAGCTCTTATAGGGCAGGTCTGGTAGTGACAAAATCTCTCAGCAATTGCTTGTCCATAAAGGATTATATTTCTCCATCACTTTTGAAGCTTAGTTTTGCTGGATGTGAAATACTGGGTTGAAAGTTCTTTCCTTAAGGATGTTGAATATTGGCCCCCACTCTCTTCTGGCTTGTAGGGTTTCTGCCGAGAGATCCACTGTCAGTCTGATGTGCTTCCCTTTGTGAGTAATGTGCCCTTTCTCTCTGGCTGCCCTTAGTATTTTTTCCTTTTTTTCAACCCTGGTGAATCTGGTCATTATGTACCTTGGTGTTTCTTTTCTAGAGGAGTGTCGTTGATGTGTTCCCTGTATTTCCTGTATTTTAATGTTGGCCTGCCTTGTAAGGTTTGGGACATTCTCCTGGATAATTTCCTGAAGAATGCTTTCTGCCTTGGATTCATTCTCCCTGTCATATTCCGGTACACTGATCAAGCGTAGATTAGGTCTTTTCACATAATTCCATATTTCTTGAAGGCCTTGTTTTTTTCACCCTTTGTTCTCATTTCTTGCCTTCTCATTTTGTTTCATTGAGTTGATCTTCAATCTCTGATATCCTTACTTCTGCTTGATCTATTTGGCTATTGAAACTTGTGTATGCTTCATGAAGTTCTTGTGCTGTGGTTTTCAGCTCCATCAAGTCATTTATGTTCTTTTCTAAGCTGGTTATTCTAGTTAGCATTTTATCTCACCATTTTTCAAGGTTTTTAGTTTCTTTGCATTGTGTTAGAACATGTTCCTTTAACTCAGAGAAGTTTGTTATTATCCACCTTCTGAAGCCTGCTACTATCAATTCATCAGTTTCATTCTCTGTCCCACTTTGTTCCCTTGCTGGTGAGGAGTTGTGATCTTGTTATGGGGAAGATGCTTTCCGGTTTTTGATGGTTTCATTCTTCTTGCGCTGGATTTCCCCCATCTCGTTGGATTTATATAATTTTGACCTCAGGTAGCTGCTTGGGCAGGTGGCCTTTCCTCTGTCTGCCTGCAGAGGCGTTGCTGGGCTGCCACATGTTCAGTGGAGCTGCTGCGTCTTTTATTTACTCAGGAAATTTAGGCTGGTTTCTGCAATGGCAGCTGCCCTGTCCCCTGCCGAAGTGGATTATTCCTGGTTGGTCTCTAGGTGAGAAACCCTGCTGTGAGAGTTTTTTTTTGGTCTGCTGAGCTTTGTCGAGGGGAGGTGGGGGGTACCTGTCCTGCCATATGGGCTGTTTCCTTGTATTCAGTTCCCCTTCCCTCTGGGGGGAGGGAAGATCCATCCAGTGGGCTTCCTGGCTTTCGTGTTAGCCAGTGCTTCTGCCCTGGCTCTGGCCCAAGTTGCTGTTCTGCCCTGTTCAGCAGCTCACTGAGGCTTTTCAGCCCAGTGAGGTTCTCCTGTTCTGTGGGTTTTAGAGGGCTTGGGTAGAGTGCTGTATCCGAACTGAAGTCCCAGAGGGGGAGTTCCCCAAGTCCTCTGGTCAGTTGCATGCACCTCTTGGGTGGGGCAGTGCCCTGCCTTGCCTCAACTTGCCCTATTGGTTTATGCCGCTGTCCAACAAGACCTTTGTCTCTTTTAACTGCTGTTACTTTAAAGTTTGTTTTGTCTGATATAAGAATAGCTTCCCCTGCTTGCTTTTGGTGTCCATTTGCATGAAATGCCTTTTTCCACCCCTTTACTTTAAGTTTATGTAAATCCTTATGTGATAGGTGAGTCTCCTGAAGGCAGCAGATGGTTGGTTGGTGAGTTCTTATCCATTCTGTAGTTCTGTGTCTTTTAAGTGGAGCATTTAGGCCATTTACATTCACTGTTGGTATTGAAATGTGAGGTTATCATTGCATTAATCATGCTGTTTGTTGCCTGTGTACCTTGTTTTTTTTTTCTGTTTTTGCCTTTTTTTCCCCCATTTATTTCTTTTATTGCATTTTAGGTTTTGGGGTACATGTGAAGAACATGCAAGATTGTTGCATAGGTACACACGTGGTAGTGTTATTTGCTGCCTTCCTCCCCATCACCTACATCTGGCATCTCTCCCCAACCCCCACCGTCCCTCTGCTATTTCTCCCCAACTGACCCCAGTGTGTAGTGCTCCCCTCCCTGTGTCCATGTGTTCTCATTGTTGAACACCCACCTATCAGTGAGAACATGCAGTGTTTGATCTTCTGCTCTTCTGTCAGTTTGCTGAGAATGATGGTTTCCAGGTACATCCGTGTCCCTACAAAGGACACAAACGCACCATTTTTGATGGCTGCATAATATTCCATGGTGTATACGATGGGCATTTGGGTTGGTTCCAGGTCTTTGCTATTGTAAACAGTGCTGCAATGAACATTCGTGTGCATGTGTCCTTATAGTAGAAGGATTTATAATCCTTTGGATATATACCCAGTAATGGGATTGCTGGGTCAAATGAAATTTCTATTTCTAGGTCCTTGAGGAATCGCCACACTGTCTTCCACAATGGTTGAACTAATTTACACTCCCACCAACAGTGTAAAAGTGTT
>NW_016107389.1:3549694-3564313 GCF_001604975.1 Cebus imitator | reverse complement strand
TGCTTGGTCAATTCGGCTATTGATACTTGTGCATGCTTCGTGAAGTTCTCGTGTTGTGTTTTTCAGCTCCATCAATTCATTTATATTGCTTTCTATTTTGTCCATTCTCGTTAGCATTTCGTCAAATCTTTTTTCAAGGTTCTTAGTTTCTTTGCATTGGGTTAGAACATGTTCTTTTAGTTCTCAGAAGTTTCTTACTACCCACCTCCTGAAGTCTGATTCTGTCATTTCATCACATTTGTTCTCCATCCAACCTTGTTCCCTTGCTGGTGAGGAGTTGTGATTTCTTTTAGGAGGAGAGGTGTTCTGGTTTCGGGTGTTTTCATCCTTTTTGCGCTGGTTTCTTCCCATCTTTATGGACTTATCCACCTGTTGTCTTTGTAGTTGCTGGCTTTCAGATTGGGTCTCTGAGTGGACATTCTGTTTGTTGATGATGAGGTTATTTCTGTTTCTTGTTTTTCCTTCTGACATTCTGGCCCCTCTGCTGTAGGTCTGCTGAGGTCCACTCCAGGCCCTGCTTTCCTGGGGGTCACCTGCATCAGCTGCTGAAGAGTAAGGGTTGTTACCAGTTTTCTTCTTCTGCTATCTTTGTGCCAGAAGGATACCCGCCACATGTCAATCTGATCTCTCCTTTATGAGGTGGCTCTTTGGATATACAGGGGTCAGGGAGCTGCTTGAGGAGACGGTCTGTTCTTTATAGGAGCTCAAATGCTGAGCTGTGAGCTCCGTTGTTCATTCAGAGCTGCTGGGCAGGTACGTTTAAGTCTGCTGCAACAGAACTCATAAACTGCTTTTTGTTCCCAGGTGCTCTGTCCCGGGATTTAGGGCTTTATTAGTTTCCGTTATGCTGCTGCCTTCTTTTTTTTTCTGTCAGAGCTGCCCTGCCCAGCAAGGAGGCAGCCTAGTCACTGTCTGCCTGTAGAGTCTTTGCTGAGCTGCTGTGGGCTCCGCCCAGCTGCTGAGTGAACTTCCCTGCAGTCCTGTTTATATGGATGTAGTTAGAACTGCCTTGGCAAGGGTGGCCTGCCTCTGTTAAGGCTGAGTCTCTCTGTAGTGGCAGGTTGCCTTGGCAACGGCGGGCTGTCTCAGCAATGGTGGGTTGCCTTGGCAATGGCGGGCTGCCTCAGCATTGGCTGACTACCTCCGTGGTGGTGGGCTGCCTCGGTAATGGTGGACGCCTCTCCCCCACAGAGCTGGACCGTCCCGGGTTCAGCTGCACTTGCTGTGAAACTCTCAATCCAGAGAATTTCTGATTGCTATTCTTTTGTGGGGGTGGGACCAGCCGAGCCTGATCGCCTGGCTCCCTGCCTCAGTGCCTTTTTTTTTTTTTTTTTTGTTTAAGTTGGTGTTCCAATTGCCTGTTGAAGAGGCGCTGAGGTGTGTGTTTTTTCCTGTGCGGCGACTCACTGTGCTGGCTTAAACAGTGGCACTGAGATTCGTGGTGCTTTTTTTGCCCTGGAATCTACTGTCCTGGTTCCCTGCTCAGTCCCCTTTTTAAACAGATTATTGGGCAACTTCCCATGGCTCCAATCGCCAGCCAAAAGGGCACCCAGACAGGTGTATTTTGTATGGAGAACCGCTGTTCTGGGGTGCCAACAAAGCAGCCGTGGGGGGCAAAGCAGTGGCGCCGGCTGGCACAGCCGTACTGGCCGAAACAGCCGCGCTGGCGACCCGTGGAGCTCCTCCGCCTGGGGATTTCCTAGTCTGTGGGCAATAAAAATGCAGCCTCCACTCACCCTCTGCACTTTCACTGGGAGCTGCAATCCTGAGCTGTTCCTAAACGGCCATCTTGGATCATCCCTGTTTTTGCTTTTTAACTTGTATTTTTGTTTTGTATGTCCTGTGTGATTTATGCTTTAAAGAGGTTCTTTTTTTTTTTTTTGAGATGGAGTTTTGCTCTTATTGCCTAGGCTAGAGTACAATGGTGCAATCTTAGCTCACTGCAACCTCTGTCTACTGGGTTTGAGCAATTCTCCTGCCTCAGCCTCCCAACTAACTGGGATTACAGGCATGAACCCTTATGGCTCGCTAATTTTGTATTTTTAGTAGAGACAGTGTTTCTCCATGGTGGCCAGGCTGGTCTTGAACTCCCAACCTCTGGTAATCTACTCTCTTTCGCCTCCCAAAGTGCTGGAATTATAGGCATGAACCACTGTGCCTGGCCTAAGAGGTTCTGTTTTTGATGTGTTTACAGGATTTGTTTCAAGAGTTAGAGCTCCTTTTAGCAGTTCTTGTAGCAATGGCTTGGTAGTAGAGAATTCTCTCAGAATTTGTTTGTCTGAAAGAGACTGTATCTTGGCCAGGCATGGTGGTTTATGTCTATAATCCCAGAACTTTGGGAGACCGAGGGGGGTGGATCATGAGGTCAAGAGTTTAAGCCCAGCCTAGCCAATATTGTGAAATCCCATCTCTACTAAAAATATAAAAATTTGCTGGGCATCATGGCAGGTGCCCGTAGTCTCTGCTACTCATGAGGCTGAGGCAGAAGAATTGCTTAAACACAGGAGGCAGAGGTTGCAGTGAGCCACGGTCGCACCACTGCACTCCAGCCTGGGTGACAGAACAAGAAACTGTCTAAAAAAAAAAAAAAGACTGTATCTTTCTTTCATATATGATGCTTAGTTTTGCTGAATACAGAATTCTTGGGTACTATTTATTTCATTTGAGGAGGCTGAAGATAGGGCCCCAGTGCCTTCTGGCATCTATGGTTTCTGCTGAGAAATCTGTTGTTAATTTGATAGGTTTTCCTTTATAGGTTACCTGGTGCTTCTGTCTCACAGCTCTTAAGATTCTTTCCTTTGTCTTAACTTTGGATAACGTGATGACAATGTGCCTAAGCCATGAGGAGTAAACTCTGATATTTCTATTTTGCCCAAATTCCTATCTAAGGGGGTCTGGGAGTCATTCCTTATTAATCATAAATTCTTATTGGATGGGTTTTATTTAACCCTATATATCATGATTTACTTTCCAACCTGACTCTGGCATAACATTTTGAGATAAAGAAGATAAAAATATTTTACCCTAAAATGTGTTTCCTTGCTATATTTTGAAATGTCCCTCCCAACCTGTTCTTTGTGGGGAGATATTTGCATCTGTAAAGATCTCTGTTAATGTAGTTAGATCTTTTTCTTCTACGCCCTCCCAATCCTGAAGACATCAACTAATATCTGCATTAGAAACATTTGTCATCTATTTTCTCTAAGGGCAGTCACTATAAGACTTCAAAAGAACTTTGTTCTCTACAATCTTTACCTTAACCTAAACATTCCCTCTCTATGAATCCCTGATCTTTAGACAAACTAAACCAATTGTCAACCATGAAGTGTTTAAATTCACCTATAGCCTGGAAGCCCCTACTTTGAGTTTTCCCACCTTTCTGGATCAAACCAATATATGTCTTAAATGTATTTGATTGGTGTCTCATACCTCTCTAAAATGTATAAAATCAAGCTGCAACCTGACCACCCTGGGCACATGTTCTCAGGACTTCCTTAGGGCTGTGTTATGGGCCATGGTCACTCATATTTGGCTCAGAATAAATCTCTTTAAATATTTTACAGAGTTTGACTCTTTTCATTGACAGCAATAATCTTGTTATGATGAATTTCCCACATGTTCTTTGTGTTTCTTGTATTTGGATGTCTAGGTCTCTAGCAAGGCCAGGAAACTTTTCCTTGATTATTCCTTCAAATATGTTTTCCAAGCTTTTACAATTCTCTTCTTCCCCAGGAAAACTGATTATTCTTAGGTTTGGTAATTTAACATAATCTCAGACTTCTTGGATGCTTTGTTTATATTTTCTTATTCTTTTTTCTTTGTCTTTGCTGGATTGGGTTAATTCAAAGACCTTGTCTTCAAGCTCTGAATTTCTTTCTTCTACTCTGCCATTCTATTGCTGAGACTTTCCAGAGCATTTTGCATTTCTAAAAGTGAGCCCAAAGTTTCCTGATTTTTTTGTTTTTTTCTTTAAGCTTTTTAGCTCCTTGAATATTTCTCCCTTCACTTCTTGTATCAGTTTTTGCATTTTCTTGCACTGGGCTTTGCCTTTCTCTGGTGTCTCCCTGATTAGCTTAATAACTAACCTCCTGAATTCCTTTTCAGGTAAATCAGGGATTTCTTCTTGCTTTGGATCCATTGGTGGTGAACTAGTGTGTTTTTTTTTCAGTAGTGTTGAAGAGCCTTGTTTGGTCATATTACCAGGGTTGGTTTTCTAGTTTCTTCTCATTTAAGTAGGCTCTGTCAGAGGAAAGGTTTAGGGCTGAAGGCTATTGATTATATTCTTTTGTCCCATGGGGTATTCCCTTGATGTAGTACTCTCTCCCTTTTCCTATGGATGTGGCTTCCTGTGAGCTGAACTATGGTGATTGTTGTTTCTCTTCTGGGTCTGGCCACAAGTGTGTCTACCTGGCTTCAGGCTGGTTCTGGGGATTATCTGCATAGAGTCCTGTGAAATGACCATCTATGGGTCTCTCAGCCATGGATACCAGCACCTGTTCTGGTAGAGGTGGTGTGGGGGGCGTAATGGACTCTGTGAGGGTTCTTAGTGTTGGTGATTTAATGCTCTACTTTTGTACTGGTTGGCCTCCTGACAGGAGGTAGTGCTTTCCAGAGAGCATCAGCTGTAGTAGTATGGAGAGGGACTGGCAGCGGGCAAAGCCCTAGAACTCCCAAGATTATATGTCCTTTCTCTTCCACTACCAGGGTGGGTAAAGAAAGACCATCAGGTGGAGGCAGGGCTACAAGTGTCTGAGCTCAGACTTTCCTTGGGCATGTCTTGCTGTGGCTGCTGTGGGGGATGGGGGTGAGATTCCTAGCTGACTGGAGTTGTGTACCCAGGAGGATTATGGCTGCCTCTGCTGGGTCATGCAGGTTTTCAGGGAAGTGGGGAAAAGCCATCAGTAAAGGCCTCACCCATCTCCCATGCAAACTGAAAGGCCATTCTTACTCGTGATGTGTCCCTGCCAATAGCTGGGAGTCAATTTCCAGGTGGAGGGCAAGATGGGCTTGCAAACTTGCCCCAGGCTAACTGCCTCCCAACTACAAAAGAAAAGGGCTTGGTTCTTCCCCTGCCTGTGGAGTCTGCATACTGGATTTGCACTTTCCCCTGAGTTCTGGCCAGAAGGCTTCTCAGCCCATTCAAATTGTTACAAAGTTCAGCTACAGATTTCTTTCTCTCTATGCAGCTTCACCCCCTGCTCCTCTGGCCACCCTCCTGATGGATCCCTGTGGTGCCATGCAGGAATGGCTTGCCTGGGGACCCAGCAAGTTCCCAGGGCTTTTCTGATGCTTCCTCTACCTCTGTATTTTGCTTGGCTCTCTAAATTGACTCAGCTCTGCAAAGTTGGAAACTTCTCCCACAAACAGACCTTGAGTTTCTTCAGTGGAGGTATGTGTTCAGGAGAGGAGGCTCTCCCTTTACCAATTCCACAGTCGGGGCACTCACAGTATTTGGGGTGTCTTTTGGATCCTGCAGGAGTAGTCTGTTTCCTTTAGAGGGTCTGTGGATCCTCTTAGGATTACTGGCTTGTTCTTGCATTCCGTCTGGAGCTAAAATTCACAATGCAAGCCTCCACATGAGGCTCTGTCCAGAGCTGCAATCTAGTCCTGCCTCCCATCTGCCATGATAACCTGTTATTCTCTATTTTATTTAGTTTCTTTTTCAAATATCTTTCTTTTTAGTAAATTTCTGATTTATATTCTGAATTGTTCTTATTTTTTTTTGTATTGGTTTTCAGAATTCTCTTAACTGAGTTTCTTTAAAATCAATATTTTGAATTCTTTATCTGGGATTTCAAAAATTTCTATTTGATTAAATCTATTGTTGGAAAAGTCTTTGTGTTCCTTTGGAGGTTTCACATTTTCTTGCTTTTTCATGTTCCTTGTGTCCTTACATTGATATTTGTGTATCTGGAGTTACAGTCACTTCTTCCTACTTTTGAGTTTACTTTGATAGAGGAGGACTTTTTCCTGAAGTTGTAACTATGGTGTGGTTGGGTAGGGTATTTTAGCTTTTGTTCTGGGTGCATACTGGAGTGCAGTCACCCTATGATTTTTTTGGCTATAAATAGCAAATAAATAGTGGCATCTGTGATTTCCTCATTGGGTTAGAGTGCAGTTATTAGTGGAGGCTGTGTTGAAGTTGTGCTGGGGATTGGGATGCCAGGTGAGGCACTCTTTGGGTCCCAGCAGTTGCAGTAGTGGGATGAATATGACCATCTTTTTGCCCAGGGAAGTGTATTCTGGCACTCATGTTGGTGGTTACTGACAGGCTGAGTTTTGGGCATTGAGGTGGCTTGCTTGGCCTCAAAATGGCAGTGGCGGACCAGATGGGTGGATGGGTTCTTGGGTTCCTGGGAAGCTGGCATAGCATTGGTGATGGCAGTAGTGGTGGAGGGACAATTTCATGCATCCTGAGCAATGTGTGTTGATATTAGTGGTGGCTGTGATGGCTGGGCAGTCTCTAGGCCTTTTCGTTGATTCCTGCACGTAGGTGATAGCTGAGGTGGTAGTGACTATGTGTTTAGGCCCAACCTCCGGTGCTTAGGAGGAGTGCTTAGGTTCCCAAAGTGCCGGATTGGATTGGGTGATCCCCAGCATTCCAGGCTATATGCTCTGTCTTGGAGGGGGTAGTGAAACTAGGTTGGGTGGGTTTGTGCTCAGGTTCCCAATGGTGAAAACATGCACCAGCTGTTGTGGGTAGAGATGGGCCAATTCTTAGGCCCCAGGCAGAGTGCTCAGGTGAGGGGTGGTAGCAACTGTGCTAAGACTCTGCCACTGGAAGGGATGAAGTCATGCTCAGTGGCCACAGACTAGTCTGTTGGGTGGGAAACACATGTTTCTCTAATGCCACGGTCCCATCAGGGCTCACCCATCAGCCCTTGCTGTGGTAGCCTGTGTCTATCTTGGTTCCCCACTCTGGCTGCAGAAACCTAAATTTAGATGGCGACCAGGTTACAGTGGCAACTTATACTCTGCTGATACCCTGGTCTCCATCCTGGCTGTGCTCCCTTCTCAACACCAGCAGCTGCAGTACATGCCTTGCCTGTTTCTTCTACTTGGCTGCAGCGGCACTCCCAGCTCACTCCTCACTTCCAGCAGCAATAGCCCAAGTTTCCCTAATGCTTCGGACCTGGTGCTACTGGATCCTAGGACAGCATGCAGTCTGTCAAAGGCTAGGTTTGAAAATGGCTCCTTGCTATAGCCACTTAGATCTCAGAAAGGATGTGGGATCCAGTATGAGCTCCCTCCCTGGAGTAGTTCCATCCCATATTCTCCTGGCAGCTCCATATTAATTTGAGGGATTGGGACATTTGAGAGGTTCTCTCATGGCTAGGTTTGCACAGTTCTACAGTGGGAATGTGGGGCACTGGAACTCTGTCACCTATCCTTTCCCAGCTCCCAGCCAATCTTGGCCAGGAAGGCTGCCTCTCCCTTTTTATTCTCTGGTTTTGGTGCTTCCTGTTAATTCTCTGTTGAACTCCATTGTTTCCCCTAAGATAATGTATTCAAAGTGTGACTGTCTATATGCTATTTTGGTTCTAAGTGTAGGGGGGGTGCTTCTAGTTAGCCATCTTGAAGCACCCTCCTCATTGAAAGGTGATTATTGTTATATTCTTTCAACTTTTTTTTACAGATTAAAAAATAAAAACGTTAAAAGCCTAAGATAAGCAGCAACAGAAACAATAACAAATGAACTGCAGAGGAGTGCTGATACCATCAAAATTTCTATGTAACTTTCTCTGAAAATTTAATAGATGTCAACAGAATGCAATACTTGTGTTTGTATCTGGCAATTATTCTTAAACTATAAAATAAGGAGCAATTATTATTATGTCAAAAGACTTACTGCATAACAACCTGTGTTCATTAATCAATGTTATCTTCTACCACTGGTATCAATCTGAATTACTTTGCCTAGAAAGCATAGTAAATATATGCTTTCTGCCTACAAGGATAAATAGACAACTGACTTGGAAATCAAAAGATTTATGGTTGCTGCAAACTCCTTATTGTGATGTCTCATTAATATCACATTTGATTTGAGAGCATCATACTTGAACTGCAAACAAACCCTGACTTGTATGATTGGAGAGACATTGGTGAGACTCACCTGTGATTTACATCTCTTTGCTCACATAAGAGCAACTGCTTGAGGATGACATTTCTGAGTTGTTCAGCTTGTCGTTATTTCACCTGAAAACAGCAGTTATTCTTTGTCTTGCTCCCATGCCACAAGAAAATAATTGGTGTGCTCATTATCTTTTAAGAGCCTGAAGGAATTTATCCTATTAAGACGATGGGCAAATGAGTAGTTATCCAGCTCTCTATGACTTTGTAAAGCCTTTTCACAACTTGTTACCATGATGCCCTGTGCCAAATCTTTTCCCCTTTCTGTAATATTTTTTTTAAGATGACAACTTACTTTTCTTTTCCTTTGCTGGACGACTCCCTGTATGAAGAGGAATTGCCACCCAGTGTAGTATTATAAATTTAGGGTAAAATATTTGTAAGAGAATTCTCCAGCATTACATATTCCATCCTTGGCCCATGTGAAATGAGACTATTACCATGATGTTCTGTGTTTGTTGACATACTTATTACATAGCATTTTTGTGTATTTTCTTGTTTGCTTGCAAAAATGCTTCTTGAATTTCAGTCTTTATTTTACAACAAATCATTTCTCTATGGGAGAGAACATAGCTTGCTCTACATAAAAATGAAAACCCACAAGCTATTTTAAGTATACCATGAATTTAAGTAATATGAATTTTGGGATATTCATCTCTGAAAACTAGAAAAATTCTCTTGAATGCATACTTTAAAAATGAAACAAAATTGTTATCTCAATATTATTTGAGTGTTTCCAGATGCTTACAATAGAGAAGCCTAAAATTAAGATTCAGAGGACATGGGTTTATAGCCTGACTTTGCCACCAGACATATGTAGCCTTTATGCAAACTTCTGGGCTTCTTTAAATTACAGGTTTGTAAAATAGGTACAGTAATTTCCACCATGTAGGGGTCTTGTAAGGGTGAAATTATAATAATATCTATCAATGAGCCTGGAAGTATTAAGCATCTAATATATGTTGGTTGAATTTGAATCTATTGAGAATTACTAACACCCAAATAATTAGTATGGAAAGAGAATTCACACCTTGCCAAATTGTAGCTAAACAAGTAGTTTTACTTTTACCTAACAGGGTGCTTAGAGGTAGGTAGTGCTCTTCTTGGTTCATGGAATCAACAGTTTTAGGGTTGGGAAGCATCTCTGTAGATTGTCTTTCCTGTTCTTCATAGTCACAAGGTAGGGGCTACATTTCCCAATGTTGAATCTGTGATTTTGGGAAGAAGTGGAGGGCAAGAGCAGTGCATCATGTTGGTCTTTTTGAGCATGAAAAGAAAAGAGGGTTTTTTCCAGAAATTCCAGTGGACTTCTGCTTTTACATCTCTGGCCAGAACTGTGTCACATGACTTAATCTCACTGCCATGGAGGTTGGAAAGTGAAGATTTGGCTTTCCCAGCTTCTGCCATGGAGTAAGGCAATGGAAGGAAGGGTTAGAAATGAGATTGAGGTTAACTAAAAAATGATACCTGTAGGCCGGGCACGGTGGCTCAAGCCTGTAATCCCAGCACTTTGGGAGGCCGAGGCGGGTGGATCACGAGGTCAAGAGATCGAGACCATCCTGGTCAACATGGTGAAACCCCGTCTCTACTAAAAATACAAAAAATTAGCTGGGCATGGTGGCGTGTGCCTGTAATCCCAGCTACTCAGGAGGCTGAGGCAGGAGAATTGCCTGAACCCAGGAGGTGGATGTTGCGGTGAGCCGAGATCGTGCCATTGCACTCCAGCCTGGGTAACATGAGTGAAACTCCGTCTCAAAAAAAAAAAAAAAAAAAAAAAAATGATACCTGTTACAGGGGGCTGTTTGAGGAATTAGGGAGGCAATATCAGAGCATGGGCTTTGGATGGCCTTGATCAGCTCTACCAGTTACTAGCTGGTGACCTTGAATGATCTACTTGATGGCTCTGAGCCTCAGCTTCCTTATCTGTCTTAAGGAGTTCATAAATATTATCTTTCAGGGTTGCTGTAAAGACTACAATACATATTATAGACATCCTATATAAAATATTATATATATACATATAAATATATATCTCCAGTATCTGGTACATTGCAACTAGGCAATAAATTGTAATTAGAGGCAAAATACTTTCCAAAAATTACATTTCTGTTGTGATCACTTAGAGGGGATATAATTTATAATGAGTTAACCTTCTGTTGATATTTAAATGTATAAAATTAAACAATATTAATTGGGAGGAGTAGAGAAAAACTTCCTAAATGAGATAGGAAGTCCCAAGGCCCAAGGCAAAGATAGACATTATTATAAATTGTTCTGAGGTGATATTGGAAGTTTCTAGTTTGACTTATGTCCTTTAGACAGGAATCTTTGTGATGTTCCTTCAGGGGTGATTTTGAATCTTCATTAGCAGGTTTGATAATTGTAAGGAAATTATTTAAAAGTCATGACTTGAATAATGTATTAGCGGGGTTAGTTTAAGTTTAGTTAAGTTAGGAGAGTGCTTTTTTAGCACATTCTACTGGGATGAATTTTCTGTTTGAGAAATTAAATAATCGAAGCATTCCAATTACATTGGTTATAAAAGACATTTGAAATAAAAATATTGATTTTTTTACATCTTTTGAGACAACATCTATCAATCTTTTGGAATAACATTTATCAATAGGAGATAAGGTATAGATTTGACCCCTTTTGAAATAGGTATAGTTAACACTAAAAATTTCCTGTGAATGAGGCTGCTTAGCTTTTGGTAATTGAGCCGGCTCTACAAGTTAGGAGTGCCAGGTAAAATACAGGATGCTCAGTCAAATCTGAATTTCAGATAACAATAGATTTTTTAAATTATAAGAATGCCTCCAATATTGTGTGGGGCTTGCTTATACTAAAACAGTGTTCATTGTTTATTTGAATTTCACATTTAACTGGGAAGCCTGTATATTTATTTCCTCAATTTGGCGATTTTACCTCAAGCAGATCCTAAAAGCTGCTTAAGTCAGTTATACGAAGCTAGGTGTGTTCTCCAGAGTCCAAAGAGGAAACAAGACCTGTAATGATGCATCATCATACCATTTTGTTTTCCCTCCTTTTCTCTAATAACAAATTGGTCTTCCTTTATGCACCCAAAGGTAGCAAAACAAAAACCCTGTGTGAATACAGTTACCCTGTTAGCTGATGAACAGTTCTTTGTTATAATCCATTTGATTTTTTATGAACATGCTAGATGAGAAAACAACTTGATGGGAGGGATGGGGGACACACACAATTTCTGCTCCAAATTTGAACTGTAGTTCACTCAAAACAATCACATTATAAAGAAACATATAGCAAAAGACATGATAAATCAAGTCAAAAAGCAAACAGTAAACTGGAAAAGTACTTGTAACACATATGAGAAAAGGAAAATATCTTTCAGAGGTGAAAGCTATCTTTGCTGACTGTCAGGGAAGTGTACAATAAACAATATGATGACATGTTTTTACTCACCTAATTGAAAAAAATATATAATGATGGTATCCAATGGTGATGAAGATGTGGGGAAAATGAACACTCACAAAAAATTGCTAGTGACAATTCAAATTGCTAAAATCTTTTTAGAAAGAAGTATTGAATTCTATATTAAACTATAAAATATGTAAACCGTTAACCATAAATATTATCTCCTGATAGCTGTCTAATAGGCAACATAGAAGTAAAATAGCATAAAAGTAAAAGCACTAGAAAATAAGGATATATGTTCAACTAGTTTTATTGTGTCATGTAATAGTGGCAAAAAACCTCCAAATTAAGAGTCAAAAGAAACCTTTTCTGTAAATGAAAAGATAGCAAATATTTTACGTTTTGCAGGATACGTAGCCTCAGTGGCAACTTACCTCTACTATTGCCGTGTGAAATCGTGTAAGTGAATGAGTATGATTGTGATTCAATAAACCTTCATTTACAAAAACAGGAGGCAGGCCACATTTGGCCCATGAGCCATAATTTACTGAGCCTTTTTTTAAGTTATAATTTAAATTTATTAATGGAAATATAATTGCAAAAATTATAGAATGTCATACACTATTAAAAAGAATTAGTTAGATCTCTATCAATTTAGATAACTCAGGCACTCAGGAATTAAGTGAGAAAAACTAGTTGCAGAGTAATGTATATAACATGATCAAATTTTTGTTATAACTAATAGCAACAGCAACGACAATACAACCTTTATATATATATATATATATATATATATATATATATATATATATATATATAATGTGTTTGAATGTGCTGGAAAAATATGAGAAAAGACATACCAGCATGTTCACATTTATTATCTTGGAGATGGGTATGGTTAAAGAAAGACTGTTAATTTTTAAAAATAAAGCTTTTTATGGTTTTGCTGTGTGTTGTTAAAGAAACAACAAATAAAATCCTCAAAAAACAGCTGCTTTTAATAATCAGGAAAAGATGCTATAGTCACTTTGAATTCAAACATTATATTGGCAAGTACCATGTTTAAGATTTTAATTTAGCTAGGAGAATCTTCACCAAATTCAGTTATTTATGCTAAAGAGTTTCATCCTACTCATCCGGTATAATTCTCTTTCTGATATATGCTTACATGGCTCCAAACCGGTAAGAGTATTGAGTGAACAAAAATTATGATTGGAGTTCAAAAAATGGCAGAAAAACATCAGGACTTAATGACACCAGAATTTCAACTCCCAGTCAGGTGTTTTTTTCTTCTGAACTTTTCCTGCCTCTGAAGTCCATAAATGTAACATAGGAAAAATTGCACCAATTTTAAGACACAAGAGGTGGGCTTTTGACAAGGCTCCACTATAACTAGTGCTGTGACTTGGCACAGTGCTCTCGCCCTTTATATATTTATTTTCTTCAATTTATAATTGGTGTAACACTTACCTTATAGGGTTTCAGTTGATATCTAATGAGGTAATTCATTTGAAAGTACACTATAAATACAAATTTTTATTAAGAATCAGCAGCTGAAACTAGGATTGAACTCCAGAGAAGTATTTATGAAATTAGTGTTAATTTTGAAATTTGATAATTTTTTAAAGGAATTTTTCCCCTTTATCCAACTTTTCAAACTTATTAGTGTAGAGCATATAATTGTTCATTAATTGCTGATACCCTGATTTTATACTTAAAAGAACCGATAAATTCAGAGACAAGCTATCAGAACCACTATAAGAGTTTAACAAAATTGCTGGATACAACAGTAACCTACCAAAATCAGTAACATTTCTCTACACCAACAACAATCAGTAGAAAACTCCAGAAAAGTCATATCACATTTATAATTGCAACAAAATTATGCAGTACTCAGGACTTAAAGTAACCTAGAATTTCTAAGAGCTTTATTAAAAAACTTGCTAAATTGTCATTTTTAAATAGGTAAAATAATCTTTCATGTAAATATAAGTTGAACATATGTTGATAGTTTAAAACTCATTAATTAGTAAGAGAACCAGTAAGATGTCATGATCAGTTTGAAGAGCATTTAAGAAGGCAGGGATTTATAGGCAATTAAACAGAGAATGATTAAGATGAGATTGCTATTAGTTATAAACCAATGTCCAACAGATCATAAATCTGGTTATCTTTCCATCAGGTACATAGCTATTTGCATCTAGTGGACAAAATTCTAAAAGTTAACAGGTAATTTCAGTAAGTCTTTTGTTAATAGTAAACAATAAGATGAACTAAGTATATCTCATGGTAAACCTTGTGTACCCTTTGTTCCCATGTAATGTTTAAAGGATGTGCCACCCATCTTTGTGCATCATTTTCAAGTTTTAAATAATTTTCCTGACTTTTTTTGAAATTTTAGTAAAAAGCATAAGATGACCTGAATAAAAAGAATGACATTTTATGCTCTATAATGAGATGACTTTTTATTATAAAGATATAGATTTTCTTCAATTCAGAATATAAATGCAATAAAATCTCAATCAAAATTTGTCATTTTTGAGAAATTCACTAAATTTGCAGTAAAATTTGTAGAGAAAAATAAAAGTCCATGCTATGTATTACTTAAGTGAAGTCAAAAAGAGGGAGAGCTTGCTGTGTCAAATATTAAATATACTACAAGGCCAAAGTAATAAAAACAATGCATTATTGGTATAAGATCAGATAAGTAGAGAAAAGTAGAAGAAAATAATGCACCCAGAGATTCATTTATGTGTGGAAATTTAATAAACCTTAAAGATTACCACAAATAAATGGAAATCTAGTTGAAATTTTTTTCAAAAATTGTTTCACTGTATGGAGAGAAATGAAATTGGATTTTTATGTAGCTGTACACAAAAGGTGGCTTCCAGATAGATTAAAGATATAAGTAGAAAAAGAAAAATCGCCAGGCACGGTGGCTCAAGCCTGTAATCCCAGCACTTTGGGAGGCTGAGGTGAGTGGATCATGAGGTCAAGAAATCGAGACCATCCTGGTCAACATGGTGAAACCCCGTCTCTACTAAAACTACAAAAATTAGCTGGGCATGGTGGTGCGTGCCTGTAATCCCAGCT
>NW_016107389.1:3545838-3549589 GCF_001604975.1 Cebus imitator | reverse complement strand
AAAAAAAAAAAAAAGAAATATTATATAGCTAATAGAAAAGAATACATGAGATAATCTTTATGCCATAGATGGAGAAAGACTTCAAAAAATTTCAAAAAGAAAATCTAAAAAGCAAAAGATTGAGAAATATTATTATATGCAAATGTAGCCTTTCCATTCAATGAAAAATATCATAGACTAAATTAATAGACAACTGAATGGGAGAAGGCATTTGCAAATCTAAAAGTGGCAAGGGATTAATAATTACTAAGAACATTTTCTAAATCAATGTCAGTCACTGTGGTAGGAAAATAGGTAAAGAATATGAGGAAGGAATTTACAGAAAAGCTCTGAAAACAACAGGTACTTATAGGCATGCTGAAGATAATAATAAAAAAAAAGTAGGTTAGACTAAAAATTAAATTGCCAAAGGCTAGAAAGCTGGGTAATGCTGAGTGTTGTCAGCGAAGACACCATGCAGAAAGCTTCATGTGAAGGTAGACTGGTGTAGCCATTTCTGAACAGTCTAGCACAAGGCAGGCAAATTAAACATACATATATGCTATGACCCAGCAATACTTCTCCTGAATATTTATCCCAAAGACATTTTCAGCCATGTTTACAGCATGAAATACATAAAGATATTTCTTGCAGTGTTATTTATAGTTGGTGGCAGTTTGGGTGGAGTAGATAGGCAAGACTTGGAGATACATACCATGGGACATTATGCAGCAATTAGAAGGAACACATGTGATATATACATAGAAATAAGATTGGATCTTAAAACGATAATGCCTAGTCCAAAAAAGGTAAGAAACTAAATGAGCTCTTTCAGGACTTTCGAGCTTTTAAAATAAATGCCAACAAAATTCTGAATCCCATTCATATGCACTTTACAGTGCTTACAAGGAATAAATACAACAGCAGTGATAAATCATATAATTCCCTGGTCATGCACTACTGTTTGGAAACTATGATACATTTTTATAATAAATTTTGAATTTCAAGGAGAGCTTCAACTTGTCCAAATGCATTAGACTATGAGATGCAAATACTCTGTAGAGCCATTTTAGATGCACTGTCCTCCCAAAAAACATTTATAGCATTAAACTTCTCAAGATCAGAAAATTTTTAGGCCATGTATGTAGCTTAATTTTGCAAAATAACAGATATGAGAAAATTGATTAAAATAGAACTCATATGGTGAAGAAAGCAGCAAGACTCTATTGCAGAGTGGTCTGTGAGCTTTCTTCACTGTTACCTTTCACCTGAACCGCACAGTATCCACTGTGTCCTGGTGCTCATTTGGCACACAACAGACTGATCTCATAAAGAGTCAAACAAGATTAAGCAGAGTTATCCTTCAGATCCCTTCAACATTTGGTGTCAGAATAAAGGCATGGATAGTGTCTGATCTCACTCCATACGCTTCTTCAACCTTATTCTACCAACTCCTCCCATCTCCCAACTTTCTGACCTTCATCTAGATCAGATAAATCTACCCCTTCTACCTCCTCAAACTTACTGTGTACTCGCTCACCAGAGGCCCTGTGCTTATGTGTTCCTGCTGACTGTAAAGTCATTCAGCCCTTTTCACCAATTTAACTCTTATTTTTTCCTTGGATCTCAGATCTGACATCATTGCCTCAAGTATTCTGGATCCCCAGTTTATGTCAGCTCCCACTGATGTAGGTTCTCAGAGAACTGGATCTCTCTCTTTCGGATTACACATGCAGTTCATATTTATAGATTTATTGATACGATTATTTGCTTAACTTCTGTCCTGTCCTTCCTAGCAAATTCCATAAGAATGTGTTCCTTAGCATGCCATTTTAATTTTTTCTTACCATTTTCTCTCACTGTACCTAGTGCCGTGTTGCTTGTTGTGGGAATTAGTTACTTAAGTATACCTTTGTACACTTTTCTTGTGTTTGGGGAATTCTTCATTTTATGAGCCCGCCTATCACAGTGGCAGAACCTGGAAACTTACTTTCCCAGCCACCATACCTTGAAGCCAGTTGCAAACATGTGACCTGGGCTCAGCCAATCGGATGTAAAGCCTTCATGCAGACTTGCTTTGTGAGCTGGGCAGGTGAAGAGGCAGGTGCTGTGGGGAAGCCACTCTGCTGAGTGGGTAGCAATGACAGCTAGCCTTCAAGAGGCACAGTCCAGGAGATTCCAGGAGCTGCCTTCGGGGTCTGGAGTCATCAGTACAATCTGGTGCTGGCACAGTCATGTGACTTATTTTGGAGGTTTGTTCCTGAATGGCCTTTAAGATGGTTTCTGGGGCTTTCTCAGAGATTCATACACTTATATCTATTTTCTTGTCTTAATATGCTACAACAATTTATTTTGTTTGCAATGAAAAATCTCTGAATGAATATTGGAATCTCTGCTGCCAATAAATGTTGGATGTTTTGATGTCTGTGCTATTTTCTGAAGTTATTAGAAATAGGGACTTAAATTATAGAACTGATCTGGGTGTTGTATAGAGGCTTGCTATGGCTCACTATATTTTGACTGTAGGAGGCTACAAAAATGTCCCCAGATTCATATAAATATATGCGTTGTTTGCATAATCTATTGCTTAGAATCTTCTGACAAGTAGTTTGAAATTCAGTATGTGACCAATTTCAGAATAACTCAGCTCTTAATGTTTTCCCTTTGTTGTACAATCCCAAGCTGAAAAAGAATGTTAAGTACTTTTGTGTCAGGATTTGTAAGTATAGTTGAACCTGGACAACATGTGTTTGAACTGCCTGGTCCTACTTAAAGACAGATTTTCTTCCGCTTCTGCCAACCCTGAGACAACAATACCAACCCCTCCTCTTCCTCCTCCTCAGCCTATTCAGTGTGAACATGATGAGGATGAAGACCTTATGATGCTCCACTTCCACTTATTGAATAGAATATTGTCTCTTCCTTATGATTTTCTTAATAACATTTTCCTCTCTAGATTACTTTATTGTAAGAATGCAGCATATATTATATGTCACATACCAATATGTGTCAGTTAACTGACAGAAGGCAATTAGTAGGTCTGTTTTTGGGGAAAAGTCAAAAGTTATACATGGATGTTTGACTGTGCCCATTGGCGTCTTTAACCACTGCATTGCCTGAGAGTCAACTGTACTTCATCTATTAATTTATGCAGAAAGAAGATACCTTATATTAAGCAAATAAACTGAAAAACAGAAGGACGTATGCTGTGGTTATGTGAATCACACAGAAAAGTTTTTGTGAATGTTGGTATCTTATAAGAAAGCAATCATAACTGCATATATTTTTCTAGTAGTCATCCTGGATGACAGGCCTGGAAGAGCCTAAAACATAATACAGCTTGTTTTTATTAAATATGTTAACTGGGCCAATAGGTGTGCTGCCCTAACAGTTCCACTGTCCTTTCCTTAAACCTCCTCCATTGTGCCTCACACAGAAGGAGCTTTCAAATACAAATACCACCAAGACACAAAAATATGAGCTTGCTAAAAGACAACCAAGAGTGGTAGGGACAGCTGGGCACAGTGGCTCACGCCTGTAATCCCAGCACTTTGGGAGGCCGAGGTGGGTGGATCACCTGAGGTCAGGAGCTCAAGACCAGCCTTACCATCATGGAGAAACCCCATCTCTACTAAAAATACAAAATTAGCTGGGCATGGTGGTGCACGCCTGTTATCGCATCTACTAGGGAGGCTGAGGCAGGAGAATTCCTTGAACCCAGGAGGCGGAGGTTGTGGTGAGCCAAGATTGTGCCATTGCACTCCAGCCTGGG
>NW_016107389.1:3540979-3545823 GCF_001604975.1 Cebus imitator | reverse complement strand
AAAGGATGGTAGGGCCCTGAAGAACTGGAGTGTGTATGCTTAAGTTAAAGATATTTCGGATCAAAATTTAAAATGCTGTCTTGGCCAACATACGTGTGGTTAATTGGCCCAAAATACCATCAGTCCAGTTTTACTTAGAGGGAACATGAGAAACATAGGGAAATAAGTGTCTCAAGTAGCTAGTTATCCAGTTAGCCTTGCTGCTGGCTGATGGGAGACTCTGCATAGTACTAGATATTGTGCTGCTCTTTCCAATTATAAGTACATCTCTCCTATTTAACATTGCATTGAGATGGGGTGATATAATTGTAAACCATGCATTAAAGGCACTCATGTTCAGAGGTAACTGTCTTGGGAAGGAGGACAAACATTCTTGGATTTAACCAAAGATCTCCCTCAGACAGGAAATTGGGCGCTCAGGTTGTTGAAAAGCCTGTGCTCTCTGGACCTTTCTCTCTGGGATCTGGACTTTGAGGAGCTAAGGCCTGAGTACGAGGGTTTCTACCAGGGAAGTTACCTGAATGTTTAAAAAGCTGAAGAATAATTTGTGAGCTTATGAGTGTTGCAGTAGATGTATATTATTATTATTATTTGTGCTATTTTTACCCTTTCCATTAGGATAGAGTGCTTTTGGCAGTATCAGAAATGTAACTTTAAAAGGCTTATGTGATGGTTCAACATCATCAAAGGCCTGTGTTCCTTCCATCTTCCTGCTCCTCCATCCTTGGGTTGCTGGCCAACTTCCTTATGCCTTTAAGTTAACAGCAACAGCTCCAGGTGTCCCATTCTGTCACAGAAGAATTAAGAGACATAAAAGGAACCAGCTCTTCCCCCAAAAGTTCCTGCCTGATTGACAGTCAACTTCTGCTCATGTTCCAGAAGTGGGCCATAAATATTCCCTCCTGAGCCAATCTTTGGTAAAGTGATGGTGTTTCCCTGTGATTACTCAGTAGTCAAGTTCTACCCCCTAGCGTAGTTTAGGTTCTTCAGGAAGATAATTAAAACAAAGTTTAGGTTTTAGGATTTTTATTAGACAGCACCCTAGGGAGGGTGGGAGGAAAAGCAGAATTGGAAAGGAGAAGACCTGTAGTGCAGGTTTGACAGCCTCATCCAACCCTCCTGGGAGCTCTGGAATGAAAATGAGTCATCAGAGTGGGCTTATGTTGGGGCAAAGTGGCAAGGCCTTCCTATTCCCACTGTGACCAGTCATTAGGTATGAATTGCCATGGAAGAGTGTGACCTTGGCGATGTGATTCTCTAAGTTAAGGACTCAGAAGGGCTGACAGCTGAAGGCTGTGTGCTGACAGCAATGCAGCACTTGAAGCACAAAGTTTTTCCTTGAAGAATAATCTAGGAGGTGCATCTTAACATCCACCCATCTTCCCTGGACCACATGAAGAAGGATGAAAATTAGAGCAAACCTTATGCTCTGCCAGCAAAGGAGGGGGAAGATAGATTTAGAGAGGTGAGCAAGAGTGAGTGCTGCTGGCAGGCCAATCGGGGCAATAGCTTAATAGGCTGGTTACCTGGTCCCTGGAGATGTATTATTGACACAAATTACTGGCAACTGCTTTTCTGACTTATTCATTACCTGAGGTTATGGTAAATTCCCACCCTGCCATAATACATTTGTCCAAACATCCTCTGTAATTATATTCCCAGGGAGCACTGATGTTTCTTTTCTTTTTTCTTTTTTTAAATTTTACTTTGAGTTCTAGGATACATGTGCAGATCGTGCAGGTTTGTTACACAGGTATACAAGTGTCGTGGTGGTTTGCTGCACCTATCAATTCGTCATTTAGGTTTCAAGCCCCACACGTATTAGGTATTAGTCCTACTGCTCTCCCTCCTCTTCCCTCCCACCCCCCAATAGGCTCCAGTGTGTGATGTTCTCCTCCCTGTGTCCATGTGTTCTCATTGTTCAACTCCCACTTATAAGTGAGAACATGTGGTGTTTGGTTTTCTGCTTCTGTGTTAGTTTACTGAGAATGATGGTTTCCAGCTTCATACATGTTCCTGCAAAGGACATGATCTCATTCTTTCTTATGGATGCATAGTATTCCATGGTATATACATGCCACATTTTCTTTATCCAATCTATCATTGATGGGCATTTGGGTTTGTTCCAAGTCTTTGTTATTGTAAATAGAGAGCACTGATGTTTCTTATGCCCTCTGTTGCTCTCATGGTTTTGAACATTTTTATGACAGTACTCAGTATTTTATTATTTACCTTGGGTTCTTCTTTCATTCACTAGTGACATTTTCAGCTCTTTTACTTTCACAACTGGTCATCACTTGTCTCATAACAGTTTACCAAAAAATGTCACATAATGGCAGAAGTAGAGACCATTGTGGGGTAAACTAATAGACTTGGGAGGGTTGTACACATGAAGAAGGCGAAATGTAGCTTGCAAGTTGAAGGAAACAGTACAGAGTCCTCATTTGCTCTTGAGGTTAAAAGAATAAGGAAACTGACTTGTGACATCTGCTGAGCTAACATGGTAAAATGAATTGTTCCGTTCAATACCATTCAGTATAATGGATTTATAAGTACATAAAATAGGGGGAGACGTGAACTGTTTGTTTTTGGTGGTAAGTTGAGACATGAAGTTTACTCCATGCAACTAGTCTTGGTCCAGCAACCAACAGCTATAATAATCCACTGGGCCGGAGCTAAGAGTAGGGATCTACACTAGACTTGCTAAGAGGACTCTGGAGACCTGACTGCTGACTAGGCTGAGCAAACATTGCAGACATTCAGTGCCAGTATTGGGTGAGAGGATGAACCATGTCCTTCTTTTCCGAATCATGTGCCTACATTCATTTAGTAGGTTTCCTCACCTCCCTCCCTGCTGCTGCCTGGCAAGAGTGAGTGAACACGTAAGATTAGAAGAAATAAAAAGGGGAAAGAAAGGAAATATTCTGGATATGGAAGAAGCTTGAATTGTGAGCAGTGACTAGGGAAATAATAACTGGGTTTGGGTTTGACTAACTTTTGATCAACAGGACTAGTTCCCACTAAATGAAAATGGGAATGAAATGAAAGAATACTTAGAAAGGTCAGGATTGTTTTCTACAGCAAATTGGCAATGTGAGACATAAAAGAAAATGCCTTTAGAAAAATAGTTTCAAAGATCAAGGCAATGAATAAACAACTATTTGGAGTGCTGAAGGGACAGTGCTGGAGTACAGCAGAAGAGTGGAGAGGCACTTGGGATGATTAACAGTCCAGGATGGCAGTGTGGAGGTACTTGGCTTCTGTAGCCCCATCTCCCCTGCCCAGATCAGATTTGCCTGGTGATAGAAGGAACTTCCCATTGTAGGAAGAAAGTAATTGAAGATCCCCACCAGACCCCATTGCCATGGAGAACATGTATGGTTCTTACAACAGGAGAATCTTACAGTCCTCCCCTTAACCCAGTTTAAAGAGCTGCTAGGATTCATGCAACTGCATTACCCTGTGTGAACTCTATTCTCTATCCTCTACCCTTCACTCTCTCAACATGAACTAAGCTTTAGCTGCATAGCACCATATTTGGACCAGAGCCACCTCTGGAGAGCACCCTGTTCTGGGCTAGCAGCTGCTGTACCTTTCCAGTACTGAAGCTTCATCTTTATTATACCAAGCCCACCTACTTGGGTGACTGAATGCCAGAACCTCAGCTATATGGGGTTTAGGTCCAGGTTGGCTGTGACTCTGGTCTTGCACAGTGGAGAAACTAATCCCCATTGCTGCACTTCCAAGTGGAGGAACAGCCTGCCTGTCCCACCCAGGGTGAACCCACCCTTAAGCTGGCCAACTACTGCATGCCCTTCACCAAATGGGAGAGGGCCTTGAGCCTCTGAGCAGCTGATACACCTCCAGGCCAGGGTAGTGGCTATATGCTCATACTCAGAAGCTGAGAAACAGCCCTGCAGCTTCTCCTCATTTCTGTGGATATACTCCTAACCTAACAACCCGTGCCCCCAATAAGCGCCCCTGGTGGGCATGCCCTTAGGCTGACCATGCAGCTAAGAGCCAACATTCCAGACATGAGAAACAACTTCATGGATCACTCCTGATGGACATACCCAGATTCATCAAGCAGCTGTGTGCCCACATACTGGACTCAAGAAACAGCCCTGTGGGTTACCTGTGTGACCATGCCTGCAAGCAAACGGAACAGTTTTGCAGCTGCATTCCAGACCTGAAAAACAGTCTTGTTTGTTGCCCCTGACAGACATACCCCCAGTCTGGCCAAGGAGTTATGTCCCCACATCTCAGGCCTGAGAAACAACCCTGATAACCACCACTGGCAGGCATGTGCCCCTGCACCCATGTCCTAGGCCTATGAAAGACTGCCATGGGCCACCTTTTGTAGAAACATCCCAGGCTAGCCAAGAAGCCATGCAGCCATGTCACAGGCCTGAGAAACAGCCCCGAGTAACACCACTGGCAGACACATCCTGAGGCTGGCTGAGCAGCCCTGCATCCATGTCCCAGGCCTATGAGACAGTGCTGAGAGCCATATCCTGTAGAAATATGCTAGGCAGCTGGGCATGGTGGATCACACTTGTAATTCTAGCACTTTAGGAGGCTGAGGCAGGTAGATCATGAGGTCAGGAGTTCAAGACCAGCCTGGCCAACATAGTGAAACCCCATCTGTACTAAAAATACAAAAAATTATTTGGGCTTGGTGGCAGATACCTGTAATCCCAGCTACTTGGGAGGCTGAGTCAGGAGAAATGCTAGAACCTGGGAGACAGAGGTTGCAATGAGCGGGGATCACACCAGTCACTCCAGCCTGGGTGACAGTTGCAGACTCCATCTCAGGAAAAAAAAAAAAAAAGAAAGAAATATAC
>NW_016107389.1:3477674-3540319 GCF_001604975.1 Cebus imitator | reverse complement strand
ACAATAGCTGTAAAAATAAAATATCTATAATTAATTTTAAGCAAAGAGATGAAAAACAACCATAAGGAAAACTACAAAACATGGCTGAAAGAAATTGAAGAGGATACAAATAAAAGGAAAGGCATTCTATGTTCATGTATTGGAAGAATTAATATTGCTAAATGACAGTACCCAAAGTAACTTACAGATTCAATGCAATCCCTATCAAAATACCAATGACATTCTTCACACAAACAGAAAAAAAAAAAATCCTCAAATTCACATGGGGCTGGATGTGGTGGCCCATGCCTGTAATTCCAGCATTTTGAGAGGCCAAAGCAAATGAATCTTTTGAGTCCTGGAGTTTACGACCAGCCTGAGCAACATGGAAAAACCCTGTTTCTGCAAAAATAGAAAAATTAGTTGGGTGCAGTGGTATACACCTGTAGTGCTAGCTACTCTGGAGAATAAGGTGGGAGAATCGCATTGAGCCAGGAGGCAAAGATTGCAGTGAGCCAAAATCATGCCACTGCACTTTAGCCTGGGCTACAGAGTAAGACTCTGTTTCCAAAAAAAAAAAAAAAAAAAATTATGGATCCACAATATATTCCAAATAGCCAATGTAATTCTAAGCAGAAAGAACAAAGCTTGAGTTATCACACTACCAGACCTTAAAACTTACTACAAAGGTGTAGTAATAAAAACAAAAAAAATGAAAATGTGTTACTGGCACAAAAAGAGATATATAAGCAGGGTAGAAAACCCAGAAATTAATTTATATATCTTAGGCAACTGAATTTTTAAGAAGATGTCAAGAACGCTCACGAGGGAATGGACAGCTATGAATAAATGCAGCTGCAAAAACTGGATATCCATATGCAGAAGAATAAAACTAGACTCTTATCTTTTACCCTATTCAAAACGGAATTCAATATAGATCAAAGACCTAACTATAAGACTTGAAACTATAAAACTACTAGAAGATAACATGGGAAACACTTACGGACATTGTTCTGGAAAAAGATTTTAGGAATCGGACCTCAAAAGCACAGACCAGAAAATAAAAAACAAACAAATGAGATAATATAAAACTAAAAAGCTTCTTTATAACAAAGGAAATAAGTGAAAAGACAACCCACAGAATGGTAGAAAATATTTGCAAACTACCCATCCATCAGGGGATTAAGATCCAGAATATACAAATAATCAAAACATCTTAACAGCAAAAAGCAAACAATCCAATTTAAAAAGTCAAATGACCTATACAGATATTTACTGGAAGACATACAAATGGCTACTGAATATAGGAAAAAATGCTCATCACTAATCATCAGGGAAATGCAAATCAAAACTACAGTGAGGTATCATTTCACCCCAGTTACAATGGTTATTATAAAAAAGACAAAAGAGGTTGGGCATGGTGGCTCATGCCTGTACTCCCAGCCCTTTGGGAGGCTGAGGTGGGCAGTTCACTTGAGGTCAGGCATTCGAAACCAGCCTTGCCAACGTGGTGAAACCCCATCTCTACTAAAAATACAAAAATTAGCCAGGCATGGTGGTATGTGCCTGTAATCCCAGCTACTTGGGATGCTGAGGCAGTAGAATTGCTTGAACCTTGGAGGCAGACATTGCCATGAGATGAGATTGGGCCTCTGCACTCCAGCCTGGGCAACAGAGTGAAGCTGTACCTCAAAAAAAATAAACCCAACAACAACAACAACAACAACAAAAAGATAAAACACACACACACACACACACACACACACACAACAAAAAACCTCAGATGTTAGTGAGAATGTGGAAAAAAGGGAACTTTTACACAACTGTTGGTGGGAATGTAAACTAGAACAATGACTGTGGAGAATAATATGGATATTCCTTGAAAAACTGCAAATAGAACCATCATATGACCCAGCAATTGCACTACTGAAAGTTTTCCAAAGGAAAGGAAATCAGTATATTGAAGAGACATCTGGATCTCCATGTTTATTGCAGCACTGTTCACAATAGATGGGAAATCATCTTAGTTATTCAACAAATAAATGCATACAGAAAATGTGGCATGTATGTACAATGGGATATTATTCAGTCTTAGAAAAAGAATCCAATTCAATCATTTACAGAAACATGAATGAAACTGGAGCTCATTATGTTGTGTTAACAGAAAGTTAAACAACACATGTTCTCATTCATATATGCAAGTTAAAAAAATTTGATCTCAGAGGAGTAAAAAGTGGAACAGAAGATATCAGAGTCTGAGAAGGATACAGGGCAGGGAGGATGTGATATCGTTTGGCTCTGTGTCCCCACCCAAATCTCATCATCTCTAATTATAATTCCCACAATTATAAATGAAGTGACTTGGAGGAAAGTGATTGGATCATGGGGACAGTTTTCTCCATGCAGTTCTCATGATAGTGATGAAATTCTCAAGAGACCGATAGTTTGAAAGTGGCATTTTCCCTTGTGCTTCCTCTTTCTCCTGCCACCAGGTAAGACTTGCCTTGGTTCCCCTTTGCTTTCCTCCATGTAACTTTCCTGAGGCCTTCCCAGCTATGTGAAAATATGAGTCAATTAAACCTTTTTTGTTTATAAATTACCCAGTGTCAGGTATTATCTTCATAGCAGCATGAGAATAAACGAATATAGAGAATTGATACCAGAAGTGGGGGGTACAGCGACAAAGACAACCGGAAAATGTGGAAGCGACTCAGGAACTGGGTAACAGGCAGTGGTCATAACAGTTTGAAAGACTCAGAAGAAGAGAGGAATATGTGGGTGAAGACTTTCTAGGAACTTGTTGAATGATTTTGACCAAAATGCTGATAGTTATATGGACAAGAAAATCCAGGCTGTCACGGTCTCAGATGGAGAGGAGGAACTTACTGGGAACTGGAGTAAAGGTCACTCATGCTGTGCATTAGCAAAGAGACTGGTGGCATTTTGTTCCTGCCGTAGCGATCTGTGGAACTTTGAACTTGAGAAAGATCATTTAGGGTATCTGGCAGAAGAAATTTCTAAGCAGCAAAGCACTCAAGAACTGACCTGGCTTACTCTGAAAGTGTTCAGTTATATGCAATCACACAGAAATAGTTTGAAATTGGAACTTATGTGTAAAAGGGAAGCAGAGCATAAAGGTTTGGAAAATTTGCAGCCTGACCATGTGTTAGAAGAAACAAACAAACCCATTTTCTGGGGAAGAATTCAAGTTGGCTGCAGAAATTTACATAAGTTACAAGGAACTAAATGTTGATAGCCAAGACAATGAAGAAAATATCTCCAGGGAATACCAGAGACCTTCACAGCAGCCTCTCCCATTTTACCTCCTTGGCATTCCAGGAGGCAAAAATTGCTTTATTGGGCCTAGGGCCCTGCTGCTCTGTACAGCCTTGGGATTTGGTGCCCTGTGTCCCAGCTGCTACAGCTTCAGCCATTGTTAAAAGATTCCAAGGCATGACTTGGGTCATTGCTTCAGAAGGTGAAAGCCCGAAGCCTTAGTGGTTTCCATGTGATGTCAGGCCTGCAGGTACACAGAAGACAAGAGCTGAGCTTTAGGAGCCTCCACCTAGATTTCAGAGGATGTATGGAAATACCTGTATGTTCAGGCAGATGTCTGCTGCAGGGGCAGAGCCCTAATGGAGAACCTCTTCTAGGGCATTGTGAAAGGAAAATGTGGGATTGGAGGCCCCACACAGGGTTCCCACTGGGGCTCTCTAGTGGAGCTATGAGAAGAGGGTTACTGTCCTCCAGACTCCCAAATAGTAGATCCACTGACAGCTTGCACTGTCTATAGCCTGTAAAAGCTATAGACAGTCAAAGTCAGCCATGAAAGCAGCTATGGGGGGCTGTACCCTGCAGAGCCACAGGGGCAGAGCTGCCCAAGGCCTTAGGAGCCCACCAGGGCATCAGCATGCCCTGGATGTGAGATGTGGAGTCAGAGAAAATTCCTTGGGACCTTTAAGATTTAATGGCTGCCCTGTTGGATATTGAACTTGCATGGGGCTTCTGGCCCCTTTGTTTTGTCCAATTTCTCCTATTTGGAATGGGAGCTTATACCTAATGCCTGTGCCCTTATTGTATCTTGGAAGTAACTAACTTGCTTTTGATGTTTTAGGCTTATAGGCAGAAGGGACTTGCCTTGTATCAGATGAGGCTTTAGATTTGGACTTTTGGGTTAATGCTGGAATGTGTTAAGTCTTTAGGGATACTGTTGGGAGGACATGATTGGTTTTGAAATGTGAAAAGGACATGAGATTTTGGAGGTACCAGGAATAGAATGATATGGTTTGGCTCCATGTCCACACCCAAATCTCGTATTGAATTTTAATTCCCCAGTGTTGAGGGAGGGACCTGGTGGGGAGTGACTGGATCATGGGGTCAGTTTCCCCCATTCTATTTTCATAATAGTGAGGGAGTTTTCAGGAGATATGGTGGTTTAAAAGTGGCAGTTTCCCCTGTGCTCTCTCTTTCTCCTGCCACCATGTAACACATGTCTTGCTTCCCATTGCTTCTCACCATGATTGTAAGCTTCCTGAGCTCTCACCAGCCACACAGAACTGTGAGTCAATTAAACCCTCTTTTGTTGATAAATTACCTAGTCTCAGGTATTATGTTTATAGCAGCATGAGAATGGACTAATACAGAGGAATAGGGCAAGACTTGTTTAAGGATACGAAATTACAGCTAGATAGGAGGAATGTTCCTCATGTTCTGTACTATTTTAGGATGACTATAATCAACACTAATATGTTATATGTTAATATGGTTTGAATCTATGTCTCCATCAAATCTCATGTCAAATCACAATCCCCAGTGTCGGAGGTTGCACCTGGTAAGAGGTGATTGGATCATGGGGGTGAAATTCTCGTGAATATTTTAGGCCCATCCTCTCAGAGCTGTTCTTCTAATAGTTGTGAGTGAGTTATCACAAGATCTGGCTGTTTTAAAAGTGTGTAGCACCTCCCCACCCTCCTGCTCTGGCCGTGTAAGTCATGTGTGCTTCCCCTTTGCCTTTTGCCACGATTATAAGTTTGCTGAGGCCTCAACAGAAGCAGATACTGTCCTGCTTCTTGTACAGCCTGTGGAATTGTAAACCAATTAAAGCTCTTTTCTTGGGTATTTCTTTATAGCAGTGTAAGAATGGATTAATACATACACTTTCAAATAGCTAGAAGGAGGATATTTAATGTTCGCAACACAGAGAAATGATAAACATTTGAGATGATGAATATGCTAATTAGCCTCCTGATCTAATGATGAACATTAGATTTATGGAAACATCACTATGTACTCCATGAATATGTACAATTATTATTTGTCAAAATATATCATTCTAAAATTTAAAAAGTTACATTGTTCCACAAATTTAAAATGATCTAATCCACAATTATATATATGGATAATCTTACAGATTTGTCCTTATAGATTTGCCAACAAGCTCATTAACCTTTTTTCTAATAACCAGACCTTGATTTTTCCTCTCATTCTTATCTGTAGAATTTTCATGAAGCTCAGAAATGGAACATAGGTTGTAAATTGATCAGAGTATCGAATTGCTCTGACAGCTATAATTGGTTCAGAGATACGCATATAATCCAATTAAAGTAAATAAGATGAATGATTATTTAGAGGCACATGCCACCATGCCTGACTAATTTTTGTGTTTTTAGTAGAGACAGGATTTCACCATGTTGGTCAGGCTAGTCTTGATCTCTTGACCTTGTGATCTGCCCACCTCTGCCTCCCAAAGTGCTGGTATTACAGGCGTAAGCCACCACACTCAGTCAATTTTTTTCTAACCTCTATCCCCTTCAAGATGTAGGACTGAGAGTTATTTTTGTTTTTCATTTCAAATCATGATAAAATATGACAACTTCTAGTTTCTTAGCCACTGTGTCATTTATGATGTCTAACATTTTCCAATTTCTGGTCCTTTATCATGAGGAACCTGATGTAGAAGACATATTGAAGATAATGTTTTCCTTCTGAAAGCAGAAACAATAAATTGCAAATGGCTATGAGTTTGTTTTTCAAAATAACTTTTTACTTTTGTTTCAATAAAAAATGATATTCATTATAATTTGTGCTTACTGAAACATCTTTATTCTTTTATAAGCCAAAATCTGAGGTTTGACCTTTTTTATCATTAAACTTTTGCCACAATGGCAGTGATGTTAAATGAAAGGTTGTGGTTTCTAAATTTAAATAATTTTTGTAACTATCTTTTTCTCATGTATGGGTTTTCATAGTGTGAGGATTTTTTTTTTTTTTATGTGTCAACTTTGTGAAGCTACATTCCAGTTATTCAGTCAAACACTATTCTAGGTGTTGCTGTAAAAGGAATTTTCAGATGTAACTGAAATCCTTAACCAGTTGACTTTAAATATGGGAGATGGGAGATGGGAGACTATCCTGGATAATCTATGGTCTGATTCAATTAGTTGAAAGGCCTCGAGAGCATGGCTGGAGAGGTGAGACACACACACACACACACACACACACACACACAGAGAGAGAGAGAGAGAGAGAGAGAGAGAGAGAGTGAGGAGAGAGAGAAAGAGAGACGTTCTGCTGTGGACAGCAGCTTCAGCTCTGGCCTGTGAGTTCCAGGCTGCCTGTGATCTTCCCTTCCTGACAGCCTGCCCTACAGATTTCAGATTTGTTTAGCCAGCCTCCACAATTGTGTAACTGAATTTCTTGTAATATTGATCATCTATCTATTATCTATCTATCTCTATCATAGTCTTCTCCTACTAGTTATGCTTGTCTAGTTGATTAATATGAAATTTGGTACCTAGCAGTGGGAAGCTTTTGTAAGAAATACTTAAAATGTGGAAGTGGGTTTGTGATCATGCAGTTGGCAGAGGCTGAAAATTTTGAGGAACATGATAGAAAAAGCCTAGATTAAGTCTTCTATAGACAAGAAATCAAATTTAGACCTTGGAGTTCAGTAAATCCTTTACCTTTTCTGAACTAAAAATATCTAGTATATCATTTTTCATTAGTATTTTAAAATGCTACTGGTAAGTATGCATATGTACTAAAAGCCATAAAATAAGAACATGAGTTGTAAATTTGTTCTATGAATAAATAACCCAAAAGAGCTGGAGTGAAAAACATTATTAACTTTATTCATTTATTATTTTTAAAGCTATTTACTAATAGTTTTATTTAATATTCTGCCGAGTCTTCTTGGACCCACAGAGCAATTCTTTTAGGATACTTACTTTTAAACCCATATAATCTCAGGGTTGGAAGAGGTGTCATAGATTATTCCACGTTGAAACCTGGCACCTTCTCCCCTATAAATGGCACCCCCAAGTTATAACTGCAAAGCTTGTCCTTAAAGACTTGCATTTGTGGAGACCATCAGACAGAAGCAAGGCACTAACAGTTGTGAAAGTCTTCCGTAAACTGAACCAAACCCTGCTTCCTCACTTGCAGATTTGGGAACAGAGGTGCAGAAAGATGATTTAGCTTGTTTACCATCTTCTAACCAATTAATAGCAGTGTTTGTTCTTTTGGATCCTAATTTAGGGCTGCTTCCACACACGCTGTGTCTTGAGTAACACATTTATCTCCAGGCTAATTAGACTGGCTGAGTCTTTCTAGTGTGCCAGGGTAAGCAGGATACTTATGGTGGACCTGAATCTTTTTGTTTTTAACTTTTTGTTTTGAATAATTCCAAACTACAGAGAGTTGCAAGAGTATACCAAGAACTCTCATATTTTCTTTACCAAGATTTACCAATTTTTACTCTTCTGCCACACTTGCTTTAGCTTTCTTTCGCTTTAAATGCATATATAATATTTGTTTCTGAACCATTTGAGAGTTGGTTGCATTCAGTATGTACTTTTACCCCTTGATATTTTGGTGCATGCTTCCTAAGAATAAGGATAGTTCCTTACATAACCACAGAATATCATCAAATCCAGAAAGTTAAACAATGACATAATCCTTTAATCTATGCCAATTGTCATAATAATATCCCTTATGACATTTTCCACTTCTACCATACAGGATTCAGTTCAGAAGTATGTATTGTATGCAATTGTTGTGTCTCTTTAGTCTCAACAAAAATAGTTTTTCTGTCTTCTGTCTTTCCCTGTCATTCATAACCTTAATATTCTTGATGAGTTCAGGACAGTTATTTTATACAATATTGATTATGTTGGATTTGTCTGATGTTTCTTTAAGATCAAATTGAAGCTACACATTTTTGGCTCAAATACTACATAAGTGATCAGAGTAACACATCTGGAAGGACACCATGTTTAATTGTACCTTATCAATAACATTAATTTTGATCATTTGGATAAGATGCTGTTTTCTCCACTGTATAGTTTTTTTTTGGCTTTATAATTTACCAAATTCTTTATCTCTGTTGCCCCAGATTTAGTATCCATTGAATAGTTTTGCCTAAGTCAGTTTTTAGCATAATAGTTGGATGCGATTTTATGGTGGTTTTGTTTTCTAGATTTATTAGCCAGCATTCTATAGTTAGAAAGAGCTATCTATCTGTGATGGTTAATTTTAGGTGTCCACTTGACTGGATTAAAGAATACCTGGAGAACTGGTAAAGCATTATTTCTGGGTGTGCTGTGAAGGTGTTTTTGGAGATTGGCATGTGAATTGGTGTACTGAAGGAGGAAGATCCCCCCTCAATGTGGGTGGGCACCATCCAATCAGCTGGGAACTGGGATGGAAAAAATGCTGAAAAAGGGTGAATTCTCTCTCTTCTCTGGAGCAGGATACTTTTCTTCTCCTGCCCTTGGACATCAGAGCTCTAGATTATTCAGTCTTTGGACTCTGGGACTCCTGGAGCTCATAGGCCTTTGGCTTCAGACTGAGTTACATCATTGATTTCCTTGATTCCCAGGCCTTTGGACTTGGACTGAACCTGCTACCAACCTCCCTGTTTCTTCAGCTTGCAGATGACCTATTGTGGTACTTCTCAGCCTCTGTAATCAGGTGAACCAATTCCCTGAAAAAGCCTCTCACCTATCCATCTATATCCTACTGGTTCTGTCTCTCTGGAGAATCCTGACTATTTATTAACAGTATGGACTCATGTATTCTTATTTTATTCAGTGGATTATAATGTGTTATAGTTGTTACTTATTTTGGTTGCTCAAATTGTCTCTGGCTTGGCCAGAGGGAATCTCTTCATGGTGTTTCATGTATCCTTTTGACATGTGTTCATTATTATTATTATTTTTAAAATTATTGTTATTTTGTTTAATTTTAATTTAATTTAATTTAATTTTGAGACAGAGTCTCACTCTGTCACCAGGCTGGAGTGCAGTGATGTGATCTTGGCTCACTGTAGCCTTTGCCTCCCAAGTTGAAGCGATCCTCCTGTCTCAGGCTCCCAAGTAGCTGGGACTTCAAGCGCACGCCATCATGCCCAGCTGATTTTTATACTTTTAGTAGAGATAGAGTTTCATCATGTTGGCCAGGCTGGTCTAGAACTCCTGACCTGTGATCCGCCCACCTCAGCCTCCTAAAGTGCTGGGATTACAGGCATGAGCCACTGCGCCCGGACCTATTTTGTTTTGTTTTTAGCAGTTCCTTGCTTTCTGGTAGAAAATGCTTAAGGTTCATCTTGTCCATTTTCTGCTGCAGTCTTGGAATCTGCCATTTCTCTAAGGACCTGTGAGTCTTTTAAACAGAGAATGACATTTAAGGATCTGAGTGTAAGGTCTATTCATTGCTTCTGAGGTGTAATTGTATCTGGATTTCTCAGCTCTTTTCATTGACAGAGCTGAGAAAAAAAATTCAAGTGATTTCCCTTCCAGCCAAATATTAAGTTTCATTTTTGGACCTGGCTACTGTGAGACTCTTTAAGCTTTTCTTAGGCTTGCTGACACTTGCTTTTTCATTCTGTCACTCAGACCCCCAATATGGCTGATAGCATTTTCATGCAGACTTCTACTTCCTCATCCATCAGTATTTCATTGCCCAGGGCTTTTTCAGCATTCCAATATCCAGGGAAAGTATCAAATTCTGTCTCCAGAGTAGATCCTCGAAGACATACATAGTTTCTCTGACAGGTTTCTTAAAGCCCAGACACACACTGTCTATTCCCTTTGCATTTGTTTATTCCCTAAAAGAACAAATATGTTGGGTGGTATTCACTTGAAAAATATCTAACTGTGAGTTTAACAGAGGAGGGAACATAGTAAGTCCTAATCTGTGAAGTTTGACATACTTGAGGAAGAGAAGGGAGTCTAGAGTAGAAGAATAAGTCATTGAATGCTCTTTCCCAATTAAGTGACAAAGAAATGCCATATTCCCCTTTTCCTTTCTGCCAGTGGAGAAAGGATGAGGACTGAATGTGACTGAGATGGGAAAATTGCACTGTGGCAAATGGCTGAGCTGGGAAACAACACACTTTGTAGTCTTTACTCAGTTTATCTAGCTAAGCTGTCTAGAATTAAGACCTATGACCTCTGGGTATTTTAGTAAGCTGGAGCTATAAACCAAACTGTCTTTCTGTCCTCAATCTTACAGGTACCTATTGGGACCCATTTAAGCAAAAGCATCAAATACAACTCTTGGGGCCACAAATTAAGAGCTTATTTTTATGGATGACAGGATAAAATGGGCTGCTTCAGGAGGTAAATAATTCTCTAGAAGTGCTTCAGAGTGGACGGAACGGGCAGGTGGGGGTTATAAATGTGAGTTGGGCATTGGTTGAGTGTGGGTAAAATTAGATGGTTAGGTGGCTTTTAAGGTTCTTCGCAGCTCTGAGACACTGTAGGGCTACCTCTCCATGTTGTCTGTACACATAGATAATTTGCACCCTCACTTGCACTTATTTTCTTTCTTAAATAGAAATAGATGGAAGAAACTGATTGTTTCTCCTACCCAACCCTGGATGCAGTTGAACCCTGCAGAACATAATTTTCTTCCTGGTGAGATATGATCTCTTATCAGGAAAAAATTATGAGTACTTGATAATAGCATCAAAAGACGTACAAAGAGTTATCAAACTGTTTATACCCAAAGCGAATTTAAAATTGACTTTTATTTTCTAAATTTATAAATTATTATAATTATGATTTGATGACACCAAAGATCAGGAGTTTGTTCAACAGGAATCAAAAACCAGTTTCAAGTAAGGAAAGATAATTTATATACATCCCTCAGAACCCATTTCTATAGTATAGCTATGACTACATAAGGCAGTGATTTTTTTGTAGTTATTTATTATCAAAGTTTTATCTTAAGAGGTTAGCTATGCATATCAAATGCAGTTTCTAAGATTCCAGAGTACATTCTAAATCATCATATAACACATCAGAATTTCTATAAGAGCATGATCTCTTTAAGGACAGAGATCCCATAATTTATTGAGTAGGTACTCAATAAATAAATTTGATGCATTTTTATTTGTAAAAGGAAAGGATTTGAAAATAGAGAAGCAATGCTTGTTTCTCTGAACTTCAGATGAGATGGCAGAGAATGGATTATTTCTGTAGAAATAAAGCTCTTAAGACCTCATCAAGCCTTTATGGATGGCAATGACAGGTATAACTTATCCCATGTTCCAGAGGCAGGTGTGTAGCTGAGCATAACAAGAGAGGCTTTTCTCAAGCAAATGCAGGAATACCAGAGACTCCTGTCAGTTTTGAGAATTAATTCCTTCATTTGGAAAGAAAACCACATCAGTTAAGCCATTTCCTGGAACTTGCAGGAGACCTAGGTGGAGCTGTTCTACTTTTCTGGTCTCAGAGATATACAATGTAGCTCTCCAAAACACTTGGCTTCCTGCTAAGGCAGGTTATAGTCAACACTCCAGGAGGCATTGATGTGAAGAAAAACCCTTATATTTAATCTGCAAAGCTGAAGTTGGAATATGATGATGGTATTTAAGGGAAAGCTTCAGGTGAAAATACGGGTACTCTAGAAAAAGAAAATTACAGTTATCCTTTGCACAATTAAAGGCAGTTTCTCTCATAACTGCAAGCTACTACAAACTTGTACTATTGAGCAAGGACTCTATAAAGACCCCAGATGATTATATGAAACTTGAAAATGTACACTTGAATGAGATTTGATCATAAATTAAAAAGGAAATGATGCATTAATACTTTTTTTCTTTTGAGACAGAGTCTCACTCTGTTGCTCAGGCTGGAGTGCAGTTGTATGACCTTGGCTCACTGCAACCTCCGTCTCATGGGTTCAAGTGATTCTTGTGCCTCAGCCTCCTGAGTAGCTGAGATTACAGGCGTGTACCACCATGCCCAGCTAATTTTTGTGTTTTTAGTAGAGACAGAATTTTGCCATGTTGCCCAGGTTGGTCTTGAACTCCTGATCTTAAGTGATCACTTGCCTTGGCCTCCCAAAGTGCTGGGATTACAGGTGGGCCACTGCATCCAGCCAACACTTGACATTTTTTTTTAAACCAAGAAAAATATTGAGACATTGGTTTTAGAACAAGCCTTTTTTTCTATGGGATTTCTGCTCACTGGAGACAGTGAAACAATGGATTTTTGAATATACTAAAAGGCTGGAATGGACATACGCTATTTTTGCTTGTTGAGCATTTATCCTCACTCTATTCTTCTCATAGAGTAAAGAAGAATAGAATGAGGATAAATGCTCAACAAGCAAAAATAGCGTATGTCCAAAGAATATTTCAGTTTTCCGTTGGGGTAATGGATTCCATAGTCTCTGGCTAAGTGTCCAGATGGGGCTCTATAGCACGAAGAATGTGACGATTCCCAAGGATATCATGTTTATTTCAGGAAAAGTCATCTGACTGAAGTGGGCCAATCAAAGTGAATTATTTGAGTCATAAAGATGCTTTCTACAAGAGATGCTCTATTTTTTGCTGAACTTGAACATGGAAGGCATGGACTGACTATCTTACCTCTTTATAGCGCCTGAGAATAAGCCAGTATATCAGACAACCAGACAGAGAGAAGGAAAGAGCTTGGCTTTGTGATATAGTTTAAACCCTGGACTCAAACCATCTATATACATGGTTTTAAAATAAGTATATATTCTCATATATATAAATAGATGTTCATATATTCATTTATACGAATTTTTAATCTCTGTGATTAATACATTCCTTTATTTGCCAAAATAGCATGAATAAAGTGCATATATTGTGCAACAAAAGGTATTTAACTAATATGATGACTGAATTAAAGGTGGCACCTATCCTATGTGCTCTTCAAGACAATGTAATATTTCTATGAAAATGTAAAAGAAAAATTGCTCATCAGGTTAGCATGACTCAGAAACTGAAAAGCTCACACAAGTATGCAATTATATTCCATATTGGTGCAAAACAAGTTCAATAAAATATAATGTTAGCTTTTTTTTCAATTCAACATGAGGGAAACATTATTTCTTACCATTTTAGAGATTCCCACTTCTTTTGTTTGTAATTCTTATTCCAAGATTATTTGCACAATAATTGTCTATACTGTAGTTTAATTTCCTTAAACCTGTGAAAGGTTAAATAATTGTCTGGAGGCAACAGGATCTCATGGTGTCTTTTTCTGGGCTTACAGCTTTACTTGGAGCACATCCTGTATATGTTCCTAAAAAAAGGTATGTGAGAAATAATTTTTTGGGAAGAATCTAAAAATGTTTAGAGCCTACCCTCACACTTTAAGTTAGCTTGATATAGAATTCTAGTTTGAAAATAATTTTCGTTCATAATTTTGGAGACATTACTCCCTTATCTTCCACTTTTTAGTCATGCTGCTGAGAAATACATTCTTCTTATATCTTACATCATTCTTATATCTCACCCTTGACTTCTGCCCTGTTGCCCCCCTCCCTCACTGTTGATGGACATTCTCTTAATCTCCTGTCTTCATCACAGCACCTTAGTCTCACTCTGCTGAGCTTAGTATCCTTGAATCCCAAGTCTTTCTGGACTTTATTTATCTAGAGATTAAATTTTCTCTTCTTCTGAAGTTATGGGTAAGGGAAGGGAGAACTCACCTGGCACAAGGTAGAAGAGGTAATTAATATCTAATAAATCCTTATACAGTCCCATCTTGTGCCTCCCAAAATGCCTGTGCTTCCAATTCCTGAGAGCTTTCCAGGGTTCCAAAGATTTTCCCACTCTGACTCTAACCAATTTCCGCCTGCCTAGGTTTCAGCTTTTTTTAATGCACTGAGTCATTTACCACTTCTCAATCCACTTCCCACCTTCCAAAATTTTATGGAAATATCTTGTTTGCTATTGTCTCCTTTCCTATTTTCATTGTCCTTTAAGGTTTATAATTTTTTTATTCCCTTATGTTATGCTAGGGTTATTTCAGGAAATAAATTTATGTAGTCAAACCATTTCAAGTGGAACTTCCAATTTTCAACTAAAAATAAAATTACTTTATACATGTATTCATTCTTTACAAAGTTCATTAAGGATATAGACCGTGGCTGACATCTAGTGTATCTCTAGTTTTCCTAACACTGACCTTTGCATTGTAAACCCAACAGTGTTTATGTATGATAGATTTATTCTGCTTGTTTATTTTTTTGTGGAGGTGCATATCTTGGTAGCTGATAGATTTCATTTTACAAATCCTGAGCTTTATGCTGTCATTCACTGTATTCTTTTCAAATACCTAATCTGAGTAAGGGATAGAGAGAGAGAGAGAAAGAGAGAGAGAGAGAGAGAGAGTGCGTGTGTGTGCGCACGCATGTACCTGATCTAGAAATACAAGATACTTACTGCTCGCCTATAAGTGGCTCATTATCAACGTGGGGAGTGAGAACTTTTATTCTTAGAATGATAAAAACAACATCATAATTAGATAGCAATAGGATGAAAATAAAGTGCTGTTGTAAGGTTGAGTTATTTGCCAAACAAGATGTAAGTATCTGTCCTCAGAAGCCGAGCAGATCTTCCTCTGAATGAATGGAATAGAAAACTTTCATAATAGATTTAGTGAAGCCTTGATGGATAGACTTAAAATTATTTAGTTTCTAGACTGATAATCCAAAGACTGCCATGTACTCATGAAATCTGAGTTCCTAATTCACTTATTTCTTATCCTTGGCACACAGCTAGATGGTATATTTCAGCTACTCTTGCAGTTAGGTGAGATCATGAAGTATTGGTAGGACATCCCACCATTCTTGTCCTATTTATTAAAAAACCTCTCAGGTGATATTATATGTTCTCTCTCTTTCCTAGGCTGTGGTTAGTCCTTGCCCTCCTGTTTCTGTCCAAATTGACATCTGGTTATAAATTGTCATGTAAACTCAACTCTCTTTTTTCACTAGACTTGTGGTTTCTGCCATCTCCTGACTTCGCCACCTAATTCCCCTAGGGAATGGCCTGACACAAATTGAATTGGAAATGATAGCAAAGAATTCAGTCAAATCCGTAGGCACTCTGACTGTAGGACTGAAGCTGGAGATGGAAAGTGAGTTCCAGTCTGAATATTTTTCTGGAGTTTGAATCTCTGAACTGACTAACATATAAAGGATGGTTTACACTGGTTTGGCAAACATGATTTAATTGTAGTGAAATATTTGTTTGCTGAGCCAATCAATAGCTGTCCTACCGGAGGAAATCTCATTTTTTTGCTGCAAATCTTCGTTTTTTTTCTTTCTTTAAAATTGGTTTTTATGTTTTTAATGTAACATTTATATATTAAATGTACACACTAAAATGCTGGGTTTGTCACATGTGTGGAACAATGCCAAACTGTAGAAATGCCTTGACTGTAGGGGTTGATTCTCTTGATAAGACTGACTGGGCTCGGAGGTTCACGCAGGTAATCCCAGCACTTTGGGAGGCCGAAGGGGGTGGATAGCCTGAGGTCAGGAGTTTGCGACCAGCCTGGCCAACATGGTGAAACCCCGGCTCTACTAAAAATACAAACAAAAAATAAGTTGGGCATGGTGGTAGGTGCCTGCAATCCCAGCTACTCGGGAGACTGAGGCAGGAGAATCACTTAAACCTGGGAGTCAGAGGTTGCAGTGAGCCGAGATCACGCCATTGCACCCCAGCTTGGGTAACAAGAGCAAAACTCTGTCTCAAAAAGAAAAAGAAGAAAAAGAAAAAAAGAAAAAAAGAAAAAGACTGACTATGCTTTATGAACATCTAGCAACCTGAGGCAATGTGAGGCTCTTATGAATTCAGGCAGTTGTAAAGTAAACCCAGTATGTGTGAAGAAAGTAGATTAGTGGAATAAACCTTAAAGCACAGGTAATTCTGCACCACACAGCCTCTACCTTCTCAATGCGGGTATTTGGTAATGAGGGCACGAGAATAACAGGATTGAACTGGGTTCTTCTACATAACCTGCTCTATTTTAGCGTGTCAACTCTGTGTAACTCTTAATTCATTAGCTGTTTTCATATTAATTAGCTCTTGCATATTAAGTTTTCTTTCCTCCAATCATGACTCAAAGTATAACCTCTCTTCTTAATTTGTGGCATAAAGAAGAATCACACCATGAACTGCATTTTCAATAAACCATGCACAGATTGCCTTCAATGACAGGCAAACCCAAGGGCTGTAGTTAAAGCTGCAGAAAAAATCCAAAGACCTCTTGCATACTGCATAAGCACATATGGAATTCTCTGCTCTAGCATCCTATGAGAATGAGGCTCATCAGATTGTTCTGAAGGAAACAAATTATAAAAAAGCTTTTGCCAGAATCCATTGAAATCATTTTCTGTTAGCCACAGACTATTTGTTTTATTCCAGATACTTGTAATTAATTCCATATTCAAAGCCTGCTTTCTAGAGGCAGAAGGATACACTTCTAATTGTAAAAGAGTTAAAGGTGGGAAAGTTTCTTAATTTATTTTCTTGGAGAAAACAAAATATAGCAAGGCGGCATTATAATCCCTTTTAAGGATTTATTGAAATGTCAAACTCTGGGGGACTGGAGCTGTATGAGGAAAATGAATAAACAGCAGATTAGCATTTAGACAATATTCTTTTATTGCTTGACTATAGGAAATAATGCTGAATAAAATTAATTTAGAATTTGGCAGGAATTTAAATAGTAGAGGTAAAATACTCAAATAATTTAGTACATCTGAGTCTTGTAGGAACATTTATTGGAATAAATTAAGGAATAACATGACAAAGATTCTTTTGGAGGCTCTAAATACAATCGTGCACTGTTTAATGATGGGGTTACATTCTGAGAAATGCATCATTAGGCGATTTCCTCATTGTGCAAACATCATAGAGCACACTTTTACAAACCTATGTGGTACAGCCTACTACAGACCTATGCTATATGGTAGCTTACTGTTCCTAGCTATAACACAGTCGTTAGTATTTGTGCATCAAAACATACTATAGAAAAGCTACAGTAAAAATATAGTATAAATGCTTAGAAAAGATATACCTACATAAATCATTTACCACGAATGGAGCCTATAGGATTGGAATTTGTTCTGGGTGAGTCAGTGAGTATGTGGTGAGTGAATGTGAAGGCCTAGGACATTACTATCCACTACTGTAGACTTTATACACACTGTACACTTAGGTGATACTAAATTTATTAAAAAGTATTTTTTCTTTCTTCAGTGATAAATTAACCTTAGCTTACTGGAAACTTTTTACTTTATAAACTTCACATTTTAAAAACTATTTGACCCTTTTTGTAATAACCCTTATGTACTATACATAGTTGTATGTGCTACATTTTTATATGACTGGCAGTTCAGTAGATATGTTTACACCAGCATCACCCCATGGCTATGATATCACTAAACTATACTAGTTTTTCAGCTCCATTATAATTTTATGGGACCACTGTTGTATATGCAGTTCGTCATTGACCAAAATGTCATTATGTGGTACATGCTGGTTGAAAACAATAAGAAAATAATGAAATTTGTATTTATCCAATACTTTTCTGAAATTAAAGGAAAGAAAGAGTCCTCTTTTTTATTTTTAGCATTAGGATTTTTTTATCACCAGCACAATTGAGGACTACAATCCATTGTTGGTAGTAACCAACCATAATTTGTTGGTGGGTTGTCCAGGCTAGAGGTATAATGATTTCAAACCCTATATGCCCAGTTTCTGTCAAGAATAAATAAAGAAAGTCCATCTCATTAGTTATTTGGAGTCTTCAGATTGTGTTAGATGAAGAAAGGGCACATCATTTTTAATAGTAAGTGTTTTCTAGACAAGGACCCACTCACCCAATTTAATTACTATAGTTTATTGAACATAAAGGGTGGACATTTCAGTTATTTTCCTTACTTTCATTTTATACTCAATTAGAACTAGATAGCCTATTTAAAAGTACATGTTCAAAAAATACTTATATTTAATGAAGAAACTTAAAAACAGCCTAAATCTGAAAGCCCTTTATTTTACTGCCAAAGACTCCAAACTGTGGCATGGCTTGATTAGATCACACAACTGAATGGAATTAGTTTATTTCATTCATTCATCTTATTCTATGATATGATGTTTTGGGGCATTGTTGGGCCAGCTCCATTATGTGTCTTGAAATGTCTGAGTCTATTATTTTCAGTCAAGAAAATATCGGTTGACTCTTTTTATCCCAGTACACTTTATCTAGTAGAATAATTTGGAAAGAAATGAAGTGGCCTCTGGTTAATATGGTTGGGAACAACTTAAACACCAAAGAACTGATGTGGGGATACTCCATTTATAAGAGGACAATAACAGGAACCAAACCACAATTGCCCAGAGGGTTGTTTAGATGAGAAGTCACAATCCAAATGATAGTACCCTAACTTTACATTTCTTTTCTCCACTCCTATTCGTTTATTTGATTGGGCATCTGTGATAAGTCTATTTTTGCCATGACTTTTTAAACAAAGGATATCCTTTATTTTAAGAAAGAAGAAGAAAAAGAAGAGGAGGAGGAAGAGGTGGAGGAGGAGGAGGAGGAGCAAGAAGAAGAAAAAAGATTTAAAAAATAATAGGTTCGGGATTACAGGAACCTGGCCTACAACTGTGGGTGTGATTAATGGTGGCCATACTGTGTTACCTGATGGCAGTGATCCCAATTGGTTGAGTGGAAAATTGCTTAACAGGACACGCTTGGCCTTCTCACAGATACTGCAGTCTTAAAATCCTAAGTAAGGAATGAATAACACAGAGAATCACTGGGCCTGAGAGTAGTGAGAGGTGGTGGACAGGAGGTGTTTTTTCCTTCTCTTTCCTCTTTACTGCCCCCCTTTATCAACGCTCCCTCCTCCCTTCCCTTTTCTGACTTTCCTTTCTGCTCCTGTTCTACTTCTGTTCACTAACCAATTGGCTATTTTGCAATACTGACTTAATTTACTGTAAACATTTAGTAAAACTTGCAATTTATTAAGCTCTCTTTAGTGCATTTGTCATTGCTGTAATATCCAAAAGTAAGTTAGGGAGGAAAAAAATGACATCCTCCAAATCCGTTAATCTCATGACCTAATCTGATACTATAGTCTATGTCCCTTCAGTGCAGTTGCATTATTTAAGCATAATAGTGACTTGAATTTATAGATTTCCTAAAGCCATGAGTAGAATTGAAGACCTAGCACATTAGTGTAGATTTCTCAGCATAAAAATTTATTTGAGGTAGTACATTTCAAGTCCCAATGGTTTTTCCTGAGTATGTTTAAACATAAGGTAACCATATATCTTCTGCTTGTACACTGGATTATTTAAATGCTGAGTGTAAAATTGGGAACATATTTAATTGCCTTAAGTCTATTCAGTGGCATAAAACAATTATAAAATATTTGTAAGGCTAACGGACATTTTCTTCCGTAATCCCAAAGAAACTGTTGTTCAAATGTGTATTGCCTGTAGATGCTGGCTAGGCCTCGGAGGATTTATAATGAGTGATCTAAGGATTGCCCCTCCTGTTGGTGAACAGGAAATACTTCCCTTAATGAGGGGTGTTTTCATGTTATGGTCAAAAGTCCTCCCTTGTTCACTGAATTCCTATTCCATTCTAGCTCCATGTAGCCAATGGACATTGTGTCTTTGTCTCTCTGGCATCCAAACCCCCTTATATCTTAGGAGAATTCCCAATTAGATGTTGTCTTGATGGGGTCAGTGTCCACTTCCCATTATGAAAATGCAAAGGGCTAAGTCCTCTCTTTCTCTGATCCTGATAATACTGCTTAGACATAACCCAGCCTGAGTTGATTGGATGCTCCTGCCAAGGATTTTAAATCTTGAATGAGTAAATAAAAGAATGGTTGATTGGGTTTCCTTCACAGAAGTGGCAGTGACATTGAATGTCCTGTGGTAGAAATATCCTGGCAGATTAATACTGCTAAAAATGTTTGTGTGCTTCTAACTTCTTGGTTTTTCAGATGCATATTTTCTAATCCTGATCCTTAAGTTTTCATCAGTGCTGAGAGTCCTCAATATTTTTCCAATAATCTTATTTTTGGTTGACAGAACTAGATTTAGTATCAATAGTAAATAGAAATACTGGCCTCGATTCTTAACCTCCCCTTATATCTAAACCTTCTGCCTTGTGGCTTTGCAGCCTTTCTGGCCAGTTGCAGTGTGTTCTTCCTTGTACCTTGACTTTTTAGCCATAACTTGCTTTGTCTAATGGAATGTGAGTAGAAGTGGGAGTGTGTCAGTTTTTAGTTTAGACCTTAGAAAGCATTGCGTTTCTGCCTGCCTTTTCGTGCTCCTGTTGTTACTTCCTTGATACCTTCTGTTCCTTTATCCTTCACCTTAGAATGAATACCTATTGAATTGGTCAACCTTCAGCGAGGAGCAAAGTCCAGCTGGAACCACAACTTGAATCAGAACCGCTCGCCAAGCCCAGTCTAGATCAGTTGGCTGTCAAAAGAATCACTGATGTGTGAGTTCAGTTGGGTTTAGCAGAACCAAACTTCTCATGCTAACCTGTAGATTCCTGAGACATATATGATTTTGTTTTATGCTGCTGAGAGTTCGTGTCTATGTTTTTCAGCATTACTGTGGCAATAGCTAACTGATATGTATCTGTTATACGCAATTTAAAGTAATTCAACAAATGTTGATAATGAGATATGTGTGTGATTTTATCTTTAGCTCACTGGGAGTAAGTGCTGTATAACTTTAGCAATTACATTTTCTTTTTCTTTTTCCTGTTGATGGTTGGAATGAGCACACAACTTAGTTTTTTTCCACCAGTGAGATGTATGGCAAGGGTTTCTCTCCCTCTCTCTCTCTCTCTCTCTCTCTCTGTGTGTGTGTGTGTGTGTGTGTGCACATGTGCATATGTAAAAGGTTTATATCCTTTCCCGATAAGAGGTGATACATCGGAAGATAATTCTCTGTTCTGTTCTTTCAGTCTTCATGTCTGAAGCTGAGGCAGTTGTCCATGTCCATTAGAGAACTTAGTCTGAAGGTTTAGACAACACCTGAATATAGCAGACATGGAATGATCCTGAGTGCATTATGCCAGTAAACCACTCAATTACCTCTGAGCTTTGCGTTACGTGAGAGAATACATTTTACTTCTTTTTAAGCTACTTGGGTTGGGTTTTCTTTACTTGTTGCTGAAAGTATCCTAACAGATAAGGGTATAGTGTGTATGCATGTGGGAATGCAAGGAGGATTAAATACAGTAGAAGTTTGAGTGAAAGGAAGGAAATAGTTAAGGTCATGCTCATGAAATAAATGGAAGGGATATGGCAGCATACGTTAAGTGGTATGTAAGCTGGGATCAGGTGGGAAGCAGCCCAAATCTACCTGGAATTTTCTCTGTACCTCCTGCCATATGCTTATTTGCCCTATATGGGTTGTTAAAAAGTAAATGGAGGCACAATAAAATTGAAGTGAGTTTATTTGAGCAAGCAATGATTAATGAATCAAGCAGTAGCAGTTTCAAACCAGAAGTAGTTTAGGAGCTCCACTGAGGGAATACAAGTGGGAGGCTTTTATAGGACAAACACAAAATTAATGCAAAAGAAAAATATTTGATTCATTGCAGTCATACAGTTGCCTTATTTGGTATATCCATTGGAAAATCCCTAGTTACATAAGTTTAAGTTTGTTGGCTGCATCTGATTTGTTGAGGTTAAATTCTGTTTTTCTTTGATTTAGGCAATTCCAAGAAATAGCTCAAGTTGAGTTTCGCTTACATTTGCAAATCAAGCCAGGTTAAGGTCCTTTATGAGGGCCTAACTGGCTTTGTCTGCTTAGGGATTCTTTAGGCCTCATCTCCATTTTAACATACTTTAATAGAATTACCAGCAAATGATAGGAAATGTACTTCCATTGCTAACCATTTTTGCAGAATCCACATCTAGAACACCATGGCCCATATTCCTCTGCCTCTCACTTTTGGAAAGAAGTGAATGTCTTGTAGGTCAGGTTGGCTCCATATCTCATCTGAAATTGAATGATATATTGTTAGAACACCATGACTTTGATAATAGACTCAATCCTGTTGTCCAGGCTGTATCCCAGGCCAATTAAGTCAGAGTCCTGGGATAGAAACTAAGCATGAATATTTTTAAAACTTCCCAAGTAAACTTAGAACAACAGGCCTTTACGATTCCACATTGTGTGGATCAGAAATCTGGGAGAGGTTTATTCAGCACGTGTTCTTAGAGCGTGGTTATGGCTCAGGGTGATCCTGAGAGTTACAGTCAAGGTATTGATTACATGTTGGCCAAGGCTGCAGTCATCTTAAAGCTTGAATGGGGCTGGGGATTTGCTTCCAAGATAGCTCACTCACATGGCTATTGATAGGCAGTCTTAGTTTCTCACTGTTAGAAGGAAGCATCTGCTCCTTGCCAAGTGGTTTTCCTCTCTCTCTAGGGGTGCTTGATGGTTCTTTAAACATGGCAGCTGGCTCCCCCTGAGTAATGCAAGAGAGCAAGGTAGATGCTCTGATGTCTTTCATGATGTAGTCTCTGAAGTTACATGCCAATATTTTCACAATATTTTATTTGTTATACAGGTCAGCTTTATTCAATGTGGGAAGGGACTTCAAAAGTCTTAATGCCAAGAGTTTGGGATCATTGGGACTGTCTTGGTTGCTATAATGGCATACAAATGAATAAATGATTTGTCCTGATTTCAAAGATAGATGCTTGGTAGGCTGAATAATGAAATCCCAGGCTTGTGGCTTCCTTGAGGAGCTTACATTAGAATCAAAGTACTCTGTAGAGGATCTCTATCAATTTCTGAAACACCAGGTGGCTGGGCAAAGCCTTTGATCTATCTTAAAAGACATCATTCAAGGGTACAATGCCCTTTGTTGAAGTCCAACTCTGCCTCAAAGTAATTTCATTCAGTCTCAGATCAGCTGGGGTTGGTAGCTGATGCTTAGCAAGCAAAGAAATAAGGTGTTAGCTCCATTAGCACTGGTTCTTCTGAAAGTGAGAGGACTTATTATAACTACCAATTTTATATAGCTATAAAGGAGCTCTCTAACATTAAGAAGTATACTGAATTTTATAAAAATTGGGTGTTTCTTCTCACCTTTTGTCTTTTTTGAGTTTGGAAAAATCATGATTTTTCAATGCAGTCCTGCAGCCCTTAGTCCTCTCTTCTCCATAAACTGTCACTGCTGGAATTGTTTACTCCACCCAAACCAAATATTATCTATATACTGATACTACTAATTTTGTATTCTTAGTCCACACTCCCTACTTCCTATTCAACATCTATCCCCTTGTGAATGACTAGTGGGAATCTTAAATTGTATTCAAAACCAAATTCTTAATTATTTCTTTATATTTGCTTCTCTGTTTTCTTTCTTAGAATCTGGAAATTCCATTTTCTCCAGTTGATCAGACAAAAATTTTGGAGTCATCCTTGCACCTCTTTTTCTCTCATTCTTCACATGCAATAATCCATCCACAACTTTTTAAAGAGTTCTCCCTGCAAAGTCTCCCTCAATCAAACTATTTTTCACTACCTCCACCACTCCTATGCTAGTCCAAGGTACCCTCATCTTTTGCCTAGAACTGTAACAGTATCTTAATGTATTTCTTTGCTTTAACTCTGTCTTTAAAACTAATTTTCCATATAGCATTTAAAAATGGGAGACAGATGTCAGTTTACTTTTGAAATCTTCTGATGGCTTCATATTTCTACAACTGTTATTTTGGCCTATGATGCCTAACATGACTTGTTCCCTATTCCTCTCCCACTCGCATTACCTCTCTTGCCCTTATTTCTTACTGTCTCCTATATCCACTCCACTTCATTCCACGCCTCTTCACTCTCACGTTTGCCTCCTTGGGATTCTTTGCACATCAAGCCTGCTCATTCACCCTTCAGGGCCTTTGTATTTATTGCCTGTCCTCACTGTCTAGGATTTCCTCACTGCCCCCCATATCTGCTTGGTTTGCTTTCTTCCTTCTTTTATATTTCAGCTTAAATATCTTTCTGATAAAGTAGCATTTTCTTCCCTCCATGTAGAAAGAGTATTTTATTCAACCTTATTAGTTCCCCTTACTCTATTCTTTTTTCTTTAAAATACTCACTGTTACTTGATGTCCACCTATTCCTTTTATTGTGACAACCCTAATAGAATGAAAAGCTTCATCATGACAGCCCCATTGGCAGTTTTGGTCTTTGCTGAATTGACAAATATTAGAAACATTCACGGAAGATAGTAGGTACTCAATATATGTGGTTTGAATGGAATTAGATTACATTTATTTACGACATTTCCTAAAATTTGATGTTAATATGTCAAGACTGTCCTCTGGATAATAAAACCAAAGTAAAATAGCACTATGCAAAATATTTAAGAAGCAAAATTACAGAATAAAAGGGGATCTATAATATGTTCACTATTTCTTAAATGATCAACTTGAATCCAATCTATCGAGGATTAATAAGCAAAATTATGAATTTAAATGATCATAAGATGTAACAGTATATTTAATTCAAGAGACATTGTAGAAAGTGGACTTGTAAAATTCTTTAAAAAAGGTATTTTTCTGAAAAACAGATATGAAAATACCAGAACAGTGATAACTCGGGAAGTTTTATTTAATAGTAGCTGGTGTCACTATATTAGAAAATACAATTAGTTTTTTACACAATATTATACTGGAGGCATATTTTGCTTTCGTATTCTTGGAAGAAAATCAGCTAGTCTAGGGCTACCAACCTGGCAGGACAAGTCAGTTACCAGACACAGTAACCCAACAAACCAAACAACTTCTATGCATAAATGGCAAAATGATACAAACAGTGGTCGTGTAAAGTTAATTTGCTCATGGAATTAAGTGGCTAGTATAATCACCCTAAAAGTAGGAGTGCTAGGGAACCAGAATGAAATCAAAGAAAGGAACAAGAAAAAGAGGAGGATTTGATCTTATATAAATATATAAATTTAAATGTGCTTTTTTGAGGACTTCTTGGGCTGTTATATCTATTTTTTTCTCAGAATAATGAAATATTTTAGCAATTCTTTGTTTTGTTCAGCCCACAACTTGGTAGAGCTGTGAGAATTGGTTCTTAGATTAAGAGATGGTAGAGTTTATGTCCCTCTTACTTTGATGAATTCAATTGTACTGCTGTCAACTTTTCAGTTACTGGTTTCTACCTCAGCCATAATGTAGGTCATGTCTACACAGATAATCAAGTTTGAGAGATCAATTACCATGGTGATTAAGTAAAATAATTTAAAGCTGGAACTAGTTTGGAATTTTTGGCCTCTGCTCTATCCAGCAATTCAACAGAAAGTTAATCGGTTTTTTTATGTGGATATAATCATAACAGCAGGCACTACTTTTTCTGCATGATCCTGTGCTACCAGTGACTTCAATAACTAAGATAAATGGGGCCAAAAAAGAATGAACAATGAAGAACTTTAAAACTGATTGTAAGAATCAGGGATCTTGGGAAGATGATGGATAGGAGGCAGGACTAGCTTGCAGCTCTAGCTCAGTTGGGAAGAGCAGCACTGAAGACTCACATCGTGAACTTTTGCTCCAGAACTACTGCAGTAATATACTAGGAAGGCTGAGAGAATCCACAGACCCTCTGAAGGAAGCGGATTGCTTCTGCAGGACCCGGTCAGCAGCCCAAATACTGTGAGTGCCCAAGCTGTGACAGAGGCAAGGGAGGATTGTCAGCCCTCAAAAACGCCCTCATTAGGGAAACTCAAGGTCTTGATCATGGAAAATGGATTTGACCTTACTCAAAGCTGAGTCAATTTAGAGAGCTGAGAGAACTATACGGGTAGAGGAAGCAGTGGAAAAAGCCCTGTGGGTTCTGTTGGTCTCCAGGGAAGCCATTTCTGACTTGTCTCACAGGGGTCCTTGAGGAGGGCTGCCAGAGGAACTGGCAAAAGACCTCAAGGAGAAGGAAACTTCTAGCTAAACTTTGTAACAATTCCAATCAAAGGTGAAGTCTCCTGGCCAGAATTCAGGGGAGGATATGAATTCCATGTGCAGAATCAAAAGGCTGAAAGGTTTGAAAGTCCTGCTTGCTTTCTGGGCTGGAAAGCTGGTAGCCTGGGCATGTTCTCAGCCCTACTCCCTTACTACTTGGAGAGCACAGTGGGAGTGAGACTAGCCTTTTGGGATATATAGGGGCTGGGTGCTGTAACTGCTAGCTTTCCCCAACTTCCTTGACAACCTGCATGACACAGCAGAGACAGTAATAATCCTCCTGGGAACATAACTCCATTGACCTGGAAACCACACTCCCATCCTCTACAGCAGCCACAGCCCCACCCCTTGGGCATGGCTTGCCCAAGGAGGGTCTGAGCTCAGACATGCCTAACCTCGCCCTCACTTGATGGTTCTTCCCTACCCACTCTGGTAGCTGAAAACAAAGAGCATACAGTATTCTCTTAGGAGTTTGAGGGCCCTGCCCACTGCCTGATCCTCTGTATACTACCATAGCTGATGCTCTCTTAAAAGCACCACATCCTGGCAGGAGGTCAACCAACACAAAAATAATGCATTAAACCAAAACCGAGGACCCTCAGAGTCCATTTCACTCCTTTTCTCCTTCACTGGAGCAGTTGGTGGTATCCATGGCTGAGAAGCCTGAAGATGGTTCACATCACAGGACTCTGTGCAGACAACTCCCAGTACCAGCCCAGAGCCTGATGGCACTGCTGGGTGGTTAGATCCAGAAGAGAAATAACAATTACTACAGTTCAGCCCTCAGGAAGCCACATCCATAAAAAAAGGGAGAGAGTACCATATCAAGGGTGTACGCTATGGGACCAAAGAATGAATAGCAGCCTTGAGCCCCAGATCTTCCCTCTGACATAGCCTACCCAAATGAGAAGAAACCAGTAAAACAATTTTGGTAACATAACAAAACAAGGCTCTTCAACACTCCCTAGCACCAAAATCACACTAGCTCGCCAGCAATGGATCCAAACCAAGAAGTTGTTCCTGATTTAGTCTGAAAAAGAATTCAGAGGGTCAATTATTAAGCTAATTAAGGAGGTACCAGAGAAAGAAGAAGTACAATTTAAGGAAATAAAAAAAAATATAAGATATGAGTGTAGAAATAGATAGCATAAATAAAAAACAATCACAACTTCCTGAAATAAAGGACACACTTAGAGAAATGCAAAATGTTCTGGGAATTCTCAGCAATAGAATCAAACAAGCAGAAGAAAGAACTTTAGAGCTCGAAAACAAGGTTTTTGATTTAACTCAATCCAACAAAGACAAAGAAAAAGGAACTTTAAAAAGTGAACAAAGCCCCCCAGAAGTTTGGGATTATGTTAAACAACCAAACCTAAGAATAATTGGCATTCTTGAGGAGAAAAGAAATCTAAAAGTTGAGGAAACATTTTTGGGACTTAATTAAACTAAAGAGCTTTTGCATGGCAACAGGAATAGTTAGCAGAGTAAACAGACAACTCAAAGAGTGGGAGAAAATCTTCACAATTTATACATCTGACTAACATTCAGAATCTGTACAAAGGACTAATATCCAGAATCTATAAGAAACTCAAACAACTTGGCAAGAAAAAATCAATCCTATCAAAAAGTGGGCTAAGGACATAAATAGACAATTCTCAAAGGAAGATATACAGTGGCCAACAAACTTGAAAAAATGCTCATCATAATGATCAGGGAAATGCAAATCAAATCCACAATGTGATACCACTTTACTCCTGCAAGAATGGCTGTAATAAAAAAATCAAAAAATAGTAGATGTTGGTGTGAATGTGGTAAACAGGGAACACTTTTACACTGCTGGTGGGAGTGTCAAATAGTACAACCAGTATGGAAAACAGTGTGGAGATTCAAAAAGAACTAAAAGTAGAACCACCATTTGACCCAGCAATCTCACTACTGTGTATCTACCCAGAGGAAAACGAATCATTATACAAAAAACATACTTGCACATACGTTTATAGCAGCACAATTTGCAATTGCAAAAACGTGGACCCAACCCAAATGCCTATCAATCAATGAGTGGACAAAGAAACTGTGGTATGTATATATGATGGAATACTACTCAGCCATAAAAAGAAATGAATTAATGGCATTTGCAGCAACCTGGATTATATTGGAGACTATTATTCTAAGTGAAACAACTGAGGAATGGAAAACCAAACATCATATGGTCTCACTGATAAGTGGAAGCTAAGCTATGAGGAGGCAAAGGCATGAGAATGGCATAATGGATTTTGGGGACTCAGGGAAAGGGTGGGAGGGGATGAGACATAAACTGGGATGCAATGTGTACTTCTCGGGTGATGGTTGCACCTAAATCTCACAAATCACCACTAAGAACTTATTCATGTAACCAAATACTACCTATTCCCCAATAACCTATGAAAATAAAAAATTGAAAAAAGAACTTAATCATGTAGCCAAATACCACCTGTTTCCTAAAAACCTGTGGAAATTAAAAAAAAAAAACTGACTTAAAAAAATTTTTGGCAGACCGTAATGAGATTATGAACAACTTTTATTTTATCATTACACTTCAGATACTCTATTTCATTCTTTAATCATTTCATAGAGAAGATGCACATAGTCGACAATCTGTTGTTCACTCTTTTTTAAAAAAATATGTTTTTTGGGAAAGATATTAACCTGAAATATGTGCATAAATTTTTTCCTTTTTTTCATTATTTCATTTTTTTTTCCCACTCTGTCAGCATTTGTTCTAAACACTGACATTTTCCTTCTTGTTCTCTCTCTTTTGCTTTAAAAAGATGTTGAGGGTGGGTGTGGTGGTTCATGCCTGTGATCTCAACACTTTGGGAGGACGAGGCAGGAAGATCACTTGAGTCCAGCAGTTTGGGACCAGCCTGGGTAACATAGTGATACCTCATCTCTATGAAAAATGAAACAATTAGCTGTGTGTGGTATCATACACGTTTAGTCCCAGCTACTCTGGAGGCTGGGGTGGGAGGACTGCTTGAGCCTGGGAGGTTGAGGCTACAGTAAACTGTGATTACATCACTGAATTCCAGCCTAGGAGACAGAGTGAGAGCCCATCTAAAAAAAAGTGTAGAAATGAGTTAATCTATAAGCATATAAAGGAGGTGTGAGCATTTAAATGGAAAAATTTATAAAAATTCAGCCTTAATTGTGATTTAAACCAATATTACTAAAATGTACTTATCTATGCTTATGTCTGAAAGATTAACAAGCTGATAGAGACATTTTAAAATTATAATTTTAGCATTACAGATTTCTGTTTTTTAAAATCAAGATGTGAAAACAAAATAAAGAAAAATTATGAGTGACATCAGATTTATATCAAATGTGCTCATATTCAGACTTAGTTATATGGAATACAAATTTCAGGCCAATTAAAATTATCATATTCAGAAAACAACATATCCTGAGATTATACACTTCATATTTTAATACTTGTGCATGCAGTACATTTGGAGTATATAATCATGACATTGTCAAGTTTTTGTGCATAGAAAGAAATCATCTATTATCTAGCATGACAAATAGCCAATAACTATTCCTGTGTCTTCTCCTAGTAAAAGCAATATTCTTTCTTTTCACTTGGTAATCATCATTTTAATGATTTACCATTTCTTTGTGCTTTTTGAGTCCCATAGCAAATTGCAAACTTCATATTTTCAGGAGAAACAGTTGGAATAAATTATGAGGAGCAGGCTGATATGTCATGCAACAAATAAGAAAACTAGGGTTTGTAGAGAGGGGCTATCTTCAGTGTTGAAATGGATTTTCCTTCATTCTTACGGGAGCCCCATTCTAATCTTCAAGTTGGGCTGTTCAGCTTGTTTTCTCTTGGTATTTGAATGGGAAAGTAGAGTGAGCCAGGCTTTAAATTAAATAGCAGAGGGCTCTTGGGATGGGGGCCCAGTGATATTCACAGGGAATTGTTTTTATTCTCTGCTTTGCCCCTTCTTGGAAGAGTTAGACTTGTGTGTGTACCTCAGTTCTCCCTTCTATAAACAAAATGCGATCTTTTACAGAGCCTTGTTAATGTCTATACACACTTTTCAAGAAACTATTAAAGTCATCACATGAAGCTTTTTAGTGTAATTTTTTGCTTTAAATCTGTGTTGATTCTTGGATGGTCTGGCTTGTTATAAGTACCTATCTATTTTAAAAATGAGCAAGGTTTGAAAGATTAGTATTGTAGAAAGAATTGGCACCAAAAATCAAGTGCTAATCTTTTTATTCCCAAAACATTAAAACTTCTTGGCAAACTGGCCCATGAGTGAAAGCAATCTATAGGAGAGGGATTTTGAAACTGGCAGGAATATTTAAATAGCCCACCCAATAAGTCAGAAATTATAATAACCCTGGATGAATTTCCTTATAAATGAAGTCAGGCTATTTTTGCCATGAATTAAGGGTAAACAGATCCAAAAGTCATTTATGACAATTCATAGCTACCTTCAACACAGCTTTGTCAGGACTGTAGGCTGAGCCTTGGATAACAGTGGTTTACGATAACTGAATTGAATTGCTCTTGAGGCAGTTAGGAGTTAAAAATTGGTCACTAGCCAGGTTATATTAGGTAAAGATCATGTAATCATTATGAACCTTATTTTTTCATCTTGAAGATAGGGTATGTTCTCTCATAAAATTATGATATTAAATAATTTTAATATAAAAGATTTTTAGTACTTTTAGTGGCCTCTGGTAAGATTTAAAAATTGGTATTATGTTGTTTTGATGGTTAGTACATCTATCACCCTAAACATTAACTGAATGAGTTAATGTGAACCGTCGGACACACTTGTAAATTTCAGGACGTTTTATTTCTTTTCTTTCTTTTTTTTTTTTTTTTTTTGAGAGGTGGAGTTTTACTCTTGAGTGCAATGGTGCAATCTCAGCTCACTGCAGCCTCCGTCTCCTGGATCCAAGTGATTCTCCTGCCTCAGACCCCCAAATAGTGGAATCACAGGCATGTACCATTATACCCTGCTAATTTTTGTGTTTTTAGTAGAGATAGTGTTTCACCATGTTGGCTAGGCTGGTCTCAAACTCCTGACCTCGAGTGACTACCTACCTGGGTCTCCCAAAGTGCTGGGATTACAGGCGTGAGCCACCGTGGCCTGGTCTGGACATTTTATTTCCACAAATGTTTCATTACTTTTACTTTTTCTTGGCTCAATTGCCTTCTTTTGTCACTTTCCTTAAAAGCTATGACTGCTTAATTATTTTCTGGTTCTTTAACTTAGTGAATTGCTTAGTGAATTATGCCAATTATTGCTCACTAGAACAGAAGTTAAAAAGCTTATCTATGCTACGCTATGATCAACTCCCTGTTTTCACAAAGTGATTATGAACAGACCGATGAGCTCTTCCTAATCTGGAAAGGCCACTGATGGTTGTAAGAGGGGAGATGTCAGTGATTCTCAATTCTGCTGCTTGTGAAAATCACCTGCCTGGGTTCCATACCTGAAGATTCTGATTTAATGGATCAGGTAAGGACCTGTTCTGAATGGGTGCTGAAAGCTCTCCAAGTGTGTTTAACATGCAACCAAGATTGAGACTCACTGGGTTGTCTGTAGGGAAGCCTTGGTTTCAGCAGAGCTTAACAAGATCTAAATTTTTGTGAATCTATCCATATTTTCATCAAGGGCAGTAACTAGCACTTGGGAGTTAATCTCGTTTGCTTTTTAGGTTGCTTTGGTTTAGTTTAACTCATACACTGAAGATTTCAAGTTCAACTGTAACTTTTAAGGAAATTTTATTCCCCCTTTACTGCCTATGTTATGGCTCATACGTGAAAGGCTCCTCCTTCAAATGTGAGAGTTAATTGGACTCATTTGCAATTATTGAGTGTGTTGCCCACACTTGGACAAGCAATATAAATGAAACCCAGTCAGTGTGGGCATGAGTTTGGCATCCTTTTTCTGTCTTTCTAATGCTACTGAAATTTTTTAGAAGTACCTGCTATTGTATTTTTACTCTTTAGTTAGTGACATTTATAACAAGCACAGGTAATATCACATTTAGTAACTGATAAATCCACAGTTGAAGAGAACATGTGAGCTTCCCTTAAGGGAGGCTACTAGGTGCAGCCCACGTTACACCTTCCAGACTGTCCTATATTTGTCCATCTGCCTCCACATCTTGTTCTTACTGCCAGGGATCTTGGTTCTACTCTGGAACTTTGAGAAGGGCTCTTCTTCAAGGACAAACTTGAATGCTTCCTCCTCCATAAACCTTTTCCACTTCTGGCCATCCCTACCTCTGTGATCCCATCTTCTTTTGCATTCCTGTGTTCATCCACCCCATGATCTAGTTACTGAAGGCTGCTGTTTGTACTTTTTTATGTCTGCATCTTTTTTTAATAACTAGCTTTAAACTATTTCAGGTTTAGGGAAATCCTAGTGGCTTTATGAATAAGGTCCTGTATTACTTGATAAATGTGCGATGGTGATGGTGAAGTAGAAATCATGTTGAGAAAGAGAATAGACATCATCTGGAAGTATTAGGGAAGACAACAGAGAAGGTGGAACTTGAACAGCATAGAGGATTGGTAGAATTTGGGTTGTTGGAGGAGAGATCCTTCTACAAAGTGCTATTTTTGGTCAAGCTTGGATATTGTGTGTGTGTGTGTGTGTGTGTGTGTGTGTGTATGTGCACATGCGTGTGTGTGGCCTGTGTGTGTTTACAGACATACACACAATATGTACCTGTAGTGCCAACTGAATTCCTAGATCTTCTTACTTCCTAATACATGACTTCAGAATCTTTCATGATATATACCAATTTTGTGTATCTGATATATACCAGTATTTCAGTTTTCAAGTGAGGGCAAAACATACAGTCTTTGGTAACTTACTTCTAAATGCCAAGAGAAGGAATGCACACATTCTTCTGATTAATATACACCCTTAACTGGAGTGAACTCTAAACGTTGTTCCTTATCATTTTTCAATAACATGATTGGGGAAGAAGGAATACTAATGTTATCTTATAACCTTAGCACTTGCTGTTTTAAAATTTGTAGCCAAATGTCCTCCCATATGCATTTTGAACTAGCTGTCAGGAATAGAGCACTGTACTGGAATAGACCATCAGTGATCTCATTCACCTAAAAAGTCTGTTTGGTATTCCATGTGAAATTAAAAGCTTTTAAAATTAACTGTGTAACAGAGATGCAACTGGAAATCTTGCCAATAGTCCTAGCTCTGACAGCTACCTTGACTGCATAATTGGAACATGGTGATGTAAGAGGAAGAGTAGTAAAATTAGCCATCAACTTATTTTTAATTGTTATGGAATTGATGTCAAGTCAATGCCACGGTCACAAAATCATCTTCTTTTGCTTATTGGGTTTGGGGGACTACATTTTTCTGTCCAGCAAGACATTTATTTACTCAGAATTTAAAGCTTAATTTTTGGTTGAGTGCCTTTATGTAGACCCAATTTCTTTTTCTTCTGAGGAACTACTCAGCTTTCTTACAACATACTTGACCTTGCATCCAGCCTTCCTCCGAAATTTCCCTGCGATTTCTTGCTCAGCATTATCTAACTCCCACAGTAAATTCAGTGTGCCCAATTACTTTTCATAATGAAGCTCATGTAAATGGAAGTGGAGCAGAGGTTTTATTAATGAGACTGATCTATTATTAAGGTTGTTTCGATTATCTTTTCTGAATAGTAAGATAAGTCAGAAATAATATAAAGTCGCTTGTCAACAGGCTTGATGAAGAAAATGAAGCTTGGAAAATTTATATTTCTCAATTTTTTTTTTGATTTGGCAAGGCAGAGTAATTTATTTCAAGTCTTATTCTAGTATTTTATAATTTCTACCAGAAAAATTCAGATCTTCTGAAGGTAGATAAATCATACATATTGAAAATTTTATATATGTGCAACACGGAGCTGAATGGTGGTATCCATTGGAATCTATGTATAGCAGGTTTTCTTGAATACTCATTATTTCATATTTTATTTTCTGTTTTATCTTCTTAATCTTCTTATCTCTTTTATGAATATGCTTATGATTATCATGAATGTATCTAGATTTTTAGTGTACAAAACATCATCAAAGTATCAGTGCTCAGCTCACTTCTTTTTTAACTTAAATAGTAGAATTATTAATGGTTAATATTTCCTGTGGTTTCACAGGAAAAAGGATAACCATCAAGGTAATACAGTTTCAGAGTGAGGTGAGGCCCTTCTAAATGCTCCTCAATGTGTGCTAGCTACTTGCTCTGTCTACTTTATAATCACCATTGTTTTGAGTGGGTATCTCAAAGCCTTTATCAGTGATCTTATTAATTTATTTGCTTCCTGTGAATTATTTCCATATGTTTTCTTGTGTTTCTGACTATTTATAATAATTTTAAAATTTAACACGTTTTGGGAAATATGAAAGAAGCAGAAAGAATTAAAACACATTCAGAGATGAATCAGGCAATTGACATTAAAAAAATGACATTGCACAGTAAACTGGTATGTAGAGAGAAGTAGGGGATGACTAGTATAAAGCTCAGAGGGGTTTCCTGAGTTTGTGAATGAAGGTTATGTATTGGATCATGTAAAGAGACATGATTCTGTCAGCTTGAGAGGGGGACGAAGCCAGGTAACCCTGGCCTTAGGTCAGAGAGGAAGACAGTTGAGGAGTGTGAGGTGCTCTGTGGCATACCTGACACCAGGGTTTCTATTTGTAAGTGACAGAAAATCAATTCAAACTGACTTAATTAAAAGAAAATCTGCTGACTTACAAATTGGCTTAATTAAAACAAATTAGGGGCTTACATAATTGAAATCCAGAGAAGACATCTCTAAATGCAGGCATGTAATTGTATCAGAAATGTCTCTTTCTTCACCTCTTGATTGTGCTTTCACGTGTTGGTTTCATCCTAAGCTGAGCTCTCCTCAGAAACTTCTGAGCTGTATTCTCCTTGTTTACCAACTCTAATAAAAAGAGAGCAGCTTTTCTAACAATTTGCACTAGTTTCTGGACTAATATTTGTAAGTTCAACTTCATTCGTTAGTCTTTTGTGAACTAAACACTGTAGTCAGGGGATGCTATGATCTGACTGCTCAGGCTAGAGTCCTGTGCCCATTTTTGCGCTTAGAATGGAATTGGCTCCACCCATCCGGACCACAAGGAATGGAACAGTGGGGAAGGGAAGCTGTCCAGGAGAAAGTTGGAAACTGATAACAGATGAATTGGCTATAGATGAAATAGGCCAATAAGCTGAAAGCAATTAAGAGGTCTGATGGCATATGGTTACAAGTAACATCAGGATGAAGAATGGTCCTAAAGGGAATGAGGGCTTCAGGGAAAATATAAAATAAACTTGGCATTGGTGCCTTTATAGGAAACTCTAAGGAAAAAAATATTCAGGAAATTATAATGCTAATACCTGGTTGATGGTTATTGAGAGAATGAATTGCTAAATCAAAGAACATATTTTCATGCAAATGTCTTAAATAATTAGGAAAATAAAAGGAGGGTTGATCAAACTAAATGATTTTCAGAGTTTTTGAGGAGAAAATTTTTAGGTCCAAATTATTTGTTCTTAGCAAGAGTGGGTGTTTTTGTGAAAACAGAAAACAGCCTTACAAGACAACATTTGTTTTTCAGTCTCTACTTACTTATGTGCCAATCAGTAAAATTGTAATGCAGACACAAGTGGCTTCATTTTGCCAGTAAAATACTGCATGTTTGTCTAGAATAACTTAATTTGTTATGGAGGGAATTGTTACCAATGCCCATTAACTTGAACTATAGACAAAAACCTGTCACTCTTAAAAAGCTTGACTTGGTTAACATTTCAAAATTAAATATTGTGTGTGAATTTACTCTTGTTTTCTTTATTTTTCAAATAGTAAAAATGGAATTTTATACCAAGATGTAGAAAGACACATAAGGTACAAATTTGTTCAAAATAAGAAAAGCAGAAAAAAAAAAAAGAAAAAGAAGGTACAACTTTGGATTTTTGATAATTTTGGTTTTAAGAAATAATTTTGCCAGACAATTTAACATGCATGTCAAAAAACTCAGTGCAACAGAATCCAATTCAGAAATTATTTATTAAAGATAGGCACTGCAGAGTATAAAAGAAATAGAACATTTTTTCAAGCAATTTTCAATCTAGCACAGAAAAAAATTGCTGTATAATCAAGTACACATGATTGCAATGCATCATAAGTTCTGTAAGAGCAGTATAAGTCAAATATGTCTCAAAATATTTACCATTTGATTCATTATACCCCATAATAGCATTCTCTTCCAAATGAGGAGCAGAGACATTTGTGAAGCAATGTTCATAATAGTGTTATTTGTATTCGTGAAAAACTGGAAACAACTTATATCTCCACAAAAATAAGCAAATCTATATATTTTTGTGGTGACGTACTATGCAACTATTAACAATCATATTTTAATGACCTGGGAACATGAGGTTGTTAAAAAAATAAAAGGATACACACAGGGCAAAAAAAGCACTAGCCATAGAGAAAAAGTGAAAAACTGGACTTTATTGAAATCAAACATTATACTTACTTTTATTAAAATAAAAAAACTGTTAGTAAAATATGAAAGGCAAACCACAGACTGGGAGAAAATGTCTATAATACATTCGTTTGACCATTGCTACAACTCAATAATGAAAATAAAACTAACCCAATAAAAATGAGCAAGATGCTTGAATATTTCTTAAAAGAAGAGATAAGGATGGCTAATAAGCACCTGAAAAGGGGCTTTATATCAGTGATTATCATAGGTATACAAATGGTAGCCACAATAAGACGCCATTATATACCCACTGGAGTAGCTAAAATTAAAAAAGACAATAATACCAGATATTGGCAAGACATAGAATGACTGGAAGTCTCATACACTACCAGAGGGAGTGTAAAATTGTACAACTCTTGTAAAACTATTTGATGCTACTTATAAAGTTAGATGTAATACCTAAGAGTTACTCAAGAAACGAAACTACATGCCTACCAAAGACTTATACAAGAATATTCATAGCAATTTTATTCATACTAACCAAAAATTGTCAGCAACAAAGCTGTTCATCAACAGGCAAATGTATAAACAAATTGTGGTATATGTTCATAATACAAAATGTTATTCAGCAAGGAATGAAATACTGACAAAATCAACAAATCAGTGGATCTCAAATGTATTACGTAAAGCTAAAAGAAGTCAGACAGAAAGAGGACATAAATATGATTTTATATATATTAAATTCAAAGACCGAGGAAACAAACCCATGGTGATGGAAATCCGCATAGTGGTTGCCACTGAGTGGGAATGGAAATAGAGTGCAAAAGAACATAAGGAAATTTTGGAGTGATGGAATTATTCTCTCGATTGAAGTAAAGATTGCAGGACCTATAAAATTGTCAAAACTCATGGAATGGTACACTTAAAACAAATGTGGTTTATAAGTTATAAATGTGTGTTTATAAATTATAATTCAGTTTAAAAAATGACATAAAACTGTATAATATGGATAGGTGAGGTCGGTGGGCAAGAAATGCTTAAATTTTCTTTTAGCTGAGATCCAGCAGAAAGTGCTAACCCACCAGTTGATTTGGCAGGCACTTCTCCGCAGTAGAGATGGAGCTGTAGACTGATGATTCTTTTGTTTGTTCATTTGACTGATGGTTCTTCTGTCTTGGTAATATCCAATCCATCTAGTTCCCCTTGCTCTGACTATATGCTCACCGAGAACACTCTCATTGTACTAATTGTAGCCCTATGTAGATGTTCTTGTTGGAGAAAGAAGGTGCTGATTAGTAGACATGTACTAGGCTGTTAGGTTTCTAGCTACAAGCTCATAAATGGGTGCTCTGTTTAATATATTGGCTAGCATCAATGGACCCTTTAATATATTGGCTAGCATCAATGGACTTCTCAATATTGAGAAGGTGACTCTGGCACAGGAGTCCACCTGCTATGGACGTCCATAGGACTCTTCAAAAAAGGTCAATTCTTTCTTTGCTCAACAAATTCCAGCAGGATCCAGAGTTGGTAAGGGCTGTAGGCGTGAAGAAGACTGCCTTCCAATCTGAGCTTGATCACATTTTACCATTAAGTGGTCATTTTGGTCATAGTAGGTTAAAGGCATAACGTTTTTGTTGTTTGCTAATAGTCTCACTATAACTGCTGTTCACTGCATTCATGGAAATAAAGGAGATGCTGTAAAAAGATGATGGTTCGTGGAAAGAAAGATGGGGCCATTACTTTGATTGGGAAAATGAGAAGAGAGGAAGCAATAACACAAAAACTACTAGAGAATCAGAGAAGCACTCTTTTCCAGATTGTATTTTCTTTAAAAAAATTGCCTTAAGCGGAATCAAAGGAGAAGTTAGTTTATTATTGCTTTCAGATAACCTGGTAATTTACCATTAAATGAACAAAAAATAAGAACAGTATGAACATCAATAAAAGCTAGGTTTGTAAAAAATTGCTTTGTGTAGAGAGAAAATTCTGTACTTTATCCTAAACTGCATTCACTAGATTCATAACACGATGTAATCCTATTATGTACCATCCTGTGTGACTAAAATTATGGGACCTTTTTCTTTTAAGATGAATGATGCTATTAAGACAGTATTTTATTCTTAGAACTCATAGGTTGTACGTAAAAAGTGTAAAATATTCACAAATATATATATATATATATATATATATATGTAATTTTCACCTGTAGTTATGTGGAAAAAGAGTATTTTAATGGTATTTTAAAGATGCTCTGGGTAGCTAGCAAGATGGCAGAATAGGAACAGTTTTGGTCTGCAGCTCCCAGCGAGACCAATGCAGAAGGCAGGTGATTTCTGCATTTCCAACTGAGGTATCTCTCTCGTCTCACTGGGACTGGTTAAACACTGGGTGCAGTCCACAGAGGGTGAGCCAAAGCAGGGTGGGATGTCACCTCACTTGGGAAGCAAAGGGTTTGGGGGACTCCCTCCCCTAGACAGGGAAGCCGTGAAGGACTGTGCCATGAGGAATGGTGCATTCCAGCCCAGATACAACGCTTTTCCCACGGTCTTCATAACTCGCAGACCAGGAGATTCCCTCGGGCACCTACAGCACCATAGCCCTGGATTTCTAGCACAAAACTGGGCAGCCATTTGGGCAGACACTGAGCTAGCTGCAGGATTATTTTTTCCTATCCCAGTGGTGCCTGGAATGCCAGCGAGACAGAACCGATCACTCCCTGAAAAGGGATCTGAAACCAGGAAGCCAAGTGGTCTTGCTCAGCGGGTCCCACCCCCACGAAGCCCAGCAAGTGAAAATCCACAGGCTTCCAATTCTCATTGCCAGCACAACAGTCTGAAGTCAACTTGGGGTGCAACAGTCTGAAGTCAATCTGGGGTGCTCAAGCCTGGTGGGGGGAGGGGCATCACCGTTACTGAGGCTTGGGTAGGTGGTTTTCCCCTCACAGTGTTAACAAAGCTGCCTGGAAGTTTGAAATTGGTGGAGCCCACCACAGTGCAGTAAAGCTGCTGTGCTCAGACTGTCTCTCTAGATTTTTCCTCTCTGGGCCGGGCATCTCTTAAAGAAAGGCAACAGCCCCAGTCATGGGCTTATAGATAAAACTTTCATTTCCCTGGGACAGAACACCTGGGGGAAGGGGCACAGCTTCAGCAGACTTAAACGTTCCTACCTGCCAGCTCTGAAGAGAGCACTGGATCTCCCAGCAGCACACTGGGGCTCTACTAAGGGACAGACTGCCTCCTCAAGTGGGTCCCTGACCCCATCTCTCCTGACTGGGAGACACTTCCCAGCAGGGGTCAACAGACACTTCATATAGGAGAGCTCTGGCTGGCATCTGGCAGGTGACCCTCTGAAATGAAGCTTTCAGAGGAAGAAGCAGGTAACAATCTTTGCTGTTCTGCAGCCTCCACTGGTGATACCCAGGAAAACAGGGTCTGGGTGGACTTCCAACAAACTCCAGCAGACCTCCAGCAGAGGGGACTGACTGTTAGAAGGAAAACTAACAAACAGAAAGCAAAAACATCAACATCAGCAAAAAGGACACCAACGCAAAAACCCATCTGAAGGTCACCAACATCAAAGATCAAAGGTAGATATATCTATGAAGATGAGGAAAAAAACAGAACAAAAATGCTGAAAATTCCAAAAATTGGAACTCCTTTTGTCCTCCAAAGGATCACAACTCATTGCCAGCAAGGGAACAAAACTGGATGGAGAATGAGTTTGATGAATTGACAGAAGTAGGCTTCAGAAGGTGGGTAATAATAAACTCCTGAGCTAAAGAGCAAGTTCTAGCCCAATGCAAGGAAGCTAAGAACCTTGATAAAAGGTTACAGGAACTGCTAACTAGAATAACCAGTTTAGAAAATAACATAAATAAACTGATGGAGCTGAAAAACACAGTATGAAAACTTTGTGACGCATACGCAAGTATCATTAGCTGAATCCATCAAGTGGAAGAAAGGATATCAGAGATTGAAGATGAACTTAATGAAATAAAGCGTGAAGACAATATTAGAGAAAAAAGAATGAAAAGGAATGAACAAAGCCTCCAAGAAATATGAGATTATGTGAAGAGACCAAATCTCCATTTGACTGGGGTATCTGAAAGTAATGGGGAGAATGGAACCAAGTTGGAAAACACGCTTTAGGATATTATTCAGGAAACCTTCCGTATAATACTATTTGCCATTACGGATTCTATTTCCATATAATACTATTACCTTTGTAATTGTAAAATAATACACATGCATCTATTTTTCTGTAATTACTACTACCAAGACTGAAGTGTTTATTAAATCACTCTTCATCACACATGCCTATAATAAGTTAAAAAAATTTTTTTTACTCTTTTTTTCTTACTTCATATTCCAGTTTTATGGGTATTGTCAAGAACTGTGAAGAATCTGGAATCTGTAAGCTAATTGGTTAGCCTGTTACTGGCAGAAGACACAAGATTTCTGTGTCAGAGACAAAGGACTTTATTGTTCATGGCACAGTAGGCAGCTTCAACATGATGTTGTATCAGTTTCCCTTGCCCTTCAATTCCCTTGGGGGTGACATGGATGAACCCAGGGGGATGTTGTGCCTGTAGTGGGTTTGCATCACAGTTAAGGAAAATGGAACTTTGGGACTTCACTACTTTTACAGTTTCTCTCCACATTTTGTGTAGCAACCAGTAGTTAGGAACATATAGGCAAGTATATGCCAGAAGATTATGTGGCTAAGACACCTTGTTCTCAGATTAGTACTGAAGCCAAGAAAAGCTTCCACAGCTTCTGACAAACTCTAGTTGCTTCGTTCAGTTCACCTGCTTTCTCTATCATTGTAGGGCAGTAGTTGACTATTCCTGGGGTCTCATCCACCACTCTCTTGGCTTTTTAGCTTTCCTTCACAGGAATATTAGGGAAGACATGATTTATCCCTTTATTCCCTATTCCTGTCTATCATACATCTCATAGAAATAAGGGTCGAAACCCTAGAAATTTTTGACATGTAGGTGGCATCCTTCTGTGGCTTCTGTTCCTTATGCTTGATTTTCCAATTTTTAAATTCTGTTTCTCACTCTGCGAGTAATTAGGATTGAGGCAGTGAGGAGGTACAGTCATATTATCTCTCACCTGGAAGTTATAATGCATTATCATTTTCAGTCAATTTTCCTATTTAGTCAATTTTATGGTGGTGTTACAGTGTGATAAACCCATATACCCTAGTTTCTTTATTTTAAAAACCTAGATTCTACAGTGGTGAAAAAAGAAGCATGTTCTCAGATATGTAATTGCTATGATTTTTAAATGATTTAAATGATTTTTAAAGTTTTGCATGTTTCTTGGGATGACTCTATCTGCTTAAATTAGAAAATCTAAAATAATAGCAACAACAAAAACCCAATCAGTTCCGAGCTGTGTTAGAATATATTTACTAATTTCTCAAATGTCTAAAATAATGTAAATTTAGAAATAGTTTGAAGTGAGAAAAATATTGTTACTAAGTAATATTTACCTCATATATGTAACTATAATTGATTCATTTTTTAGAAATTTGTGAATTCTATGAAAAATGTTAGAAAGTCATCAATATTCTTGTTTAGTGATAGGTTAAAAAAATTTACTTTATTGAAAAGGACAAAATAATGTGAAGTTGAGAATGTCTGGTCATGGTGCATATAGAGATAGTTTGATTTTTCTTCCTGAACAATCTGATGGGAGCATTTCCAACTTAAAGTGTTTTCCTTCTTATAGCCACATGGCTGTAGACAATTTACACATAGGGATCTTGGATTTGTTAGTTGAAAAATATGGAGTTCCTCAGAGTTTCAAACCGATAAGGCAGCTATTCTTTAAAGGAACTATTCCTTGAGCATGAGTAAAAAGAGTGACAGAGTTTCTGCATGCTTGTGTGTGAGCTGTCATTGCATGAATTGCCTGGATCCCTGTTGTAATCATGGTGGCTTATCTGAGAATCAGGAAGGGAGAACATAATATTCTTTGTTATCCAATAACTTTCCTTGTTTGAGCTGAGGACAGCATTCAGCAGTTCCAGGATATATACTAAATAGTTATTCTTTGTTTGTATACTTTATAAAATGTTATAAAACATACCTAACTTGATTGTAGATAAACCAGAAAATAGAGATTGCCAAAAAGGAAGTGGCCAAAAATTTATCTACCTAGTAATATCAACTGATACATTATATATACATGTTATGTACAGCAGCACACATATTTGCATATGCTTCTTTTGATCACAGTGGGATCATACTAAAATACTATTTGTGTCTGTTTTAACTCACTAATATATGACATTCAACTAAATTTTGTTTACTTTGCAGGGGCAGTCATTTATTAATGAAACATACTTAATTAGCATGTACTCTGCATCAAACGCCATACTAGATACTGGAAGATGTAGCTAAAGAAGATGCTGCTCTTGTCTGAAGTATTTTACAATTGAGGAGGAGTAAAAGCAATCAGACTAATAACCATAATGTGATATGTTAAGATCTAGAATAGAGGCAGAATATAGGAAGAATATTTCTTCAAATAGAGTACCTGTATTCCCAGAGGTTTGTGAAAAATTTCTAGAAGGCACTTGAACACTAAGAATATTTTAAGTTAATTCAGTTGCAATTTCTCAATGCTCATTTGTATTTTTTCTTTCAACTGAGCTGCCCTAGATTGGTAAAAATATAGTCAAGACACATGGGTGGGGGAGGCTTAAGGTGTAATCTCTGATCTTCTGCACCTTTCTTGATAGCCTTTTCTTTCACTTGAGAGAAAGACAAACCTCTCACCCTCTGCAATTCTATAATGTTGCATTGTCCTGGATGCAAAGACCGCTAGATTGTCAAATGAAGGGACAGTTTGAAATCATATTGATGTTGAGAAAGTGAGTAATGGTAATGCCTGAGGACCGAATCCTTTGGCAAGTCAGGTCGTTTCCAGTTCATTACTTTCAACATCACTGGAGCAGGACCTAAAGGAGTTGTTTACTGAGAGATGATTAAGAATAGGCCAGGCGCAGTGGCTCACGTCTGTAATCCCAGCACTTTGGAAGGCCAGCGTGGGTGGATCACCTGCTGTTGGGGGTTCAAGACCAGCCTGACCAATAGGGAGAAACCCCGTCTCTACTAAAAAAACAAAATTAATTGGGTGTGGTGGCGCATGCCTGTAATCTCAGCTACCCGGGAAGCTGAGGCAAGAGAATCACTTGAACCCAGGAGGTGGAGGTTGCGGTAAGCTGAAATAGTGCCATTGCACTCCAGCCTGGGCAATAAGAGTGAAACTCTGTCTCAAAAAAAAAAAAAAAAAAAAAAGAAAGAAAAGAAGCTGTGGCTGAATATAATCAAGTGATGTTGGCAGATTATTCAAAAATTTAAGTAATTGTGTGACATGGTTATAACAAAACACCATCTACCCCATTCATAGTATTATTTAGATGGACAAATTTTCTTAGTCCTCTATCTGTACAAATGAAAACTAGAAATGTGAACAATTAATAACCATAATTGAGAAATATTTTTAAAACATTTAGAGTCTTAAATTTATATAGTAGAGATTGGTAAGGTCATCCATGATAGATGTTTAATTTGGATAAAATTTGTTGGTGTTGTTGAATGGAAAATCAAGTCAAAAATAAAGAAGAATAATGCAAACCTTCCAATTGTAAAAATATGCAGTTATTCATTTATTCTTCAGATAGATGGCAATTATTAAATTGCAATGGTATTTACATTATATTGGATGTTTTTAAAGAAAAATGCAATTATATATGTGAAGTGTCAATATTTATAATTCACAGAACATAATATCTTTCATAGTTACTTAGTTTTTTAATGAAAAGTTTTAGATGTCATTGTAAAAATGTGTGAGAGCATATTTAGTTTTCTAAATTATCTTAGAGTGTGTGCTCAAAAAAGTATGGTATAGTTCAGTTGCCACATGAATAGTTTTTAAGGTAGGAAAAAAGTGGAGGCAAACTCTGAAGATGTGAATACCTAGTTCTATGACCTCAAGCAAGTTGCTTAATCTTTTTAAGCTCATGTGATTTCCATGAAATTAAAGGTTTTATAAGAATGGGTATGCTTCACAAGAGTGGGATTCAAACAGAATCACACATTGTAAAATATTTTAAAAATATATAACAAGCTAATCTGTTTAGTTGCCATATATCAATTATTTTTTATTTTTAAATTTTTGGTGGAGTTGGCAGTACAAAGGGGAAAATTCTTCTTTCTGGAAGTCATTTAAGAATTCCAAAGGAATAATACAGCTCTGAAAACTTGGATGTGGGTCTTCAGGATATCAGGGCTGCCACTGAAGTCTTCAGCTTTCAAGTACAATACAATGAAGTATTTCTTCTACTCCTCTTTTTGCCAAGCATATGTTCAGGCTCCTTTGATTTGGTTTTCAAAGTTATGACCCTTAGTGTTTTGATCCTATGACATCCACATATATCACCCTCCCCTGACAGAGAGCCTACGCAACCCAAACCTGCTGTGTTGGAGAAGAACATTGGTTCCTGCCACTTGCTAAAGGGCTATTCCCATCTTCTTTTTCCATCTCAGAGAAGCCATAGCAGGGATCAGGTCATGTTTCTCTTCATTCCTTGCTCCTCAAAGAAAATCTAGCTTAATATCATTCTATGAATCTACACTGCCCCAGGAGCTTGAGATTTTCTTCAGGGCTCTAGATTTGGACACAAGTTTGGCCATCCTATATCTAGGGAGATGTGCACAAAAAAATTATCATAGCAGTCTTGCATCTGCCATTCTTAGAAGGGTCTTGTTGCAAAGTTGGCAATGGGCTGGTGTTTGGGAACTTGGATTTTTGAAGTGTTCATTTTTTCTAACTAATGAAAGTGGCTTACTGTTCCTAATCTGTTTGTGCAAGCAATATGATTTATTCTGGGCACCTGCTTTACATCTTCTGAGAGTCTGGGATTCTGGCAGAGGCAGGAGGGAAACCAGTTCCCAGTCAAACTTTGGGTACTGAGTCCCTAATGAACTTCCTTGGTAGACAACATTTTATACTTGTCACAGTTCACTGCTGGAGGAATTAAATGTATTCTGTATGATTCCACTGGGTAAGGACTCTTGAAAACTTGTACCTTGTTTCCTTTGTACTTCACTCTGTGCCTTTTCCCTTTGTTAAACTTTTGTTTGTAATACAACTCTATGCTGAGTCCTCTGAGGCTTCCTAGTGAGGTACCAAAACTTGAAGGGGTCTTAGGGCCTGCCTACACAGGGAGGAATATGAAAAATTATGTTTTAACATTTCCTAGACTTTCTAGACCAGTAAAAACAGTAAAACTAGGACAAAATTAGTATCTTAATAAGTTATAGAAATGAAAATAAAATGCCAATAATCATTAAACCAAAAGGAGATTCCTCAAAAAAGATGGCTCTTGGTGGGGCTTTTCCCACCAGAGTCTGGATTTTTCTTTCCTAGAGAAAAGCTTACTATCTCCTTGCATGCTTTGTTAGATTTTTATTTAGTGCCCATTTCATGGTAGTTATACTTCTTGGTGTATCTTGGCTGACAGCCGTGGTATCAGCTGCAACATTCCTCTTCACATCCTCTTCTCTTCATTCTTCTTCTGTGTGGATGTTAACACCCAGCCCCTAGTGATCACTGGGTTTACTCTCTATCTCTATCCCTCACACTGGGAGTGTAGGATCTCCCAGAGTATTTTGGTAAAGGGCATATCAGGGAGAGACAGTATCATGCAATGTAAGCTTATTATTTCACCCTTTAAAATAATTGATCTCTTTAAACACACTGAACAGGTGATCATTCTGTCGTTCTAAACTGATGCAGAAACCCAAATGTTAAATAAGAATTTTTTTTTTAAATGTGGGCAGCATGACATCAAAGCACTAGACAGTTATTCATGAGTTTCTCTAACTTCTTTGCTTTCTCACTTCTAGGCTGAAAGAAGTACAGGCCCAGAAGAGAAGAATTAATAGTCTGAGGATTCAAAATCTAATCCATATTAGTAGTTCTGTAAGCTATAAATGTACGAAAGGACAACCCTATGCCAGTTTCCTTGGTAGGAATAAAATCTGACTTAGAAAAAACAGAAACAATTAGAAAAAGTATGCATTCCATAGGTGGAGTGATAAACTTAGGGGTTTTGTTCATAAGCAGCACTACAGTGTTATTGTTGAAGTCATTGGCTCAGAAATCAGATGCCTAGATTTGAATTCTTATCCCAAATTTCACAAATCAAATCATATGACCTAAGGTAATTAACTTCTCTGTGCCTTAGCGACTCGTCCATAAAATGGGGATTATAATATGACCTACCCAAGGGTAGTTGTGAGAATTAAGTTATTGAATGAGAAGTACTAAGAATAACTAATACAAACCAGGCATATGTAGTATTAGCTAATATCCTGAGAATAGTAACAGGGTTAATGATGTTCTAAAGCAGGAATTGTAAATGTAAAGGCATTCAACTTCAAATACTTTTAAAACACAGTAGAGGCAAACCAAACACCCCTGTGGACTTGTATTAGTCAATATTTATGACCTGACTAGTTTATGACTTCCATTAGGATAGACATACACAATTAATGGAGAGACATTATAGAGGATGATTATTCAATTAAAGCAAAATAAGACAAAGCAAGCAAATATAGGAGTAATGGAGCTCTCAAAATAGCATGTCTATCAATCAATAGACATTTTTTGAGTCTTTAACATGTACTTATTATTTATTTAATTATTCATAGAGCTCATGAAGCAAAAGTGGTCAATTCAGTTGATCATGTGAGTTACTTCACTTTTTTAGAGGGTCCCCAACTGGTTACAACTACATGCTACTTGGAGGGTTTGTCCATGATTCTTTACCGTGTGTTGGGGATATAGAAGTAAAAACAAATTATTTTTCCAACACAGAAACCCTCTCCATAAAGATAGAAGAGAAAGAAGACATTTATTACTGAACAAGCACTAAAACAGAATGTGATACACATAATAGGCAAAACATTGCAAAGACAGAAAAAAACTTCACTCTTTTATATAATCAAGTAAATACAACCTATTACATATGTGTTTTCAAGATAAACAGTAACTTATTCTAAAGTAAGAGGACTTGAAAACATTATTTTTATACATAGTTTATCTTAACTTTACCTGGTAATTGGGGTGACCATCTGTGTTAGCTAATTGGCTTTACCCAGAGGAAAGCAAACTTCTCATATCTTTATGACAGAAGGTAGTTTTGCAACTGGAAGAAGGAACTAACAATAGTTGGGCTCTTACCCTCCCACAGAAATGGGAAGATAGAGGTGCTATCTTCTGATGTTTACATTTCAAAGATATCTCCAAGGTCCTTGAAAAGACATTCCTGGGTTATAGAGCTGACAAATGGCCTATGTAGTTTTTAAAGGATTTTTACACATTTCAAAAAGAGGAGAAAGTACTTACAACTACAAATTTTCTAAATAAATGCTCAGAGAAAAAGAGGGAAGGAAAATCTCCTTTTTTTTGATATAGGAAGATTAACTTTCTCCTATAAGTTTGTACTTATTCTTACACATACACCTGACGTGCATGACCTGAACATGGTTAATCATCATTTCACAGATGAGTTTCTGAGGCACAGATAAGTAAATTACCTAAGCAAGAGTTGATGGTTAAAATTAAGGTTTTACACACTTTAAAAGTTGGCAATAGTAGGGAAAATGTTTCATATAAATTTTTTCCTTCCTGCATTGTAAAAATATGGCACCTCTTTCATGGTGTATCTCAGAAAAGAAATGAGTATACTCCAGATAACCTTTCATATTAGTTAACATTCTTTCTTTATTACAAGAACCTTGGGGAGAAACTGTTGACTATTTTCATTTAAAAAGAATTGCTTATTAATTTTTTCAATATGCAGACCATTTACTGTGTTAAATCACCCTGATATTAGAAATGTTTAATTGTTAACCATAATTAGATTGGTAGTATTTTATTCTATTAGGAGTTTTTTCAAATGTTCTCACCAACTGTGAATTTTAGATCAGCTAAATAATGTGGAGGGAAAAAGAAGGAAAAGAAAAAGGCAGAGGAAGTAAATCCTGTGATAAATTCCCTTTATGGGCTTGATAGGAGCCTGAGGCTGCAGATGAGGAATAAAGGATTTCAATACTGGTAGTAATGATGGTGGTGGAAAGGGGGTGGTGGTGATGAGGAGGATTTTGGGGGACTTAAGACTTTACATTTTTTTTGCCCTTATTTCTTATTTTCATTTGTGGGAGATTATCTGCTTTTAGTTTCCGCTAAGATGCAATGAGGTTGTTGAGTTCAGTGACTGATTTATGGAATTGAAGTTCAAATAAAGCTCCGTGATTACTCTCTTTTTTTAGTCTGACATTTTATTACATGGGCAGTAACCTTGCTCTGTGTGCTGTTTTAATTCACAGTCTTATCTCACAGAAACCTTTGCTGTGGACAAAGTGAAAACATTTATTTGGAATAAACAGTTTTCTCTTCTGCTCCAGTTTTTTTTTTAAAATATATATAGCTTTTATGACATTTTAAGGGTATTATTCTTTACAGACATCAGGCAGTTCAATTCAAAAGTGGCCTTAGTGACTCACAGATAGGCTTTGCATCATTGCTGAGCTTACGGTAGTGCAGCCTCCTGGCTTAGCAGATGTTCTTGCATCTTGAATAGGTCTGGTCAGAGAATTGGGAACTCTGGATCTATTTTTATAGCTTAAAACATTTGATGACCTTCTGAGGAGTATTTTTCTGAAAAATGTAAAGATTAGTTATTCTAAAGTATAAAACTGAAAACTTGAATTACATTTTATTTAATTTAAATTAGAAGTGTGTTAGAGAACATAACTATAAATTTATCTTGTGGCCAAGTGTGAGAAAAAGAAGAGCAGCAGCAGCTGTTTTAGTTTTGAAGTTGGAATGGAGCATGCAGCTTGGATCCAAAGACAAAATAGATGCCTACTACTTTTTCCCTTGCTTTGAAGTCTAGGTCTTGTGACCCTCTTCCTTGGAAAGCTAGGTTTATTCCATGAGGAAGAATAAATGAGGAGGAGCTGGAGTAAAAATTGTTTACTCTGACTCCCTTTCTTTTAGGTGGAGTTATGGAGGGTGGAGTGGGAGACTCTTTAGAAGCACAAGGGATGGGAAGATGAGTGTCTTTCTTACTATAAAAATAATTAAAAGCAGAACATTTGTAGGGGAAACTGAACACACAATCCTAAACTCTTGAGACTTACAGGGTTTGTATGACATACTACCTTTCTCCTTGAAAAATATTCCATCAAATTTAATTTGATTATAAATTGGTAAGGATTTGAATTAATAAGTTTAGCTGTTCTTTAGTCATTTCTCATTTCTGTCACCATTGTTAATTGCTCTTCAGTAGCCACAATGTCTAAGGCGCATTTCTGTTTCTTGCTGACCTCCGTGCAAAGAATGGCAAGTTTATTTATATGTCTTACTCCTTATGTACAGAATTTATTTGAAGAATTGTATATTTCAAAGAGAAAAGTGGCACTAAATATGTACTTTGGTTTTTATGGTTGATAAATGCCAAAGACAGTATTTATAACCCTTTGAGAATCAGCAGTAGTCAGACGTTGATGCAAAGTAGTATAAATTAGTTTTTCAGCTCTGTTGCAGACATGATAACAGTGCTCTGTTACTGTTTTTTTTTCTTATTTTTATTTTATGTTTTTAAAAAATACACACACCAGTTTCTAATTCTGGGTGATGCTGATGACTTCAAGACTGGAGATTGGGAATATGGAAAAAAGTAGCCAGAGCATAGAAGATAGGAAGCTGGCTAATCCAAAATGCACAGCTAGTATGCAAATTTATTTATCCATTTCCAGAAAATAATAGTTCATTTACCCATTTAGTTGTATTTTTATACCCTAAATATTAAGCTACATGTAGATAATTGTAGAAATAACAAAAGAATCAGCTAACCACCTAACTAGTGTAAACTCAAGTATTTGAAATCTTTTCTCCTGCCTGGAATATAGGAACAACCTAAGGCTAATATCATTTTTTTTCCTAAGATTTTCCTGTTGTAAAAATGCAAATGCACTTCAGACAGGCAATTTCATCGGAGTATCACAAACTTAGAACTTGTTCTAAATACATTTATTAAACAATGTCCTGAAGAACTTATTTTGAGGAACGGAGATAGAATTTGAGGTCACCGTGGGTATCTATAAGAGAGGTTGCAGTGATGGCTAAGTTTGTAGGACTGTAGCTGCCCAATGAATTCACCTTGCTTGCTGCATAGGCAGAGCCAATTTATCAAGACAGGGACATTGCAATAGAGAAAGAGTAATTCACTCAGAGCCTGCGGTGTAGGGGACCAGAGTTTTGTTATTACTCAAATCAGTCTCTCCGAACATTTGGGGATCAGAGTTTTTAAGGACAACTTGGTGGTTGGGTCGAAGTCAGTGAGCTAGGAGTGCTGATTGGTTAGGTAGAAGATGAAATCATGGAAAGTTGAAGCTCTTCTTGTGCTGAGTCAGTTCCTGGGTGGGGCAACAAGATCAGATGAGTTTATTGATCTGGGCAGTGCCAGCTGATCCATCAAGTGTAGGGTCTGCAAAATATCTCAAGCACTGAATTTAGAAGCAGTTTAGGAAGGATCAGAATCTTGTAGCCTCCAGCTGCCTGACTCCTAAACAATAATTTCTAACTTGTGGCTAATTTCTTGTCCTACAAAGGCAGTCTAGTATCCAGGCAAGAAGGATTGTTTTGGGAAAGGGCTGTTATGGTCTTTGTTTTAAACTATAAACTAAATTCCTCCCAAAGTTAGTTCAGTCCACGCCCAGGAATAAACAAGGAAGTTGGAGGTTAAATGCAAAATGGAGCTGGTTAGGTTAGATCTCTTTGACTGTCTCAGTCATAGTTTTGCAAAGTGGTTTCAGGACAGAAATGACTAAAGACATAACTTACGTTTTCCACTATTTTATATAAAAACATTTTTGTCCTCACAAATTTAACATATGCCAAGCATTTAGACATGTCATCATGAGTTTTTATGCTGATATCTGTTACTTTGGCACATCAAAGCAATGTGGTAATGTTATATAGATGCGGAAGGAAAAGTTCATTTTAGTTTAGCTTGTAATAAAGGCAAGCAAAGAAATGATTGGCCAGGGGGAGCTTTTGTATTCTATCTGTCCGATAATCTGGTGAAGTACTATGTTAAAAAAAATTCATTCATATTTCTTTCTATAAAACAATAAATAAAAAGTACTAGATAAGGAGTGGGATGTATGCCTCATATTTTATGTAGTACTTAGCATTGTTGATGTGTTCTGCAGGGAGCAGGTCTATACAAACCTACTCCTGAAGGCCAAGAAAACTGAGAGGCTGAAGAAAGAAGCTGACAAATTCAGTTTCCTAGAAATAAACATTTAATAAGAACTTATGAGCAGAAGCCACTTCTTGTCAGCTGTGAGACAAGATGCTGGATCCCCAGTCAGTTACCCCCACCCTCTCCAGACCCAGCACTTATGTATTATAGGAAATTTGCCTAAAAATGGGATTTATGGTAAGTATGTGTTTATGATATCATAAAAGTTGTTTTGAACCAAGGGCAGTATTTACAGCATGTATGTGAAAGTAGAAGTCCTAGAGGCATTCCCAGAACTGGGGTTAATCAGAAGCCAAAGTGGTGGATGAGCATCCAAGATGAAGTTGCTTTGGCCTCTGCAATATGCAATTCCAACAAATTAATGGATATTTTAAGTGAGTTCATAAAACAAGAAATAATTTTAATGAGTGTTTAAATCCAACAAGTCCCAAAGTTCTTATGCCATGATACACACAGAAAATAATAATATTTGGGGGTTATTGAAGTAAAGGGAATAGACATGTAGGGGTCAAACTGAGTAGATAAACATCTCATCCCCTAAAACCCATTTCAATGTCAACTGCAGAAACTCTACCTCAACTATTGAGTAGAATAATATTGCTATATTTCAATCACACAATTTATAATGGTTTCTGATGCTGTATCAAGTGACAATGATGCTTAGAAATTAAATAATAAAACGTATTTCCGTAAGATCAGAATTGTGAAACTAGACCAAACCTAGTATATTGTTTAGTTTGTAAACTTTACCTTTAAAATTGTGCTTAAACAAGTTTTCACAATGAATGATTACCTTCTTTATGTACGAACAAATGTCCTAAGCCCTTCTGTATGTCTATATGGGAAAATAATCTCTTTCAGACTATTGCATTACTACCTGGAAATAGGTGCCTGAAACTCAATATGTCTAAAATTGAACTCTATCATCTCTGCCAATCCTGAACTCCTGTGTTTTCAGTTTCTGTAAATAGCTCCACAGTTTTTCAATTTAACCTAGTCGCCCATCTTGCAACATGTTTTTATTTTTTGCACCCCTATATAGAATTTGTAATATAACAGTTCCCATTGATAGTCTACTTTATTAAATTACAAGAACAAATACTTTAAAAATAATAATAAATTTAAACATTTTGGAGTCCATAAAGCAAAAAAGGGACAGTTTCTGGCCTGCCCCTTTGTTCCCTGTAAGATTCTAAGGGGTCATATGAAATGTGTCTCAGAACCATGTGCCCCAGGGAAGGGAGCTTAGGTATACCCAACATGGGCTGAAGTGAGGCATGTTCACCTTGCATCTGGGTAAGGGCGTCAACGTCTGCGGAACTGGCCAAAGCAGCAGTGTTTGTAAGAAGTGGGGTTAAGGCAACTGAAGGTAGCAAAAGAGGTATCTGATAATATATCCTTATAGAATTTTATCTGCATTGTATACAAAAAAACAAAACACTGAATTACATCTTTGTCCTACATCTTAAAAAATAACAAAAATATGGCTAGCAACTTTTCATGTCAGTATTTACAGAATTACTTCATTCTTTTAAAGTTTTTTTTGGAGAGGATCTATTGCATTGATGTATCATACTACTGAAAATGCCTTTTCAAAAATCATAACTGAGAAAATTATTACACTGAAAGAGATCTGACCTAACCTACTCCATCTTGCTTCTAAACTTCAAGCTGTCCTTGTTCATGTCTGGGTGTAGACTGATCTAACTTTGGGAGGAATTTAGTTTATAGTTTAACTTTGAAACAAAAATGATAACAGCTCTTTCTAAAAACAAACCCCTTCCTGCCTTGGGACTAGACTGCCTTTGTAGAACTAATAAATTAGTCACAATATTAGAAATTATGGTTTAGGAGTCATGCAGCTAGACGCTGCAAGATTTTGACCCTCTCAAATAGCTCCTGGGAATAGCATCACTATTGTAAAACCTAAGATTAGTGCTTGAGACAATTAATCAGCACTCCCAAATCACTGGCACCTACCCACAAATTATGCTTAAAAACCCCTGATCCCTGAGTTTTCACAGAGACTGATTTGAGTAATAATAAAGCTCTGGTCTCCCGTACAGGTGGCTCTGTGTGAATTACTCTTTCTCCATTGCAATTCCCCTGTCTTGATAAATTGGCTCTGTCTAGGCGGTGGGCAAGGTGAACCCGTTGAGTGGTTACAACATGGTGAAATAGAATTTTCCTGCTGATGGAAAGTGGTTTCCAATTTTTTTGTTTTGTTTTGTTTTGTTTTGTTATTGCAGTCATCAATATGATAAACATCCTTAAACATGTATTTTTGCTTTTGTGTTATTTATTAGATTTTAAAACTGTCAGAACATTTTCATAGTTTTTTTCTTTTTCACATAGTCCTGTATGTCATCTTACAAATATACTAACAAAACGAGGACCTGGTATGAGAACACTCACTATGGATGCTGTAGAAAATTGAATGCCTCCATGACTGTTTTAGGTGAAAGAGCTCAGCGGCCCCAAGATCTTCAAATTTGCCCTCTAAGTCTCTTGTGAGCATATCTGGTGGAAGCTAGTCATAAGTTTATCTACTAGAAGAAAGGATGCTAGGAAATATAAATTTTGGATTTAACCTGGAGAAAGGGGTAGAACTATCGAAATGTAGAATGTCCATAGGTTTTTGGGTAACCACAAGTGACAGATTTCCACTACCCAGTCTGCCATTTTTTGTAAAGCTTCATTTTTTTCTTTAAAAATTTCAAATATTCTGATATTTATTTGTGTATTCATTCATTCAGTACGCATGTATTGAGAGCCTCTGATGTGCCAATCATTGTGCTTTTTAGTGGAAATACAATGGTGATCTTGACTTCCTGAAGTTTTTAGTTTAGTAGAGGAGACAGACATTAATTATCACAGAAATAAATTTAACATCACAAATGTGATCATTGTGATAAAGGGGAGGGAGTGGTGTGCTGATAGGAAATATCAGGGATAACCTGCTAAGAAAGGTTATCTGAGAATTTGCCCATGAGGTGGTGCTTAAGCTGAGATTTGGAAGATGATTAGGCATTGATTCAGTGAACAGGAAGGGAAGAGTGTTTTAGGCAGAGCAGATATCATTTTCAAAGTCTGGGAGCAGGAGGGCACCTGGCAAATAATGAGAATTTGAAAAAACATTACTGTGATTGAAGTATACAGTATACAGAGTGAGAGAAGTGTAGTTCTGAATGGTCCTGGAAGGATAGGTAGAGGCTAGACCATGAGAAGCCTGTGGCTAAGATTAGCATTTCGGTCTTTAGGAAGCCTCAGCCTCAGGCTCTAATGTGGAAAATAGTTTGGATGATTTGAGGTTACTTTGGATGGACAAATTTGGAGGTGATCACAGTTATTCAGAGAGGAAATACCTAGTGCTCAACCCAGAGAAATACTTGACGTGTTGGTTGAATAAATGAAGTAGCTAAATGCCAAAATGTATATTTCTAAGCAATAATAAAGCAAAAATAAAGGTAGCTGGAGGGTATTCTGTGAAATTTGATGAAAAAATCCAATATAGAGTCGAGAATAAAGAAGCCATTTGATACAGATTAACCAGGCATGAGATTTCTACTAACTGAAAATACCAAGTTATAACACAGAAAGCATCTAGGCTGCATATAATTATTATGTTTAGTTCAGGTTATTCATTTTGATAACTTAACATTTTCATTGTCTGGCTAATGAGATTTCCCAGTAATAACATGTAAACAGCGCAGTAGAAATCTATTAATTTAGATCTTCACGTTGTGTAGAAGCTTCCTTAAGAAAACACTCAGTGCCTACCAAATGCATTGTGAACTCTGCTGGTTAATAAGGTCATTTGTACAAAGGAAATAATCTGTCAGGCCTTGAGTTTACTGGTTAATGGCTACCGAGGAGTCAGAAAGGAATTTAGTAATATAACCGGTAAATTTTTTTGTGTATCCCAATATCTCAAAATGCTACAGTATCAGTATAAATAATAACCTTGAATCAAAAGCTACCATAACAGCTATCAGCACGTAAATACAACATTTATAAACATAGCAAAGAAAGTATACCTCACAAACTCCAAGTCTCTTCATCAGCCACACGAACAAATACAATACAAACCAAATGTTGTTACCTAATTTATTTGTAATTCTTCCTTGAAATACCAACCAGGGAGCCTTATGCTAGAGCCTAGAAGCAACTGGCAAGATACAGCAAGTCTTGTAGCTGAAAAAAAAATCTATAAACTCTTGTTCATTTTTTTTTCTTTTTCTATTTTTTTTAGTATACTTTAATCCTTTTGCTCTCAAACATTTCTTGTCAAAAGTAACATAATCTTCCATTTTAACTTCCCATTTTGTCCTTGTTTACCTTATAAAAAAATTATTCTTAAGTCACAGTTTCTCATTCCCATTGAGTGGTCTAGGTTCTCCTTAATGGAAACAAGGGGTTAAGTCAGCACTCAAAGCAACAAACTTCCTTGGTTTTCAGCAACTGATGTCAGAATGAGTTCTTTTAAGGTAGTGATAAAGAGAAGAAGTGACGGGGGTTAGGATTTATCTGCATTGATCACAGACATATCTGTGAAAGAGCGCATATCTCCATTACTCAAATTCCTGTAACTTACTGGGTTCTGTAACCCAGCCTGTTTCCTAGGCCTTCCACCAAAATTTAGCTTGTGAAACCTCATGTTTTGCTACATATTTCTATTTACTTCATTTGCATAATAATATAATTGATGGGAGAGAGTAGTCTGTAAGCAGAACAGTAGGGAATAGAGCTTGTTTATATAAGCTTTACTCATATTCATTAATACGTCTTTCTTCTGTCCTTCCAATCACCTTGGAAGGTGGCCACCTCATCTTCCTTTAAGTTGGGCAAATTAATTCCCACATATGGGTTGTGACTGGAGGTGATTCGAGTTGCTTTTGGGCCAAGGCATTGAATTTTCCAAGCAAGAGTCTTCAACTGCCTTTTTCCCTACCATGTTGATCATGAAGACACAAGATCAAAGCAGCCTAATTGCTGAGCTGCAAGAGGGAAGACACAGACTTGAAAGTCACAGGGACTGACAGAAGACTTTCTGTAGGACAGAAACATTTATTATATCACTGAGATTGCATGGAATTATTGATTCCTGAAGCATAATCTTTCCCATCCTCATCATTACACTGAAACTTCTAACCTAATTAAACACAATATTTTTGACTCACCTAGTTCTTTTAATTTACTTATTATTAAAAATTTTTGTGGGCACATAGTAAGTGTATGTATTTATAGGGTACTTGAGATGTTTTGATACAGGTGTGCAGTATGAAATAAACACAATATAGAAAATGAAATATCTATCCCCTCAACCATTTATTCTTTGAGTTCCAAAAATTTGATTACATTATTTGTTATTTTAAAATATGTAATTAAATTATTATTGACTGTAGTCACCCTATTGTGCTATCAAATAATAGTTCTTATTAATTATTTCAATTTTATTTATTTATTTTTGGTATCTATTAACCATCCTCACTTTTCCCCATCCACCCCCATACCCTTCCCAGCCTCTGGTAACCATTCCTTGTACTCTCTATGTCCCTGAGTCCAGTTGATTTGATTTTTAGATCCCACAAATAAGTGAGATAATTAGATGTTTCTTCTTTTTTTACCTGGCTTATTTCACTTAACATAATGATCTCTAGTTCCATTCATACTGTTGCAAATATCTGGATCTCATTCTTTTTATGACTGAATAGTACTCCATTTTATATGTGTACCACATTTTCTTTATTCACGCTTCTGTTGATGGACCCTTAGGTTGCTTTCAAATCTTAGCTATCTTAAACAGTGCTGAAAAAAACATAGGAGTGCAGAGATCTCTTCAATATACTGATTTATGTTCTATAGGGTATATAACTAGCAGTGGGATTGCTGGATAATATGGTAGCTCAATTTTTAGCTTTTGGAGGAACCTCCAAACTGTTCTCCGTAGTGCTTGTACTAATTTGCATTCCCACCAAGTGTGCAAGGGTTCTCTTTTCCCCACATCCTCGACAGCATTTGTTATTGCCTGTCTTTTTTATATAAGTCATGTTAACTGGGGTGAGATGATATCTCATTGTAGTTTTGATTTGCATTTCTCTGATGATCAATGATGTTGAGCACTGATGTGGTTTGGCACTGTGTCCCCACCCAAATCTCATCTCAAACTAATCCCCACATGTCGGGGGAGGAGCCTGGTGGGAGGTCATTGAATCATGGGAGCTGACTTCCCCCTTGCTGTTCTTGTGATAGTGAGTGAGTTCTCATAAGATCTGGTTGTTTGAAAGTATGTGGTACTTCCCCCTTTGCTCTTTCTCCTGCTTCACCATGGTAAAGACATGCTTGCTTCCCCTTCACCTTCTGTTGTAATTAATTGTAAGTTTACTGAAGCTTCCTGGTTATACTTACTATATAGTCTGCAGAACTGTGAGTCAATTAAACCTCTTTTCTTCATAAATTACTCAGTCTGAAGTAGTTCTTTACAGCAGTGTGAGAACAGACTAATATAAATACCTTTCATGTGTCTGTTTGCCATTTTTATGTCTACTTTTGGGAAATGTCTATTTAAGTCTTTTGCCCATTTAATTGGATTGTTAGACTTTTTCCTATGGAGTTGTTTGAGCTCCTTATATATTCTGGTTAATCTCTTGTCAGAGGAGTAGTTTGCAAATACTATCTCTCATCCTGTGGGTCTCTTCACTTTGGTTTTTGTATCTTTTGCTGTGCAGAAGCTTTTTAACTTGATGTGATCTTATTTGTCCATGTCTGCTTTGGTTGCCTGTGGTTGTGAGGTATTGCTCAAGAAATCTTTGCCCAGATCAATGTCCTGGACAGTTTCCCCAATGTTTTATTGTAGTCATTTAATAATTTGAAGTTGTAGATGTAAGTCTGTAATTAATTTTGATTTGATTTTTGTATATGGAGAAAGATTTGGGGTTGTTTAGATTTTTTTTTTTTTTTTTTTATGAAATCTTGCTTTGTCACCAAGGCTGGAGTTCAGTGGTGCATTCTTGGCTCACTGCAACCGCTGCCTCCTGGGTTCAAGTGGTTCTCCTGCCTCAGCCACCCAAGTAGCTGAGATTACAGGCTCACTTCACCACACTCAGCTAATCTTTGTATTTTTACTAGAGATGGGGTTTCAACATGTTGGTCAGGCTGATCTCAAACTCCCAACCTCAGGTAATCTGCTTGCCTTGGCCTCCCAAATTGCTGGGATTACAGGTGGGAGACACTGTGCCTGGCCCTAGTTTCATTGTTTTGCATATGGTTATCCACTTTCCCCAGCATCATTTATTGATGAAACTGTCTTTCCCCCAGTGTATGTTCTTGGCACCTTTGTAAAAAATGAGTTTACTGTAAGTGTGTGGATTTGGTTCTGGGTTCTCTCTTCTGTTCCATTGGTGTATGTGACTCTTTTTATATCAGTACCATGCTGTTTTGGTTACTATAACTCTGTAATATAATTTGAAGTCAGGTAATGTGATTTCTCTAGTTTTGTTCTTTTTGCTTAGGATAGCTTTAGCTGTTCTAGGTCTTTTTTGGTTTCATATAAATTTTAGGATGCTTTCCATTTCTGTGAAAAATGTCATTGGTATTTTAATAAGAATTGCATTGAATTTGTAAATTGCTTTAAGTAGTATAAATATTTTAACAATATTGATTTTGCCAATCCATGAAAATAAATCACATTTTCATTTTTTTGTTGTTCTCTTTTATTTCTTTCATCAGTGGTTTATAGTTTTCATTATGGAAACTTTCCCTTCTTTGGTTAATTCTTAGGTATTTAATTTTATATGTGACTATTGTAAATGAGATTTTAAAAAATTTATTTTTCACATTGTTTACTGTTGGCATACAGAAATACTACTAATACTTGTATGTTGATTTGTATCCTGCAACTTTACTGAATGTTTATCCATTCTAATAGTTTTCTTGTGCAGTTATTAGGTTTTTCCAAAAATAAGATCCTATCATCAGCAAACAAAAATAATTTGACTTAATCTTTTCCAATTGGATGGCATTTTTTGTTTGTTTGTTTGTTTTGTGTGTAATTGTTCTAGCTAGGACTTCCAGTACTTTGTTGAATAATGGTGGCGACAGTGGGCATCCTTATCATGTCCCAGATCTTACAGGAAAGGCTGTCAGTTTTTCCTTATTCCATATGATCCTAACTGTGGGTTTGTCATAAATGATTTTTATCATGATGAGGTATGTTCCTTCTATCCAGTCTTTTGAGAGTTTTTATTATGAAAGGATGTTGAATTTTATCAATGCTTTTTCAGCCTCACTTGAAATGATCATATCATTTTTGTCTTTCATTCTGTTGATATGATGTGTCATATTGATTAATTTGCATATGTTTAATCATTCTTGCGTTTCCCCCTTTGTTGAGAATTTTTGCATGAATATTCATCAATGATATTGGCCTGTAGTTTTCTTTCTTTCTTTCTTTCTTTCTTTCTTTCTTTCTTTCTTTCTTTCTTTCTTTCTTCTTTTTCTTTCTTTCTTTCTTTCTTTTCTTTCTTTCTCTGTCTTTCTCTCTCCTTCCTTCCTTCCTTCCTTCCTTCCTTCCTTCCTTCCTTCCTTCCTTCCTTCCTTCCTTCCTTTTCTCTCTCTCTCTCTCTTTCTCTCTCTTTCTTTTGTCTTTGTCATGTTTTCATATCAGGGTAATACTGGCCTCAGAATGAGTTTGGAAGCATTCTGTCCTCTCTTATTTTTTGGAATGGTTTGAATAGGATTGATATTAGCTCTTTAAGTGTTTGGTAGAATTTAGCAGTGAAGCCATCAGGTTCTGGGCTTTTCTTTTTTTTTTCTATGGAGTTTCACTCTTGTTGCCCAGGCTGGAGTGCAATGGCTTGACCTTGTCTCACTGCAACCACCACCTCCTGGGTTCAAGTGATTCTCCTTCCTCAACCTCCCAAGTAGCTGGGATTATAGGCATTTTTAGTAGAGACAGGGTTTCTCCATGTTGGTCAGGCTGGTCTTGAACTCCCAACCTCAGGTGATCCACTCACCTCGGCCTCCTAAAATGCTGGGATTAGGGACATGAGCCACTGAGCCCAGCCTAGCTTTTCTTTACTGGAAGAGTTTTTATTATGGTTTTGATCTGGTTACTTATTATTGGTCTGTTCAGGTTTTGGATTTCATCTTGATTCAATCTTGGTAGGTTCTGTGTATGTTTAAATTTGTCCATTTCTTCTAGATTTTCCAATTTATTGTTATATAGCTGCTCATAGTGGCCACTAACAATCCTTTGAATTGCTGCAGTATCAGTTATAATATTTCCTGTTTTATTTCTGATTATATTTACTTTGATTGACTTAGTCTAGCTAAAGATTTCTCCATTTTGTTTAATTTTTTTAAGAAACAACTTTTTGCTTTATGAATCTTTTGTATTGTGTTTTCATTTTAATTTAATTTTTGCTCTTATTTTTAATATTATTTTCTCCTACTAATTTTGGGTTTGGTTTGCTCTTTATTAAAAGTTTTTCTTCTTTTTTGATGTAGGCACTTATAACTAGATACTTCCCTGTGAGTGCTGCTTTTTCTATATCCCATAGGTTTTGGGATATTGTGTTTGCATTGTCATTTGTTTTAATAAATTTTTCAATTTCCTTCTTAATTTCTTCATTGACACACTGGTCATTCAGGAGTATATTGTTTAATTGCCATGTATTTGTATGGTTTCCAAAATTCTTCTTATTTTTGATTTCTAGTTTTATTCCATTGTAGTCAGAGAAGATGCTTGAGATATATATATATATATATATATATATATTTTCAATGTTGTAAGACTTGTTTCATGGCCTTACAAATAGTCTAATCTTGAGAGTGATTCATATGCTGAGGAAAAGAATGTTTATTCTGTAGCTCTTGGATGAAATGCCTTTAAATATTTATTAGATCCATTTGGTCTATAGTGTAGATTAAGTCTGATATTTCTTTGTTGATTTCTGTCTGTAAGACCTGTCCAATGCTGACAGTGAGGTGTTAAAGTCTCCAGTTATTACTGTGTTGGGGCCTATCTCTCTCCTTAGCTCTAATAATGTTTCCTTTATATATCTGAATGCTCCAGTGTTGGGTGATATATGTTGAAAATTGTTATATCATCTTGCTGAATTGACCCCTTTGTCATTATATAGTGTCATTCTTTGTCTTTTCTTATAGTTTTTGTCTTAAAATCTATTTTGTCTAAGTATAGTGACTCCTGCTCTTTTTGGGTTTTCATTTTCAGGGATGATCTTTTTGAATCCCTTTCTAAGTGTGTTTCTTGTAGGGAACAGACGAATGGGTCTTTTTTAAAAACCGATTTAGTCAGTCTACGTCTTTTGATAGTAAAGTTTAGTTCATTTACATTCAATGTTAATTTTGATAAGTAAGGACTTACTCCTGCCATTTTGTTATTTATTTTCTGGCTGTTTTGTGGGCTTCTCTCCCTTCCTTCCTTCCTTCCTTCCTTCCTTCCTTCCTTCCTTCCTTCCTTTCTTTCTTCTTCTTTCTT
>NW_016107389.1:3442016-3477594 GCF_001604975.1 Cebus imitator | reverse complement strand
CCTTCCTTCCTTCCTTCCTTCCTTCCTTCCTCTCTCTCTCTTTTCTTTCTTTCTTTCTCTCTTTCTTTCTTTCTTTCTTTCTTTCTTTCTTTCTTTCTTTCTTTCTTTTCTCTCTTTCCTTTTTTTCCTTTTCTTTCTTTTTTTTTTCTTTCCTTTCTGTCTTCCTCTAGTGAAGATAATTTTCCCTGATGATATAATTTCTTTCTTTTTATTTTTTTCTGTATCCATTGTATGTTTTTTGATTTGAGGTTACTACGAGGCTTGCAAATACTGTCTTGTAACCCATTATTTTAACCTGATAACAACTTCACAATATTTGCATAAACCAGTAAAAAGTTGCTTTAGTTCTCCTGCTTTTAAAATTTTTGTTTTTTCTATTTATATCTTATTGTACTTGCTGTGTCTTGAAAAACTGTTGTAGTTATTATGTTTGATTTGTTCATCATTTAGTCTTTCTACTTAGGAGTAGTTTGTATACCACATTTAAAGTGTTTTGATATTCTGTGTACTTACTCTTATGAGTGAGTTTTGTACCTTCAAATAATTTATTTTCTTTTCTTTTTTGACGGAGTTTTGCTCTTGTTGCAGAGGCTGGAGTGCAATGGCTTGATCATGGCTCACCGTAATCTCTGCCTTCCAGATTCAAGTGATTCTCCTGCCTCAGTCTCCCGAGTAGCTGGGATTACAGGAATGCGCCACCATACTTGGCTAATTTTGTATTTTTAGTAGAGGTGGAGTTTCTTCATGTTTGTCAGGCTGGTCTTGAACTCTTGACCTCAGGTGATCCGCCCACCTCAACCTCCCGAAGTGCTGGGATTACAGGTGTGAGCCACTGCACCCATCCTCTTCAGATGATTTCTTATTGCTCATTAACATCCTTTCTTTTTCACTGAAGTACCCTCTTTAGCATTTCTTGTAGGACAGGTCTGGTGTTGATAAAATCCTTCAGCTTTTGTATATCAGGAAAGTCTTTATTTATCCTTGTGTTTGAAGGATATTTTCATGGGATGTTCTTTTCTAGGGTAAGCTTTTTTTCCTTCAGCACTTTAAATATGTCACACCACTCTCTCCCAGCCTGTAAGGTTTTCACTGAAAAGTCTGCTACTACATGTATTGGAGCTCCATTGTATGTTATTTTTTATTTTCTCTTCCTGCTTTTAGGATCCTCTCTTTATTCCTGACATTTGGGAATTTGATTATTAAATGCCTTGAGATAGTCTTCTTCAGATTAAATATGCTTGGTGTTTTATAACCTTTTTGTACTTGGATATTGATATCTTTCTCAAGATTTGGGAAGTTCTCTGTTACTATTCCTTTTTCTATCCCTGTCTCTTTTTCTACCTCTTCTTTAAGGTCATTACCTCTTAGTTGTGCCCTTTTGAGGCTATTTTCTACTTCCTATAGGTGTGCTTCATTGCTTTTTAAATTTTTTTTTCTTTTGTCTCCTCTGGCTGTGTATTTGCAAGTAGCCTGTCTTCAAGCTCACCTAGTCTTTCTTCTGCTTGATCTAGTCTGCTATTAAAGGACTCTGATATATTATTTAGTGTGTCAATTGAATTTTTCAGCTCCAGGATTTTTGCTTGATTCATTTTAATTATTTCAATCTCTGTTAAATTTTTCCAGTAGAATTCTAAATTCCTTTTCTGTGTTATTTTAAATTTCTTTTAGTTTACTCAACACAGCTATTTTGAATTTCCTGCTTGAAAGGCTACACATCTCAGTTTCTCCAGGATTGGTCAGTGGTGCTTTATTTAATTCAGTTGGTGTAGTCATGTTTTCCTGTATGGTGTTGGTACTAGTAGATGTTCTTTGATGTCTGGGCATTGAAGAGTTAGGCATTTATTGTAGTCTTCACTGCCTTGACTTGTTTATAGCTGTCCTTCTTGGGAAGGCTTTCCAGATATTTGAAAGGACTTGCATGTTAAGATCTAAACTGTTTCTGCACCCCAAGCCTAGTAACACTGTTATTCTTACAGACTTCTAGAGATAACATCTTGATGGTCTTGGACAAGATCTGGGAGAATTCTCTAGATTACCAGGCAGAGACTCTTGTTATCTTCCCTTACTTTCTTCAAAACATATAGAGTCTCTTTCTCTGCTCTGAGCTACCTAAAGCTGGGGGTAGAATGATACAAACATCCCTGTGTTCACCACCACTACGGCTGTGCTGGGTCAGACCTGAAGCCAGCACAGTGCTGGGTTTCACCCAAGGCCTGCTGTACTCATTCCCTGGTTAACACCTGCGTTCACTTAAGGCCCTGTGGCTGTACAATCAGCAGGTGGTAAAGCTATCCAGGTCTCTGTCCTTCCCTTTGGGGAAGTGAGGTCCCTCAGGTCCCAAGTGGGTCCGGAAGTGCTGTCCAGGAGTCAGGGATGAGAGTCAAAAACGTTACAAGTCTACCTAGTATTCTGTTGTGTTGCAGCTGAGCTGGCACTCAAACCACATGATGCAGTTCTTCTCACTCTTTCCTCCCCCTTCCAAAAAGAGAGGAGCATCATCCTATAGCTTCTACCAACCCTGGCCATGAGAAGAACTGCCAGACTACCACTGATATTCCCCTAGGGCCCAAGGTCCCTTAAGTCAGCTTATAGAGAGTGCTGCCTGGCCTGGGACTCACCCTGCAGGGCAGTGGGCTCTCCTCTGACTCAGGCCAAGTCCAGAACTGCTGTCCAAGAGTCAAACTCTTGAACTGGCAACCCCGAAATCCTGCTTAGTGCTCTACCCCACTGTGGTGGTGTTGGTGCCTAAGGTACAAGATGTCCCCTTTACTTTTCCCTCTGCTTTTCTCAAGCAGAAGGAGTTTTGCCCCATAGCCACCACATCCTATAATGTGCTGAGTCTCACCTGAAGCCAGCAAGTCTCAGAGGCTCACCAAGGCCCTCCATCTAGTTCCTGGGTTGTTGCTGCTGGTTATTCAGGGCCCAAGGGATCTTCAGTTAGCAGGTGATGAATGCTGGCAGGACTGGGTTCTTTCCTTTGAGGTAGCTGGTTACCTTCTGGCCCAATGTGTGCCTAGAAATGTCATTTGGGAGCTAGGGCCTGGAACGGCAGCCTCCTGCTCTGAATGGTGCTCTATACTGTTGTGGCTGAGCTGGTATCCAAGATGCAGGACAAAGACCTTTCTACTCTTGCCATTTTTCTCCTTGAATGGTGGAAAGGATCTCTCTTTGGAGCTGTGAACTGGTGCAGCCTGGGGTAGGGTAGGATACTTTGGCACTCTGTGGCAATGTTTGCACACACTCAAGTTCAGACCACTGGGATTGGTGATTCCCCTCTGGGTATGGGTGGTTGAAAGGCTCCCTTTGTGGGTGGGCATTAGCTGAGTTTGGTTCCATTTTCCTTTCTGTTCTAACAGGACAGCACTGAGTTCAATGCCTTATTGCTGTGTTCTCCTTCTCCTAGTGCCCAGAGATGCTCTCTGCACCTTGCCTCCACTGCTGGGGGCGGGGAAGGATGGCATCAGCGATTCAAGACTGTTTTTGCTATCTCTTCAGTGTCTCTTTTAGAGATCTGAAGGTAAAGCCAGGTACCGTGAGTGCTCACCTAAGTTTTGTTTCTTATGAAGGTTTTTTTTTGTGTGTGTGTAGATAGCTGTTTACTTGGTGTTTTTGCCCCAGGGAGACAATTGGTAGAGTTTTCTCTTCTGACGTATGGCTGGAGCAAGATGAAAATGTTGACTCAATTAGTTCTTAAGGTCACAGGAACATAAACCCTCTGCATGGAACTTGTTTCACTATCTGGTTTGTGTTCCCAATGTCCTGCCAAATGGTACATGCTTCCTAAAAATAGACAACACATTTTATTGCTGCTAAATAGAAATACACCCAAAAGTTAACAGTTGCAACATTTCTTCTACAAAATCGACTATCAAATACATGTTAAAAACTTGTTTCTCAATCTCATGTATTTTTTTCTACATAATAGATTTTTTTCTTTTAATCAAAACTACCTACCAGTCACTAAAATTATAAAACCTTTAAGGATACATAGAAATGTTTTGTCAACTATAAAGTTTTTATGCTACAGTGATGAATTCATTATTTATGATTGTTTATAATTTTCATAGTACCCTGCAGATATGAGTGGCAAGTTATAGGAAAGATTTACATTCAATATCTCGGAATATCCTAATAGAAGTTGATCGGTTAATCTGGCAATATTAAGTAGTTGCCATGATCTCATTCGGCTTCTTGTCCCCTCGAGCTCCATTTGATTAGGCTCCCAATAGGGAAAGAAGCACAGTAGTCAATGAGCAGGGCTAGCAGTCGCACTCTCTTTCTCTCTCAGGGAGAAAGGAAGCTGCTCCTGGATGATAATCTTCAGAACTGGTATTTGCATGACTTTTGGCAAGTGTAAAGTATATATCCCACCTTATCTTTAGAATAAACATAGGTAAGCTGGGATGGTTGTTATTTTTGTCCTTGCTGATGCCAGTATTATTTTTATTCTTTATTATTTCTGATAGAGATAGAAATTGAGATATAGACAAAAAGAAAACTTTTAGAAAAGTTACGTGAGTTTCCCAGTGTCCCACAGGTAGTACGTGGCAAAGCATAGATTTGAATCTGGATCCATGAACTCTAAATCCTTTTTTCTTTTCTATTGGCAAACCTGAACGCCCACTTAAGGCTAGGCATTAGACTAGTCACCTTACCATAACTAACTGGTAATTGTGAGTTTGTGACATACTTCTGATTTTTCAGAGTTAAAGCACGTTGAGTGTCTTTCTATTCTCGATGCTTGAATAATAGCTTCAGTTGTAGCACAATCCACAGTACAATCTTATACTGCATATCTCCAGGTTTCTTTTTTCTTTCTTAGCTTTTATTCATCCTGATGGGCAAATTCCTATGTTAATCTTTCTCTCTTAGTGTTCTTTGTTGAGAAGTGTTTTCACTGTGGGACATCCTCTCTTACTACTTCTTAGGCAGCTTCTTTTTTCTCAGTAGTGAACACACTGTGCTAAGGGATATGTCAAGTTTGTTTTATCTTCTTTGGGTGTTTGAAGTTCTGGTAAAATGACTGCCTACCCAAGGGCATCACCCTTTCTGGTAGGGTTCTCTGCTGCTAGCTTAGATGAATGAAGCCCATTTAAAACCATCTTTACTGGGCTTCTCATGAAAAGACTCTTGCAATATTAAAGGTTTTAAAAATTTATTTTAAAACTTTCTTTTTAAAATCATTAAAGTTTTATTCTTATCAGAGAAATATATGTCTGTGTTACAAAGTAAAAAGGACAGAATAGTTTTAAATACATAATGAGATTTTTTTTTTGTACTTACTCCACCCTATTCTCACACGTGCTCACCAGGGCCAACCAATTATTTTAATTGCATCTGTTTTTAGTTATTCTAGTCATTATCTTTATCACTTAAATACTTTGATAATTCCTTCATTTTTTTGATTTATGGTCACTAGAGAAGAGCTGCTGACATTACCTGCATTCTGAGGAATGCATTTGTCTCCCTTGCATAATTTCCACCACTTTGCCCCATTTTCCTTCTTTCCATTCCTTCTAATTTATTAAATTATCTATTGGTTCCCATTCCAACTTCCAGTAATATCCATATATATATTATTTAATATTCACTTTATTTTATTTTTTTGAGACAGGGTCTTGCTCTGTCACCTAGGCTGGAGTGCAGTGATGTGGTCACAGCCTCAACTTTCAGACTCAGGTGATTCTCCCATTTCAGCCTCCCAAGTATCTGGGACTAAAGTTGCATGCTGCCATGCCTGACTATTTTAAAAAGTATTTTGGTAGAGATGGGGTCTCTCCATGTTGCCCAGGCTAGTTTTGAACTCCTGGGCTCAAATGATCCTCCTGCCTCAGCTTCCCAAAGTGCTGGGATTACAGGCATGAGCCACTGTGCCTGGCCAACTTTACATCCACTTTCAATATTCTCCTTTGTATCTCTGATATGTAAGACAGATGTTTTAGAGTCACTAATTTTTCCACACACCCGTCTTCCCGTTGATCAGCTTCTGGCAGTTATAGCTCTGCATGTGTCAAATTGAAAACATTTATAATTTCTTTTGTAAATTGTGCATTTCTATAGGCTAATTATTAAATCTGAAAATTAATAAAAAGTATTTACATCGTTATGTCTATATAATAAGTTTTTATTTCTGTCTCTCCCTCATGCCACTTGGAGAAGAGTATGGCATCAAGGCCAAATAAAACATTTTTTTCTGACTCTTCAACATTTTCTCATAATCTTGCACATTTTAGTTAGTAATATTTTAGAGTCACGACTCTTCTGCATAGTTTTCATTTTTCTGTGGTTTTTTTTTTTTTTTTTTTTTTTTTTTTTTTTTTGGTTTTTTTTTCTTTTTTTTTTTTTTTCTCCCTGTCTTTGATTTTCTGCATTTGAGTATGACATGTTTAGTTGTCAAATTTTTAGTATTTATCCCGTTTGGTGTTCTTCGTACTTTTTGTTAATTTGTGGTTTGGTGTCTGTCATTGATTCTGGAAAATTATCAGCCATTATAACTTCAAATATTTTTTTCCTTTTCTCTGTCTTTCTTTTCTTTCTGGGATTCTCATTATGCAGGTTACAGCTCTTGTAATTATACCAAAGTTCTTGGACATTTGATTCCATCTAATTTTCTTTCTGCTTTTAAGTTTAGACTCTTTTACTGACATATCTTTATCTCACTGATTCTTTCTTCAGTCATGTTCAGTCTACTGATGATCGCATAGAAGGCAGTCTTTATTTCTGTTACAGTGTTTTTATTTCTAGCATTTCCTTTTGATTCTTTCTTAGTTTCCATCTCCTTGCTTATGTTACCCATCTGTTCTTGCATGTTGTCCCCCTTTTCCCATTAGAACTCTTAACAAGTTAATCATAGTTATTTTAAATCCCTAGTCTGATAATTCTAAAATTTCTGCCATATCTAAATCTGGATCTAATGTTTGCTCTGTTTCTTCAAGCTGTGATTTTTTTTTTTCATTTTAGCATGCTTTGTAATTTTTTGTTAAAAGCCAGATATGATGTATTTGGTAAAAGGAACTGAGGTGCATAGCGTAAAGTTTTATATTTATCTGGTTAGAAGTTAGACTGTGTGTAGAAAAAAAACAAATAAAACTAAGATTTCTTGCATGTATAAAAATGCCATCTTACCCTTCCCTTCCCTGACTGATAGTTTGAGTATTCTAAGTTTAAAATAATTTTCAGTGTGGCTGATGAAGTCCAAGGCTGAGGGAGAGGGCCCCGAAGCGGGCCTCGAGGGGGAACTGGTGGCCGGGGAGTGGGTCTGGGTGGAGGGAGAGGCCCCCGCTGGTAGCCATAGGGTGGCGGTCGTGGAGGGCCAGTGTATGAAATTATGATTATAATTTCTTTAGAGACATAACTTTCTAAACTACAATGAATTTTTAGATCCTTCATTTTACTATGAGCATTCTGAAATTTTACAAATAAGTCTTTAGGTATGGGCTTCTCCTCATTCATTTGCTCAGGGACTAAGGAGAACTTCCAATCTGAAATTTGTCTATTTCCAACTCTAGAATGTTTTTTACTCTTTCTTTGATAACTTCAAATCCTTTATTTTTTCTGAAACTTGATTACTTTTTCATATTTAAGAATAAAGGGCACAGTTTGACTAAACTAACAGTCAATGTACATTTTCTGCTATTGTGCAAGCAGAACTGTTTTTTTCTATGTTTCTCATCTAAATGAGAGCTCTGTGTTTGTGGGCAGGACTTGTTGACTGGCAGCTTTCTTTTCAGACTCTGTAAGCAGACGCCAGCAAGGGCATCCTTAAGTGCCTAAATAAGTGCTTTCATCTGAGAGTACCAACTTGTACCCTGGAAGCTTATCTGCAGTTTATTGGATTGCATTAGAGATGACCTCTGCCCTTGCTCTGCATGAAGTATTTTACCTGTGAATAAACACCCCTAAGAAGGCTGTGTGGTTAAGACAGGAACCAGAGATGGTGACCAGCACAGGTTGCTGCATAGTTAAACCCCTTATGTTCCATTCCGTTCCCACTGCTAGCCTGAGTATGTGCTCACCCTCACCTTCCGGTCTTTGTTCAGTCACTGGGTTAACTTCACTACAGACAGCATTTCCTCTAGTTTTATCCATCAATCTACTTGAATCCACTGTTTCCTAAAAATTTGTTGAAGTCCTTTGTGGGCTGATGACAGTGCCTTGTTCTTTGCGTTGTTATTGCTTTATTCGTATTGTATGTTTATTGTATGTTTATTGTATGTTTATTGTTGTTTCAATAGTCTGGTAAAAAAGGGACTCAGAATCCTCTTTGAACTCAGAATCCTTATTTAAAATTTGTCTTAGTTATCTAAATAATATCTGAAAAATCCTTATCGTAAAATTCTAAGAACACAATTATATAGAATAAAAAGTTAAAATCTGCCTTTATCTCTCCCACACTTTCCCTCCAGCTGCTCATCATCAGTTGACCTTCGTTGTATGCAAGCCACTTACCCACCCGCTTACTTCCTCATATATAACCACTATTAGTAGTTTGGTATATATCTTAGTAGACTTTTCTCAATGCATTTTTGAATCAAATATAATTATAAAGGTTTGTTTCCTTTCACAATAAGTACATTTATACTCCTTGTATCATTTATGTAGTTTGCCTTTATTACAGAATGACTATTAAGTAATATGTTTTCAATCTCTAGTCTTAATGAAATACATTTTTCCCTCAAATTAGCTGAAATAAATTTGGATTAAATCCTTTCCCTTAAGGTAGCTATTTTGGATATCATAAGTCTGATATCAAGTCATAATTATCTGCTAATCATTTTGTAACTTAGATTGTTTATTTTTAATTAAATTATTCCTCTTAAGCATTTTTCCCTTTCACTATAAATTATGCAGAAAGTAGGATTTCTAGCTACTTGTAATAAAAGCATTTCAGCTTTTATTATCCTTATTTTTTAAAAGAAGAAATTGCAGTTCAAAAATACTGTGATTTCCACAAGGTGACATGGATAGTGAGCAGAGGACAAGAGTTTCCTGACTCCTACCATAGTGTTCTCCAGCCAGGCCATGCTTCCTTGGAATTGAAAATGCTACTTCTCCCAGGAGAAAAACAAAACTACCAACAAATATGAATGAACCTTTGAACTAGAATAAAACAAAGATTCTATACTAAATACGTAAGGGGGAATTTACATGAGAAATATATCCAGTAGCTCTCAGCACATGCACAGTTAAAATTTCTCAAAAAATAAGCAAAGATAATCTGGAGAGTGTGTGTAAATCTTTTCTGGTAATTTTCCTGATAACCTGCCCCCAGCCCCATCCTGCCCAGCCCGTATAGTTACACAGTTAATTCCTCCCTTTTCTGAACTTTATTGTCCTTTTGACTCTGAATCATTACTTGTTTCATGCTTATCTCCTCTCTTAGTAGCAAACTCCTTGATTACAGGACTTAGTCTTATTCTGCCTGAACCCCAGCAATACATGGAATGTGCAAGGTGCTCACTAAATATTTCCTGAATGAATAGACACCTTGTGTTACTGTGCTAAATTCTTTAAATTTGACCCCTAAGGATAAATAACTGTGGGCCGTGACAAGTATTAATTACCTGGATAATCTTATGGGAAGGAGATTATAAGCATTTTTAATGACAATTATGAGATAAGACAGTGTAATAGCCTCATAATTTAAAGCAAACTAGAAAAGAATGTTGTATCTATTTTTTTATTCTGAATCTGTAGACAGAAAACATCACAGTTTTAGAACTCACACAAAAAATAAGCATATCACCTAATAAAAACATTCAACTATGTTTTGGGATGACTATATTTTAACACTCCCTTGCTAATCAGCACCCCTCACCTATAATTTATTTAGAGTATGGGCAAAGGTATCTAGCTGAAATTTAATAATGTTTTAGTTTCATTGTTTTTTATTTAGTTACAATAACCTGCCATTTATGGCCAACGATGGCTTTTTATTCATGGTCTTGCCATTAAATTTCCCTTTAATAATAAACTAATTTATATTTCAAAGTGCGCCAATTCAAAGAATGACAGTAAGCAAAGGATAGTACAGGGAGTGCCTGTACCTGATGATAATTGTGGCAGTTGTATATGAACGGCTCAAGTTTGGGCACACTGGGTTGTGGCGTAAGGCTAGAGCCAGTGTCTAATTCCAGCAACATCAACCAAAGCCAAATTTCTACAGCTAGAGAGTCTGACTCAGTAGCTCTGGTGTATGTGACTCCTAAATGGGTTGTGGATGGAGAACTAGGATTTCTGGCCTGATGTGAATGAATGTGAAGCCTTGTCGAAGTCCTGTAAAACTTTAGGAAGACCAGGGCTGTGAGGGGTAGGCCAACCTGGAGTTCAGAAGGCCATTTGCAGTGGACATTTTTCTCAATTTCTGTATCTCCCATTCAGTTTTTTATGCAGTCCTTCCTGGCATCCACCCATCTCATATTACTGTACCAATACAGCTCTCACATAGTCAGTAATCACCTTCCCAGGACATTTATCAGTCCTCATCTTTCTTAACCTTTCCCTAGTTTTTGAGTATTTTATTTCCACCATTCCTTACACATTCCTTTTCCTTGGCTTTCATGGCACCTCATTCTCTTGGTTGCTTTTTTAATCATATGGTTTTAAGAAGGCAACCAAAGGAATAGAGGTTACCTTTACAAACTCATTCTCACCTCTTAAGCCACTAAATGTGGGTTTCCTCAAAGGTGGAGCCTAGGATCTCTTTCTCCCCTCTGGACTCTTGCACTGAAGATGGAATCCACATTAACATTCAATTTTTACCCATATGTAAAAGACTCACAAATAAGTAGTTCCAGCCAACTCTTTTCTCTAGGACCCAGACCATCTGCCTAATTACCATGCTGACAACTTTACCTCAATGAGGTATGAAAATTTTGTCCATATCAGCTCTTAAATTCTCTCCTCCTTTCTGTCTGACTTCCTTATCAAACCTAGTCCTTGTCTCCTGTCTTCTATCTCAGTAAACATTGTCATATTCCAGATATTACCAAAGCCAGAAACCTAGAGTCACCCTAATACCTCCTGGACCTTTACATTCTATATCCAAGCCATACCCAAGCTTTGGAAGCTTTACAACTTGAATATCTCTCACTATTTTCTTTCTCTACCTCTAGATCATTATTACTGCCATTGCCCTGTTTAGCTACCATCTTCTCTCCTGAATGACTACAGTGGCTTCTGTGTCCCCCTCCCTATTTTTTTCTTTTCTTGCTACTCCCCTTCCCCATTTCTCATGCTGTGCATTCTCTTCCTTCTTCCTGAGATGCTTCATCTGTTCTCCTCCCGCCTGCCCATCAGACAAATTCAAATGTCCACCAAGGGTCACTTTCTCTTTCGGAGAAACCCTAGCTCTCCTCCCTGACTGCAACAAATCCTCTTGTCATAAACTAACATGACATTGTATGCCTTTCCTTCATGATGCTTAATCATGATAGTGATTTTACCTCGACTGTGTGTTTTTGTTAGTTTATGTCTATCTTCTCTGCTAGATCATGTTAGCTTTTGTTCGCTTGAGTATTTACTTTTCAGGAAAATTTCTGGTACAAACTAGATACTTAATAAATAGGTGTAGAATAAATGAAGAACCAAGTAAGGCAATGAAGTTTGTGTTGGAAGAGTGCAAAGGTAGTGAGATTTGAGCAAGCCAAGGGCAAATGATCTTTTCACTATTTAGCTATAGTGAGAGTGAGTGGCTTTTCTGTCTACTGAATTGGAACTAGAGATACCAGAGAGAGTGAGATTAAGAGTAACTGGTGATGTTGCTTCTTTGAATGTTTCTATTGTCTAATTTGCACTTCTACTCATGGGCTAGGTTTTTGGCATGAAAGTACATTTATAGGAAATGGTTAATTGTGGAATTTGGAATATAGAAGCTTTGCTTGATTAAAAGTATTTTCAATGGCTGGGAAGATTTTCCTAGGATGAAAATATTACCTCAAAGGTCATTTCTGTATCAAATAAATGGTTTTTTGACGGCATAAACTAGGTATTTTGTAAGGTAATTGCACAAAAAATAAATCTTTGTTCATTTAAAAATCATCCATTTGTGTGCAAGTATAATTGCCTGTCATGGGTTGAAAGGATTATTTATGGTTTCTAAACATTCATCTCTCCCAACTTGGCTCATATATTGCCTTTACAAAGTGGAAACTTAATTTCGTTAGAATGTTCTATTTTCCACTATATATACCTTGTTATATTGTATTGTAATGTGATTACTTTCAGTTTCCTTATTTGCTGTGTATTAGAAACCGCCAAAGTACATTAAGCAATATTTTTTACTATGAATGTACTGATGACTGTGACTAATACTATTGGTGATCACTTCAAAGGTAATCGTTAGGAACAGTAATGTTTTACATTGACCCTGGGCTCAAGTGATTCTCCTTCTTTTGTATCCCAAAGTGCTGGAATTATAGCTATGAGACACCATGACTGACCAGAATTTTAGAGTTTAAATGACATTTCTCTGCATTTGAATTTTAGAAATGATTTCTTTGGCTTATATTGAATTGTATTATTTGATATTAAACAGGTATCACATAAATAGAACATTGTATTAATATGATTTTTTGTGACTATAAAGTTCTGGAATTCTTGAACTACTGAAGTATGTTTCTCTGTCTATGAGATGGTGCTGCTTAGGGGTGAGGAACACACAGATCTGACAAAAGAGTCTCAACAATGCCAGATCCCTAAGAAATTAAGATAAAGAGAGGCAATCAGACTGAAGAGTACCCATCAGACTGGAAATTGTCTCTGTTGTTCTGTTTTGGCCAAATGCTTGCTTCATAGGAGGAGACACCATCTGCTTGAGGCATTATTCACACTGAGGGAGCATGAGCAGTAATTAAGAGGAGATAGTGCATAGGCTGTTAACCACAAAAAAAGACTTCAGGGGAATTTGACACTGTGCACAAACATATAATTAGAAAGGACACTTATAGTCAAAAATTTGAAGGGAAATGCACACATTTGGTATTAAAAACAAACTTTTTTTTTAAAGACCAGTTTGCACTTTTTAGACAAGGCAGTCTGTATAATTTGAAATGTCTATGTCTTCTGATCTTTTTGTTCTCTTCCACTACTGACTTTGAGAATAATTACTTTAGTATGTTGGTTTGTTCTTTGACCATACTTTCTAATTACAGTATGTGTGGTTCTCCGTAGCTACGTCTCTGTGCATGAACAGGTGCCTTGGATGGCTAAGTTGTGTCCTGAGCATACACACTCACAAGGGGCTTATAGAGTTCATCAGCTTTACCTGGAATGAAGTCCCTGATTGAAACTATAAGTTTTGATCCTAGATTTCCATTGAACTGTGACAGCCACACCATGGAACTAGTGCACCGTCAGCTTTTCTTGATTTTTGTTGGTAGCGTCAAGAAAAATAATCTTTGCTGTCAGAGAAAAAAAGCTTTATTTCCAGGTAAAAGGCACAACCATAGCAAGTGTTGGGATGTATCATGGCAGGTTTCATTATGATATTATAATAATTTATCTGAACTCTCAGGAGATTTTGACATCATTCCCAAATTTTAGTGACATTGAAGATATATAGTCATCAAAAGGCTTCAAAAGCATTATTGTTTGGCCTCCTGAGAAACTCAGTATGGTTTATATATGTGCTTAGGAGATTTATTTTTGTAATAAGATGGCAGAGTTTTATAATCTTTCTTACTGTCTTTTTCTCCTAAATCATAGAGACAATTGGTGTTAATGCTTGTGTAGTTTTGTTTTTGAAGAAAATAACATATGCATTATGGGAAAGCAATTTATAATTTTAGCTGTTTGATGGACGAGACTTATTAAAGAAAATCAATCATAAATTTTTCTTGGGTCATATTTTTTTCTAAGAACTAGTCTGTAACCTCAATGACAGCAAGAATCATGATTGTTTCATTTATCTACGTAGCCTGGGACATACTGTGTGCTCAATAAATGTATGTTGTTTGGATAATTAAATGAATAAGAAATAACAACAGACTGCTGACCAGTATTATTTAGTGGATGGCACATGCAGTGAAGACAATTATTGTTCCTTTCTGCATGCTAAGCATCATGTAGTATGTCATGAAGGTATAAAATATAGGGTCTTGCAGGCTATATTAGACAGTACAGGGAAGAAAAAAGGTATAGCAATATAACTTATCCATGATGATTGAACTGAAGGAAAATTCATTTCTATTGATGTCAAGTAAAAACTGATGGAAAGGTTCTGCAGATAGTTTGCATACAAGTACTTTGCTTTGTGAAATAGATATATTTATGAAAAGTTGTGTTAGTTGATAACATATATATTTAACGCTCAAGGAGAAATTACTACATAAAACAGTTCCTATTGAAGAATTACTTGTAAATTTTATGACGATAATGGAATTTATTCTTCATGTAAGTTAAGATTTCATCCTTTGGAAAAGCATGAAATGCAGAACAGTAGTACAAAGGACACTGTTGTTTATGATAAAACTAAAGATTCTTTTTATGCTGCCATACAATGCCTACCATAATAGAATTCTTACAGAGTGCTATCAGAATCATATCATGCTTTACAAGCAGAATGCAAATTTTGCATCCTGAGGCAAAAGAGACAAAAATAAGCCTAATGTCATCAGTTTTCTATAAAGTGGTTTCTTCTTTGTTTTTTCCATAAGAATCCTGGTCTAAAGTCAACTTGGGTCTACCTATCTATATATATAGAAATCTATATTTTAAATCTATATTTTTGCCTCTATACCTACATCTATGTATGTTTGTATGTATGTATGTATGTATCAGCCCATTTATCAATGCATCTCTCTATAAAAATCCCTAGACGTTTTTATGAGAGTGACTGAGCCAATAATGAGAACTGTGCTCAATTTTATAGATGCAAACACTTACAAAACCCATCAATAATCTACCCTCCAAATACCAGGGGTCCTTTTGCATATCCTACTCTGGCTTATCCACAGGGTCTACACTATGATTCCCATACTGTGATGTCTACACTGTGATGCTTTGGGCCCTTTTTACTTAAGAGAGTTAATATGTATAAAATTTTAAAAAGAGTACCTAGTACATTTCCTAGATGCTATTAAATTAAACAATAAAGAAAAGAATAACTTACTAAAAAGGATAGCGTCCCTATGTCATAATAGGCTTTGGGAGCAGATAGAAAAAAATCACTAATGATTCAGCTGAAGGGCACTAGAAAGAAACATATTACTAAGTGAAAATCAAGATTGTAGAATATAAACGAAAGAAAGAGATGACTGCCTAGAACTGTGAAGAGATTGAGATTTTACTTTACTTTCAAGCTACCAGTCAGCCTGCCACAGTTTCATGGATGCTGAAAGTCACTTTCTGAACTCAGTCTTCTTGGTAAGAGGATTTGCAGTTGCCTTCAACAGTTTTTATTTTATTTTATATTGTTTTATTCATCTTCCAGTGTAAATATGCAGGATGTGCAGGTTTGTTACATAGATAAATATGTGTCATGGTGGTTTGCTTCGCCTACCAACCCATCACCTAGGTATTAAGGTATTAGGCCTGGCATGCATTAGCTATTTATCCTGATGCTCCCCTTCACCTCCCTGCCCCAGTTGTGTTGTTCCCCTCCCTGTGTCCATGTGTTCTTATTGTTCAGCTCCCACTTATAAGTGAGAACATGTAGTGTTTGGTTTTCTGTTCTTGTGTTAACTTGCTGAGGATAATGGCTTCCAGCTTCATCCATGTCCCTGCAAAGAACATGATCTTGCTTCTTTTTATGGCTGCTTAGTATTCCAAGGTATATATGTACTACATTTTCTTTATCCAGTCTGTCATTGATGGTCATTTGGGTTGATTCCATGTCTTTTCTATTGTGACAAGTGCTGCAATGAACATACTTGTGCAGGTATGTTTATAATTGAATAATTTATATTCTTGATTCCATTCTGAACCAAGTTCTTCAGTTTCCAGTTGAAAAGCCTTTGAAAGATTCAGTTCAGGCACACTATGCCTGCAGCACAGCATGAGCTATGGCTCCTTGTAACATTTGGTAGCCACGCCCACCCCCCTATGTTTTATAGCCCTCTCTCACAGTTGGGTGGAAATTAGGGCTAGAGATTCAGCAACTTATTTTTTTGTGGAGGATTTTTAAAGTTCCTCTTGCTCTCAGCATCTATTGCTTGCGTTACAATTTCTGGAACAGATAATCTGCTTTGACTTCTGCTTAGCATTTGGCTTTTATTCCCTGTCAAGTTGGTAGAGAAGTCCATCATGTATTTAAATACATGTCATTTTTAAAAAATGCATTTTACCCATCTCTTTGGAGTAGAAAGAATTAATTACTTGCCAAGTCAGTGTATCATCTTGACTAGTTCATACCCTGAGCTGATTTTAGAGCTGTGATTTTAGGCCAGGGGCATCTTCTCTTATTCCATTTTATAATGCCCATCAACAGTTCCATTTCCTAATTTGCGGTGATGGTCTTGTAATTGTTGGATCAGCTGTAAGTCTTAGTCATAACAGAGTGTATTGAAATAGTCATGTTATGTTACCATTCAGCTGTAGTGGATTAGGCATGCATGTGCTTTTATAAAAAGTAATTTAAATGAGAAATACATTCTTACTATACTTCCTCCCACAATTGGAAAGTTTGGTTGTCTTTTATTTTCCATGACTCCAAAATAAAATACCAAGCACCTATATTAGATTAAATATTAGGTTATAGCATGAGAACACTCCTTAGGAAATTATCTAGAAAACAGATGTTTGTTAGTTCCACCCTGTGGCAGAAGGGTCTAAGTAATTTTTTGATGTGTCTCACAGCCTGGATCTGTTAAATATGAGACAAAGGCAGAATGTGAACTCTATTTGCCACACAGAATAGATGTTTATTTTCTCCATTCACTTACCACTTTTCAAGGAGATGTTTACCAGTGAAAGTTCAGCACCTGGTACAGTACACAGCTCAATAATGAATGCATGCCTCAGTGAATGACAAGCTCAGTTGAAGACAATTATGGAAAAGGTTGAGAACTACATCAATTACACTTAGAGCACCTGTGGCATTCATACATTTGTTTATTCTGGAAACTATTATTTCATCTAGTTTCCAAAGATTTGTTTTGGTGAATTTTATTTTTTTAAATAAACAGTATTTAATATAGCTTTTACTATATGTTGATGACCTACACTTGGTTGTATGATTATAATGACATGTTTAGCTACATATGGCATGTTCATATTTTCTATTTTTAAAATAGATATCAATCATTTACTGCAGATTCTTTACTGCCTCAACAAGACATTCTTAGGAACAATGTTGTCAAGGAAACATACTGAAACTGTTACATAAAAGAATGTCTCTCTGAGGAAAATCTTTCAAAATGGTATTTCTATTTTTTCCCAGATTATGTAAAATTATAATTTACAAGCAATTCAATTTAAGTAAATAATTTATAAGCAGTTTATGTAATGGTACGGCTCTGAGAATCTGTCAAGTAAAGGTATTTTTTAATTTGAAGGTTGAGTGATTAGATGCCACTAACATAATGCAAAGACCTAATCAGGAGGAGATTTTTTAAAAGTGGTATGATGCCTGATTCTCACGTTAAGCATATAAAATTTCAGTGAAATCTTTAAGAAACAAATGGCATAGTTCTTAGTAGAATTAATAGATTAAAAAATGTTTCTATATTTCCATGACGGCAGAGTCAGCGAGAGAAAAAAAAGTCAATGATTATCTTTGAAGGCATAAATGTCAAAGTCCATGGGAACTTACTAGGAAGTATCATTAAACAGCAGGTATACATTATTTATGTGTTCAGGCAACTATGTTAGAAAATAGTAGTTGGAGACTAGGCTGGTCTCAGACTTTGATCATTACCACTTGCTTGTTATCTATTTTAAATTTATCATTTAGCATCGAATGATATAAGCTTGAATGAAAAATTTGTAGGAAGATTTCCTGGAATATATATCACATATGTTTTGTTAAAAAGTCCTACATTACATCATAGAATATTTGAATTTGAAGGAACTAAAGAGATTATTTAACAGATGAGAAAATGTGCCAAGAAAGGCTATGAAAACTGCCTAAAGTTACTTAGGAACACAGCCAGAAATAGAACCTGGTTTCCTGATTCCTAGTTCAGTGTTATTTCCATGATATTGTTGGCTTAAAGAACTTGGGGTACCACTCCTTTCCTGTGATTCTTTCCCAATCGTTAGCACTACTTATTTTCAACTGAAATGTCAACTACATATAGCATTGTGTATGCTATTTAAATTATTCCTTGTGGGATGGAGGAAAGAATATAAAAAGTAAATATATATATATTTAAACATATAGGAATTCTTAGTGGCCTTGATGATACATTAAGATATAAAAGTCTATCCAGTAAGTGTCAAGGAACTATGACTATTTAAATACATTTTCAAAATCAAAAATTTAAAAAGGAATAAGCTCTTGTTGGAGTGAAAGTAAAAAGGTGTATGGAGGAAGTTAAAGATTATGCTTTCTTTTTTTCTTTCTTTTTCATTCATTCTTCTACATTCATAATATAAAATATTACACAGAAAAACTCTGTCTAAGATGATATTCTTACCTGGCTTGTCTCTGGGAGCACCAGCATCTTGACTGGCATTGTCAAGTAGGCTCATCTGGTAGAAATCTACAATTGACAGAAAGACATTTATAGCTCTGGCCTTTTTCAAGGCAGCAAAATGATCACTGAGTTCTAATTATCAGTGATCAATTTTGGTTAATAACTCTATGCATTTGAAAAAGTATGTAGTCTTTTTTTTTTCTCCAGCTGTTTTATTATGTATTAATTAAAATAAAATTTCAAAGGGTGGATTTTAATGTTTATTTACAGGAGGCTGCAAGATAGGAAATTCCAGATAGAAATAAGAAATCTAGCCAGAGGACAAGCTTCATACAGTATGTACAGTTGGAAATGTTTAAGTATAGTTTCAGTGTAAAAAGTGCTACAATAACAAACCACATTTAGAAAGAGTTCTTCATAGGGAAACAAGATGACAAAATACCAAACATAGTACACAACAAATTTATGCCTCAGGTACATGATCTAAAAGTTAAAGGCCCCAGGAGTCCTATCCTGAACTTGGAAGGTCTAGCCCTCAGAGGTAGTTTCTGGCACAACATTTTCATCTTCCTCTTCCTCTGCAGAGAAATACTTCTCAATTAAGTTTAACGAAGCCTTATACGCAGACTCGTTTTCATGGTTTTGTAGAGCTTCAATTTTGTCTAAGCCTCCACATTCTTCAATCATTATACTAAGTTTCTCAGTTTCACCTAGTTTCTCAGCAGCCTGAAAGGTATTTGAAATGGCATCCAGGATAACCAGAATAATCATGGTATCTTTTGCAGTTAAGAGGCTCATCAACAGTTTGATTATACCACAGTGGATGAGGTATACAATCTGTTCAACTGTTCTACCACTGATATAGTTGGTCACGGCCCATACAGCTTCCTTTTGTGTCTTAAAATCTGCCTTAGAGAGAACACTGACAAGGAAATGGGACTGATCCATGAGTCGCAGCTTGCTGTATCTGGTCCTGATGGTCAGCTGTGATGTTTGATATTGTTCAGGTAGCTTCCTTCTGAATGTTAGTTTTGGGGTTGGTGAGCAGGCTGGGAAAGACGGCGAGTGCTCCTGCATTGATCACAACCGGTGTCTGTTCATCTGTACCAGTGACAATATTCCCTATGGCTCTTAGTGCAGGAGTCACAATTGGCAATTCAGAAGCTCCTAGAAGCTTCACAAGTTGGGGCGGAACTGCTGTTTTCACGACCATGTCAATTCATTCATTTGGATCATCAGTAAGGTAGGAAGTAGCCCAGCAGGTATCTGCTAATACTTCTGGATCATCATGATGCAGGAGCCGAACTAAGGTAGGAAGAATCTGCTCTACAGCATCTAACGGGGGTGCAGGATTCTTGTTGCAGCAAAAATTTGAGTGTCCAGGTAAGATTATGTAAGTAACCGCATGCTAAAGATGATATATCAGGAACTGCAAGAAGAGCCAACAGTGGGTCAACTACACCATACTTAATAACCAAGTCTTAGAACACTGAGCTATCACCTACAATGTTTCCTAGAACACATACAGCTTGTTCACTGATGTAAGCACGGGGAGATGCCAACAGAAAAACGAATGCCATCCGGCACCTCTGTCTACCACAGCCTTGATTTGTTCTGATGTCCCAGCAGCAATGTTAGTGAGTGCCCAAGCAGATTCAAACTGAATGGGACTACAATCAGTTCTGCCCAAAAAGGAGATTTTGGAATCAAACCAGCCCAGCTTATGTTGTCTATGGGGGGTTGTATTTTCTCTAGAAAGTAGTTTCCTGGCAGCTTGAGTAGCTTGGAGCTGATTTTCCATGTTGTTGCTATTTGTGACTTTGACAATGTCATAACAGATCAATTTACAGTGCCCTAGTTGTTGTGGATTTCCTGTAGCGGAGAAGTAGCATCATCAGGAAATAAACTTACATTTCTCCTCGTCAGCATCTGGTCATCCTTCTTAGCTTTCTTCACCTCTGCATTGACTTCTGTTCTGTGATGACTCATTTCTGTACTGTCTTTTCCCTTGTTCTTGAATCTGTTAAGATGGGCAGCTGGTATATTAGCATTCTCGTTGGTGGACACGGTTATAAGACAAAGGGAGAAAGCTGTGAAGCGGGCCCAGGCTTCCATAGGAGGCTCAGTGGGGATGGGTGGCTACCAGGTGGCTGTGCTCAAATGACCACCTCCACTCTGTAAATTAAAAATTTTAAAATCAAAGAAATATTCTCCTTGCTTTTGGTTTTCAGGGATTTACTAGTGTATGCCCACATGCAATTTTCTTTGCAATTATCCCTCTTATTCTGTTCATAGCACTTTTTGAATCTGTGACCTAATATATTTTATCATTTTTGGACACTTCTCAGTCAATATCTCTTCAAATACTATTTCTGCTTCATTTTTTCTTTCTCCTCTGGGTCTCCAAATACATGTATGTAATACCTTTAAACCATATGGCCTTTATGCCCTTTGTTATTTCTACATTTGTTTCTATATCTTCCACCTTTCTTTTTCCAGTCTGTAGCCTGAATATTCTGTTTTGGCTATGCCTTTTTTCTATGTCACTAATTCTGTCTATAGCCATGTTTAGTACTGTTGATACCAGTGTACTGTTTCTAGAATTTCCATTTGCTTTATTCGTGTAATAGTTTTAGCTATTTGCTCAATTCTATTTACTCAGTTCTATTAGGCATATTTTTTTAATGCTCTTGTTTCTGGATCCCTGGTGTGACTATTTTTATTACTTGTTTCTTGAACTATCTTGTCTCTTAGGTAGCCTAATTATTTTTGATCAAGTGTTAGCACTCATTGAAAATTATGGATATAATTTGAGGATAATGATGCTGTTATCTTCTATAAGAGAAAATTTGTATTTGTTTCTGGCACAGTTAGGGACACTAACAATCGCAGGCCAAAATTTTCAGTCCATATGAAAATAGTTTTATTTCTAATTCCTGCTTCTTCCTAGGATGTAGGAATCTCAGCCAATCTCAGCCCAGTCTTAGTGGTTGGCCCAAGTACCTGTCCTACCTTTGCCCTTGATTTATCTTTTATTTTCACTGCTGTCATCTTAGCTTCTGAGTGTAATGAAAGCTTTCTTCAGCTTCTTACTGGGCTTTTCTAGTGTAACAGGCAAACACCCTGTGGAGATAAGCAGCTCTCAAATTCCAGGTAATAAATCTGTTTTTTTTTTTCCTTTTCTTAGAGCTTATCACAATAAATCTTCACTCCCTTAGTAGTTCTTCAGTACCATTACACAAATTTCCTTTTATTTTGTTAAAACATTCTATTTTCTTTTAGCAAGGAGATAGTTCCGAATTATCTAGTTTTCTATTACTGGAAGTGAACATCTCAAATTTTATCTTTGAAATTTGTCTTATTTTTATGTACTTGTGAAGTTTCAATTTTTTTACCAACAAGATTTTTTTTGCGAGGGAGGGAGCTTCTGTGCATTTCTTTTCCTTTTTACTAGTGATACAAAACTACAACATAGCTAAGAAGAAATTTAACTTAGTATTTTTACTATGCTCCTTTTAAAGTTTGCAGGTACAAATTCAGTAGAATTGGTTAGGAGTGGAGGAAATGTAGTATGCTGTATCTTCTTAATCACTCATTTAATACCAACATTGTTTTAGCTGATATCATATGTTTATTACAGAAACTCAAAAGATATTATTTTTATTTCCTGATTGAATGTTTGTATTGTGGAATATAATTAGCAAGTATAGAGTTTTCTTTTATTGATGTACTATTGAACATCCTATAATGTTAAGTGAAAACTTATTAGTTTTTATATAATTAAAACATCTCCTTTCCAGTTTTCAGAATGTTACAAATGAAAGCAAAAGTTATCTGCTACTGTAAATAATTTGTTTTTGCATGTAAACATTATATATACATATATGTATATCTTTTACTGTACTCTAGGTATGCAGAATTGAATTGCTCAGAATATTTGATCCATTGCCCACTTTTGTTATTGACATATCATGGTCTTCTTTTATTTGTTTCATCATTTACTTACTGTAATTAAGTAGCCTCCATAAAACCACCACGTGATCGGAAAACTAGATCCAAAGACATTAACAAAAACTTCCATCTGCTTATTTGTTTTCTCCATCCTGTTTTTCTTTCTTCCTTCTGTCCTGAGGTAACCACTTAATGGGACTTGTTCTCAGTGATTAAACAATATATTGCTTAATTTTAGTTGTTTTAAAATTTTTGTTTAGAGTCTTGACCTTTTGAAAGTAACAAAATCTTCCCAAGTGTTTATTGCTAAGCTAGCTGAATAGCAGGCTAATGCCCTAGGCATCTCAGGTCTATTGCTGATTCCTATCCAAGAAAAAGAGAACTTTTACTTCTTGTTAAGGCCCACATCTAAACAGTTAGAGCTTAAGCATACATACTTAATAAGCACTGGTGGGTGGAATAATTGTGCTGCTTTTATTGTATTTTTTTTAGCCCGGTTTATAGATGGTTTGTAAAGACAGTTAAGTCCATGTGGGCTACAAATAGCTAGTATGAATTTTATGCCTGGCATAAAAATGCAGTGCTTCATCAGCTGCCCCAAATTCCATTCCTATTTATGTTATCCTCAACTACATTCAGCAACAAGGGAGGGAACTGTGGGGGAGCTAACTGCTTAGAATCTCATGAATTGTGCTACTGAGTTTTCTTCTTCCATCCAACTTCATGGATCACATGGGTTCTGAAAACAATAATTGTATCAACTCTGACAGTGTTTTTTTATTTCAGAGACTCAGATCCTGCTTTTACCCACAGAAGTCTGGAGATCAAATAAAAAGAATAAATGTTCTTAGTATATAGTAGATAGTGCAAAAAGTCAACAAAATTATTGTGAATCCGTAGCTTAAAATGGCAATTAAAATAGATTCTGCCTCCTACACTCTGTTTCTGGAATGGTTTTATTTGGAATTTAAGAAGAATGTCTTGATTTTAAAATATGCTTTGGTTTTATTATTAGAATAAGAATTTTGGGAAGAGTGAAATAAGAACAAAGTAATATAGACAAATTCCATTGGAGTAAGAAAGACATTTTCTTAAGAGAAAGTTTAAAATCTTAGAGGTTTGACTAGCTAGATATGACAAATTGAAGAAAATAAGCCCCAATTTGTCTACTTTTTAAAGTGGGGCTATAAAAGAAGGGATTATTTTAGTTTTTCTAGAATTAGGAAGGATGAATGGAATGTAGAAAAACCTGGTTGTGGCATAGTAGCAGGGCCAAAGAGAGTGTAGTGTAATTGTTATGTTGAGAAATCCAAGATCTAACAAACTTTAAAAAAAAAAACTTTTGAGTAACCTTTCTTCTAAACCTAATAATGAGATGTTTTGGGGACAGACTGACAATGTCAGGCTTTGTTTTGTTCTGTTTTCTCTTTATGCTATATGGAACTAGAAGAAAAAAAGCCATTGATATAACTGACTCTACTTCAGGCTAATCCACTTTTCAATTAAGAGAAAGATTTTTTAGAACCTTTACTTAGTCTATAAATACACTTGCCTATAGACACCATCATTATAGACACAGTTATAAACAGATGTTTTGTATTTGGGTAGAATTTGTTTTCTTAGAGTCATCTACAATATTGTGGACTTAACAGACTCTTGAAAAAGTTCCTCTTAAAGTTGTAGGTAAGAAGTCTTTAATGAGAACTAACCACATGGGTATAGATTATTTAGACAGATGTGAAAGAGAATGATTGAAATAACAGCCTAAATTAAAGAAGTACTGATGCAAGGTGATACGCCTGTTATAAGTGGGGAGGAAGATAATGTCTCTCTCTCAAGGAGAAGAAACATAAAATAAGGGCTTTAAGGGAAGTGACGGGAGCTACTATATATTGAAAAATAAAGAAAATAGTATATCTAATTCAGCCTGTTTCTGATGAAACAATGATTGAGATGATTCAACCCAGGAGGTGAAGGCTGAAAATATTTTTTTAAACAGTGGATGGTTTGGGCAGCACCAGAACTCACTGACTATAATTATCTCAAGATAGGGTACCCTACCAGACAAAACCTGGAGAAAATTTTGTAATTAAAAACATGCAATTGAGCTCAAAATCCATGAGAAAGAGAAAGCAAAGCGTATACTCAGGTCTTATGAATAGTTATGCCTATGGTAGAGACGGAAAGTAATCCATTTAAGAAGCAAGATGAACTATGTGAGCCTACTTGGAATAAGAGTATAGCAGAAAGAAATAAAGCCTTAGAGACCTTCCCTGTTGCAGAAAAATCTTAAGCATAAAGAGATGTTGCTCAAAGCCTAGAACATTTGAAAGCTGAGGAAAAGAAGTGCCTGCAAAGGGTGATTCTCCAGCAGAGACCAAGACTGGGGAGAGGGGAATCTTCCTTAGCTGGCAAGCCTCATGCTCTAAGACATTCCAGAGCAAGCAGCAATAGTCCCTGTGAATCAGGTTTGCATCCTGGAAGATCTCACCTTCAAATGCTATCCTGGGATGGGGGCTAGGGGCAGAAAATTAGGCTCAAAGGGAAAATGAAATTAAAACATTTAAGTATGCCTCATGGGAAATGAAGAAACTTTAATAAGATCCGCTGACTTGGGGCCATGACTACTGCAAATTTCAAAACTTTGTCAGGAGATTTTCCTACTCTGTAATTGAGGAGAGAGAATGCAAAAATGATTTTTTTTTCTCCTTGATATTTGTTAAGCATAATCAATCTTGTTATGGCTGACTTCATTCACTGATTTTGGGCCCCGAACAAGTGACACTGACCAACTGGGAGTCTAGAGTAGCAGAAATTGTTTCTCTGAATTGACTCTCCTTTCACTAGATAGCACTGAGCCTTTTATGGTCTTTGGGGACAGTACATATTGACTCCTAGTTTCTAGAGATCCTTTTCTAAATAATTGGAGATAATTCACTTTGGTGCTGCAATTAAATTTAAAACTAGGATTCTAATAATTTTCTGTGTTGTTTTAACTCTTTGGACTTTCTTAGTAGAGGAGCCCATGGGGAAAAGAATTTAACTTCTGATGTCTTGTTGTACAATATCTGTTCCCATGGAACACAGCCCAGATTACAAGTCAACTAGTCAGGCCTTTTCTAGATAGTACACAGGAACTTGAGAAAAATAGATTTATATACATATATACATACATATTTATATATATACATATAATGTATATATAAATATTTATTTATTTATATTTCTGACTTTAAAGCCAGGTCTCTTAACACTGAGGCTTTAATTTCTTCCTGAGAACTTCATGAGAGTGTGTATTTATATTCTCATTTGATAATTTTTATGTTGTTGATGTTATTACTGGCCAATAATAGTGCCTCTATTTGACTTCATTGTATAACCTCTGGTGAATTATGAAGGAGAGTGAGGCTGAGCACAAATTAGAATAAGAACTAAAATGGGGAGTAAAAATAAAGCTTTGTTTGAGGGTAGAAATAGAATTTTGGAATAAGTTTACTTAATATGTAATTCTTTGGACACAGTGGAGCAATGGTTGGTATTTGCAGAGAAGCCTCATAAACAGGGGGAGGACTGTACTGAAGCTCATCTCTGTCCCTGGGAATGAGCCGAACCCATCACTGGTCATTTGCTTGGCTGTTAAACCAAATAGATGAAAAGAGCGGAAACCAGAGGAATACGTATACATGTGTGAGAATCTTATTTACTACTCCTTGTATTTCCCCAAGTGGGAAATAATATGTATTCATTCTCCAAGAAGGAAAATGGGTTAAAATCTTTCTAGACTTTTCTCTACCACCTTTATTCCTAACCAAAGTTCAAGCGATGACTTTTGGGATTGATACATTGGGAAAAAGGTACTGAGCATGATTGGCTTTGATCTTTCTGCGTTTTTCTTTCTTTGGAGTCAACCTGACTGAAGCACACACGAGCGGGAACTTACCAGAGCAGATCCTGTCTCTGTAGCAGAGCAGTCAGCAGTCTTGGATGAGGTTAAATTCAGACCCAAGTGAAATGTATTAGGAGAACCATTTGGCCTCTGATCCAAACCATGTTCTTCAGTTTAATTTTATCACTAATACAGTTGAATTTTTATACTCATTTCCCTGACTCTGTATTCTATATTTTTATTCTAAGAAGCTATAGGCACAAGAGTGATTATCATCCCTAAAACCCTAGCAGATTTAGAGAAGTACCATCTAATGAAGGAGGCACAGTGAGTGCAAGAGCAGTCAGTGAGCTGGGAGAGCCCCTCACGGGGCACCAGATACTCAAAGACATACGAGGAAGATTTGGGTCATCAAAAGCAGAATAAAAACAATGACTTGTGACTATGACCACTTTCGTTTTTTTTTTTCTGAAGCAGTGGTTATGATTTCACATATCTACAAGGGACATGTAGATGAAATGAAAAAGACTTGTGCTTTTTTTGTGTGAGCAGAGGTGATGACTGGGGGGCACATATCTCCTTCAGAGTAGAAGTTCTTGTGTGTGCTAGCAGCCTGTGGCTATGGCGGAATTGCTGGGTTTTCTTATTTTTAAGGAAATGCAGATGTAAGTATTTTTATAAGAAATTCCCTACGTTTTAAATGTTGGCTTAAATTTATGGGAAAAAAATTCTTGGCCAATTAAAACAGGTCTATAGACTTGAAGTAGTTTTGGCATTGTTGTAATGGAACTGATATTTCTTTCGGCATGTTAGGGACCTGCCCCCCAATGCACTTAGACTTGAATTTCTTTATGAGGAGTTTACTTTATTCCAATTGGCTAAGGCAGTTCAGTTTCCTGTATTTAAACTTCTGCTCTACCTCTTTTATTACCACTCATTTAAGAATTTATCATATACTGCCCTAGACCAAATGTAGAGTTTATGAGTCCAGTGTTCATGGGACTTATTGGATCCAAGAAAGCACATATGGGGAAATGTGCCATCTCAACATTTTGTCAATTATGCCAATATACTTGTGCCAAGGAAAGTGATTTCTCTCTTCTAAAGACATATGAGCCAGAAAGAAGTTCTTTGATTTCTTGTTTTATGTGACATTCTGTCTGCAATTAGCAGACTTCCAGATGTTCATGCATTTTATATGCAACTTACACAGTCATTTATGTTTCCCACCAGAAAGCAGAGTGGTTTATGTTCCGGAAACTCAATCGAAAAACATTTCTACTAACTTGAACTTGAAATGACTAAATATTTTATGGTGTAACTTCTCATTATAAATGTTCTGTGAGATTAGAGGACTTTTATTTTTATCTGGGTAAGTTTGAATTTTATCTACATCCATTGAACAAACATTTGAAAATATTTCCTTCAGTTTGGAGCTGCTTGCATCTTTCATTTTTTCATTGATAGGATCTCTTCTGATAAGCTACTAAGTCTTTGTTACTTTTAATCTTATTTAAAAAATCATAGTTGTTCTGTGTTATAATTGTATATTCTGTTTTTCATTAGGCTATGAAGGCCTGGAGAGGCCCTTACAACACTTAATACGGGCCTTTCTTATACTAGGTGCTCAAGAAATTTACTTCATTTTTACTAATTCACTTTCCCTAAGAATTAGGAGAAAAGATATTTGTAAGTCAATGATTTAACTAAGGATGGAGTCTTCATCAAGTTGGTCTCCTTTGCCAGCCCATGTGGGATATGGTATGAACAAGAAATAGACTTTGTTAAGCTGTTATTTCAGGTCTGTTGCTACAACGTAAGCTAGTCTGCTCTGACTAGCAGACTGAAAAGGAAAGGTTAACAGATACTGGCCAGGCAGCTAGCTGGATTTGCCACATTCTTCCACAGAGCCTCTTTCCACAAAAGGAAATTCTGCAGAAACAGTGGTGGTCTTCACTTCCCTTCTAACTTAATTTTATTGTGGGCAAATTTTAAATATATACAAAACGAGAGAGAATGTTATAATAATCCAATATACCCATCAATATATGACCAGTCTTATTCATTTCTACTCCTTCCCTCTTCTCTCTACCCAGATTATATTTAATCAAATCCTAGGTGTCACATAATTTTATGTATAAATATTTATATGTATGTCTCTAAGATAAAGAACATTTATAATTTAATTTTAATACTATTTTCACAGCTAACAATTAACAATATGCCTAATATCAAATAGTGTTCACATTTCATCAATTTTCTTATACAGGATTTTTTTACAGTTTATTTGTTCAAATTGAGAACCAAATAAAGTTTATAATTGTGATTGTCTAATACATCTTTGAATTCTCTGTTAGTCTAAAGATTAACCTAGATATTTCCCAAGTTCTAAAAATCCTGCCATTTTTTCCTGCAGTTTTCTGTAGTCTAGATGTTGCTGTGTGTTCCCATGGTGTCTGTTACACAGATTCCTCCGTTCGTTTATTTTCTGATTGGATCTAGATCCAACTGCTTTTTAGATCTAGACAGTTGATCAGATTGCATTTTTTTTTTGAGTGGTATCATGTCCTTTCATCAGGATGCACATGTCTGCTTGTCTCTATCACTCTCCCTCTCATCCTCTTTTTCAGTGGCTTGAACACCTTAGAGATAGCGTCTGTTTCTGTTAATGGTGTTGCATGAAGCTTTCAATAGGGCCCTTGTTATACTGGCAGGGCCATCTTCTTATTTTCCGCAAAATTGAATGTTCTCTCACTTTCTGTTTAAAATCAACTTTCTTGGGGTATAACTTACATAAATAAAAAGCATCCATTTTAATTAGTCTGATAAGTTTTGACAAATATATACATTAATGTAACCCCCACCCCCCAAGTTAAGGTATAGAACAATTCTGTTATCCCCAAATCTTTTGTCTCCTTGAGCAATTCCCTTCCCTGTCTCCAAGGAACTAGTGATAAGCTTTTTATCACAATAGATTAAAATTTCATGTAGACAGTCCAAAGTTTCATGAAAATAAAATTATATGGCATGTACTCTGGTGACTGACATTTTGCTCAGAAAAATATATGTAAGTTTCACCCATATTGTTGTGTGTATAAGCAATTTGTTCCTTTTTATATCTGAAGAGAACTCTATTGTATGGATATGCCAAAATCTGTGTATTCATTTACAAGTCAATTGACATTTAGATTGTTTTCAGGTTTTAGCTATGATAAAGTTGCTATAAAAATTTCTGTATGAGTCTGCAGATATTTGTATGTTTTTATCCTCTAGGGTAAAACCTAGAAGTGAAATTACTCAGTTATAGGACAGGTATATGTTATATTTTCATCAGAATGTATGATAGTTTTATTACTTTACACTCTTGTCAACATTTGATATTATCAGTCTTTTTAATTTAGCCAATCAAATGGATGTGTAGTGGTATCTTATTTTTCAAAAATATTTATTTACTTGATTACTAATGATATTGATCATTTTTCAAGTGTGTACCCATCAACTTTTTATTTTCTCTCCTATCTATCATCTATCTATCTACCTATCTATCATCTATTTATTTATATTGAGAGATAGAGACAGTCTGACCTATTGACATTCTTCCTTGATGTCCCTGACAATTCTCCAATGCTCTTCCCTCTGGAGGATTGAAATTTGTGTGTTTCTCTTTTGTGTGAGCTCTGGGAATTGTTCATCTTAAAACTCCTTGGTGGTTCTTTTTCCTGCCTCTTGAAATTTTGCCCTATACATGCACAGATTAGTACTCAGTTCAGTTTTAGAGGAATTTATGCAAGTTTTTTTTCGACAACTTCCTGTTCCTCCTCCTCCTTTTTCTTTTGTAGCTTCCTTCTCTGTTTCATATCTTCCAGCCACCTGATTGTTCTAAAGCCCTAATCTCTGTCTTCTCACATTCTCTATTTTTTTTTGTGCTCTGCTTGGGGTTCTCTACTCCAACTTCATGATCCAGAATATTGCATGGCATAGAAGCCAAATGATTGTTAGGCTCACTCATTTATTTATTTAGTTTTTATTCTCAGGATCATATGTCTGCAATGTTTGTTGTGCAATGTCTGAAAACAATTGTCTCATATATTTTTTCAGTTTCTTATTTTGGTAGGAGACTAATTATGTTTATTGTTACCTAAAATGGTCAATGGCAAAAATCTTATGACTTCTTTTTCACGTATTCTCAAACCACCTACACTCAGCTGAAACCTCAAGTTTGGCTTATCAAAATTTACTGACTTTAAGTTTGTTCAATTTTCCTTTACCTACAACGGATGTTCCTAATATTTACTATTCTCCTTATGCTCCACCTAATCTTTTCTAGATGTTTTTGCAGATTTCTAGAGTTTTTCTTCTCTGAAAAAATTGAAAGGATCAATCATAACCTTCCTCAGTTTCACTTCAGCATCCCTCCAATGTCTGGTAAGGTGTCCTGTTCCTTGATTTAAAGTGCAGTGCCTTGTATAATCAAAATTAATAAATTTCACTTTCATATAATTATATTTTCTTACTCTTTCATTCTCCAAATTGACCTGTAGTTCAATATTTCTCTCCATCTATTGCTATGTCTTTATCTTGCTGCTTAAAATTAATACATAATCTTCATTCTTAGATTTTTCTCTTGCTCTGGGTTGTCAGTTTCCTTCTTTGAGTTAGCACATTTATAAAAAGCCCTCAGTGTAACAGTTATTATGACTTGATCAAGCTGTCAAGTCTCTTTTCTTGTACATTTTTGTCACTTAATTTCTTTGAGTACTTCTACAAAAGGGGCTTTTCAGCCTCAGCCATATTGTTATTTTGGGCCAGCTTAGTTGAGGGGGAGGTTGTTTTGTGCATTGTAGGATATTTAGTAGCATCTGTGGCCTCCACCAAGATGTCAGTAATATCCATCCATCCCTGCACTGAAGTTGTGACAAAATGTCTCAGATATTGCCAAATTTGCCCTGGTGGGCAAAATCATCCCAGTTAAGAACCCCTGACTTAGAACAATTTTTTCTGACCTACAGATTTCCCTTAGCTTTCTCTCAACTATAAAATGAAGATAATGAAACCTATTTTCCAGGGCTATTTTGGGGACCCTTGATGATGTGTAGAAGTTTTTAGCATAGTGCCTGTTCAAAAATTGTGTGCTATTATTACAAATATTAATAACTTTCTGTTAATATACTGACTCTTCACTCTCCTTACTCTTTTTAAATCTAATGTATTATGTATATTTCTATAGTGTCTCTCATTTATTTATTTTTATTTTATTTTATTTTTCAAGATAGAGCCTTGCTCTCTCGCCCAGGCTGGAGTGCAGTGTCATGACTCGGCTCACTGCAAGCTCTGCCTCCTTGATTAAAGCAATTCTCGTGCCTCAGCCTCCCGAATAGATGCGATTATAGGTGCCTGCCACCACACCTGGCTAATTTTTATATTTTTAGTAGAAATGGGGTTTCACCATGTCGGCTGGGCTGGTCTTGAACTCCTGACCTTGTGATCTGCCTGCCTCAGCCTCCCAAAGTGCTGGGATTATAGGCATGAGCCACTGTGCCTGGCATCTCTTATTTATTATGATATTAATTATCATTTTTTTTCTGTTTCCACTTATTTTTAAAATTTATGTGATTAAAATTTTAACTTTTAATTTTTGTGGATACATATTGTTGTATATTTTTATGGGGTACATGAGATATTTTGATACAGGCATACAAGGCATAATAATCACAATCCTATATATGGGATTTCCATCATCTCAAGTATTTATTCTTTCTTTGTGTTGCAAACAATTCAATTTTATTCTTTTGGTTATTTTAATATATATGATAAGTTATTATTGACTGTAGTCACTCTGTTGTGCTATCACATACTAGATCATATTCATTCTAGCTATGTTTTTATTCCCATTAACTATCATTACTCCCCACCATCTCCAGCATTCTTCCCAGCTTCTGCTAACCATCATTCTATTCTCTATCTCCATGAGTTCAATTGTTTTAGGTTTTAGCTCTTGTAAATAAGTGAGAACATGTGAAGTTAGTCTTTCTGTGCCTGGCTTATTTCACTTAAAATAGTGACTTGGATTCCATCCATGTTGTTGGAAAAATGAAAGAATCTTATTCTTTTTTTTATGGCTGAATAGTACTCTATTGTGTATATGTATCACATTTTCTTCATCTATTCATCTGTTGATGGACACTTATGTTGCCTCCAAATTTTGGCTACTGTGAATGGTACTGCAATAAACCTGGGGGTACAGATATCTCTTCAATATACTGATTTCCTTTCTTTTGGGTATACATCTAGCAGTGGGACTGCTGGATCATGTAGTAGTTCTATTTTTAATTTTTTTAGAAACCTCCAAATTTTTCTTCATGGGGTTGTACTAATTCACATTCCAACCAACAGTGTACAGGGGTTTCCTTTTCTCCAAATTCTCTCCAGCATTTGTTATTGCCTGTCTTTTAGATAAAAGCCATTTTTATTGGGGTGCAATGATTTCTCATTGTAGTTTGGATTTGCATTTCTCTGAGGATCAGTGATGTTGGGCATCTTTTCATACACTTGTTTACCATTTGTATGTCTTCTTTCAAGTATTCTTTATTCAGCTCTTTTGCCCATTTTAAAAATTGTATTATTAGTTTTTTTCTATATCGTTGTTCATTATTTCTTATTATTCTCATTTATTATAGCATATACATCTAATGATGCATTTCTTACACTGATAATTTCGATTTTCCTAAGTCTTCTTTTCCTAAAAATGATATGGAAGGTGTGCTTTCAGACCTTCCTTAGGCTGTTGTCCTTTCTTCTTCTTTTTAGATTAACTTTTAAAGAAGTGAACCTGCATTTATTGTTATAGATCATATTTATATCCTAATATTTGGCCTCTATCCCAGTCCCCTTACTGAAATTGCTCAGATAAAGATCAACCATATCTTTTTGTTTAAAATTTTGTAAATAGAAGTTAAGTATGCAGAGAGTTTAGGCAGTTTTCTCAAGGCTTGTAAAGAAACCAAAACAAAACAAAACAAAAAAACCAAAAAAATGAAAACAAAAGTTGCCATCCCTTTTCCCTTCATCTGGCTCCACCTACCTTCACTGCCCAGAATCAAGCATTCTGTATTTGTTTAAATGATTATTCAAGTATTTGCCTTCATATTTTTTACAAATAGGCTGTGATGGCTAATTTTATGTATCAAATTAACTAGGTCATAAGGTGCCTTAATATTTGGTTACACATTAATTCTGAGTATGCCTGTGAAAGTGTTTTGGGAAGAGATTAGCATTTCAGTCCATAGATGTTGTAAAGCAGATTGCCCTCCCCAACGTGGGTGAGCATCATCCAATGCATTAAGGGTTTAAATAGACCCAAAAGGTGAAAGAAGGGAGAATTCTCTCTCTCTCTCTCTCTTTCTCTGTCGGTCTCTCTGCCTAATGCTTGAGCTGGCACATTAGGCTTCTTCTGCCCTCAGTCTGAGACTTAGAACACTGGCTGTCTTGGGTCTCTAGCTTGCAGACAGCAGGTTGTAGATCTTTTCATATTCCATAAACATGAGAGCCAATACCTTATAAGAAATATCTAGGAATTCTGACAAGATGGCCAAATAGGAACAGCTCTGGAGCACAGTTCCCAGCACGAGCAATGCAGAAAATGAGTGATCTTTGCATTTCCAACCGAGGTACCAGGTTCATCTCAACGGGACTGGTTGGACAGTGGGCATAGCCCAAGGAGGGAAAACTGAGGCAGGGTGGGGTGCTGCCTCACCTGGAAAGTGCAACAGGCTGGAGGGCACTCCCTCCTATCCAGTGGAGGCCATTGGGGCCTTCTGGCTACTCTGGAGCTCTGGTTCCAACGCTGTGCTTCTCCTGTGGTCTTTGTAGCCCACAGACCAGGAGATTGCTGCAGGCTGACAGGTGCTGTGGGTTTCCAGAGCAAATCTGGGTGGCTGGTACTGTGAGCTTCCAGCACAAATCTGAACAGCTGTTTTGACTGGTGCCTGGAGTGCCTGGGAGACAGAGTCACCCATACACCTGAGAGAAAGGGGGCTGAAGGTGGGGAGCCAGGTGATCTGACACTGTGGGTCCCACCCCCACAGAGACCAGCAAACTCAATCCCACTGGCTTGGGATTTTTGCAGCCAGCACAGCAGTTTGAGCTTGACCCCAGACAGTTGAGCTCCATGGGGGTAGGGGCATCCACCATTACTGAGGCAGCTCTAACCTTACCCATGTAAACAAAAGCACAAAGAAGTTTTCACAGCAGCTGAGGGAGCCTGCGGCAGCTCAACAATGCCTCTGCAGGCAGACTGTGACTAGAATCCTTCCTTCCTGGGCAGAGCATCTCTGAAAAAAGGCAGCACCCTGTCAGAGCCTTGTAAATAAAGCCACACCTTCTCAAGACAGAGCACCTGGGAAAAGGGTTGGCTATGAGTTCTGCTGCAGCAGACTTAAATGTCCCTACCCAACAGTTCTGAAGGAAGCAATGGAGCTCACAGCAGAGCACTTGAGCTCTGACAAGGGACAGGCTGCCTCCTCAAGTGGCTCCCTGACCCCTGTACATTCAAAGAGTCACCTCATACAGGAGAGCTCTGGCTGACATCTGGTGTCAGTGACATTCTGGGACAAAGTGACCAGAGGAAGGAACAGGCAGTGATCCTTGCTGTTCTGCACCCACTGTGGGTGATTCCCAGGCAAACAGGATCTGGAGTGGACCTCCAGCAGTCCTGCAGCAGAGGGTCCTGACTGTTAGAGAAAGAAAACTAAAAAACAGGAAGAAATAATCTTACTATCAACAAAAAGGACCAAAGACCAAAGGTGGATATATCAATGAAGATAGGAAGAAACCAGTGTGAAAAGGATGAAAACACCAAAAACCAGAATGCCTCTCCTCCTCCAAGTGATCACAACTCCTCACCAGCAAGAGAACAAAGCTAAATGGAGAATGAGTTTGATGAATTGACAGAAGCAGGCTTCAGAAGGTGGGTAATCACAAACTTCTCTGAGCTAAAGGAACATGTTCTAACCCAATGCAAAGAAACTAAGAACCTTGAAGAAAGGTTAGACAAAATGCTAACTAGAATAACCAGCTGAGAGAAAAACATAAATGACTTGATGGAGCTGAAAAACACAGCATGAGAACTTCGCAAAGCATACACAAGTTTCAATAGCCGGATCAATCA